>NW_006921852.1:1666085-1714911 GCF_000298275.1 Orycteropus afer afer
GGTCAATGACATGAGACAAAGTATATGTGAACTGCTGTATGAAAAGTGAATTTACTCTGTAAATCTTCACCCAAATCCTAAAAAAAAAAAAGGTATTTGCAATGAATAAGGCATTGGTCTTACAAAATTCTATCATGTGATCCTGGAAGTTGTTTCTATCACCAAGCTCATATTTTCCAACTACCAATGCTTGTTTCTCATTCCAAACACTAGCAATCATCAATACATCTTGATTCCAAGTTGGTCAATTTCAGACTACAGAAGTCAGTAAAAATCTTCAATTTCTTCATCTTTGGCTTTAGTGGTTGTTGCATAAATTTGAAGGATGGTTGTATTAACCAATCTTTGAAGGTGTATGGATATTATCCTATCACCGACAGCACTGTACTTCAGGACAAATCTTGAAATGTTCTTTTCAACAATGAATGTGAAGCCATTTTTCTTCAATTTGTATTCCTGGCATAGCAGACCATGTGATGGTCTAATTTAAAATGGCCAATACCAGTCCATTTCAGCTCACTAATGCCTAGCTCACTTCATGCATTCCATTTCATTTTTGACAACTTGCAATTTCCTAGATTCATACTTTGCACATTCCACATTCTGACTGTTAATGGGTGTTTGTAGCTGTTTCTTCTGATTTTGAGTCGTGCCACAAAAGCAAATGAAGGTTCCAAAAGCTTTACTCCATCCACATCACTAAGGACAACTTACTTTGAAGAGGCAACTCTTCCTCAGTCATATTCTGAGTGCCTTCCAAACTGAGGGACTCATATTCCAGCATTATATCACACAATGTGTCATTGCTATTTATAAAGTTTTCAGTAGCCAATTTTTTCAGAAGTGGACTTGGCTACATCCCTCTTCCCAGTCTGTTTTACTTTGAAAACTCTGCTGAAACCTGTCCACCAGGGGTGATCCTGCTGGTATGTGAACTACTGGTAGCATAGCTTCTAGTATCACAGTAACATGCAAGACTCTACAGTATGACAAACTAATGGGACAAGTGGTGGACTTTTTAATTACAAAGGGAAAAAGTAGTAATTTTACAGTGGAGGAACCCTTATCCAAGTCAAGAACAACATCACCAGTAATAAGACATGCTGACATCACATACCCTCTGGTATATTGTGCTGAGAAAGGTACAGCATCATTTCTGGAGCATTCTTGCCAAAAACACATAACCCCAATCATGGGAAACATCACACAAACTCAAACTGAGGGAAATTCTACAAAATAATTGGCCACTACTTTTCAAAAGCATCAAGGTCATAGAAGACAAAAAAAGACTAAGGAACTGTAACTGACTGAAAGAAATTTAGGAGATGTGACAACTAACTACTAACTGCATATTAGTTATTAGTATTGTATCAGTGTTAATTTCCTAGTTTTGATCATTTTATTATGGTTATATAATATGTTCCACAACCCATCTGTCAGTTTCTCCTACTGTGGTAGCTAGCATGTTGTATTTCTGAAAGCTATGACATTGGTATTTCAAATACCATCCAGGGAACACTTATGGTGGACAGATTTCAGAGGAGGTTTCAGACTAAGAGAAACTAGAAGGAAAGGCCTGGTAATCAATCTACTTAAAAAATTAGCCAATTAAAACCCTATGGATCATAACAGAATACTGTCCAACACAGAAGGGGCTCTGGTGGCATAGTGCCTAAGGCATGTGACTGCTAACCAGAAGGCTGGCAGTTTAAACCCACCAGCCACTCCTCGGAAGAAGGTTGGGCAATCTACTTTCATAGTGATACTCCCTGGAAACCCAAGGAGGGGTTGCTATGAGTTGGATCCGACTCGACAGCAGTGAGTTTGGTTTTTTCCATTTGGTCCAACATAGTGCTGAAAGAAGTCCGCTAGGTTGTAAAATCCACTGCCATCAAGTTGCATCTGACTCATAGCAGCCCCTCCTTGGGTTTCTGAGGCAGTATCACTACTGAAGTAGATTGCCCAACCTTCCTTCCGAGGAGTGGCTGGTGGGTTTGAACTGCCAGTCTTCTGGTTAGCAGTCACACGCCTTAGGCAAAGTATTCAAAATACACAGTGATCGCCACAATGGACTCAAGCATACCAACAATCATGAAGATGGCACAGGGCCAAGCAACATTTTGTTCTGTTCTACATAGGGCCACCTGAGTCAGAGATAACTCAATGGTAACTAACAGCAAGTATGTAACTGTGGAAGGGAGCACTCTGAATACAGCATTCCATTTTTCCCTGTGATCCATGAATGAACCTTGTGCTTTTGATCTGATGTGACAGCCTGGCTTCCTGAATAGGATCAGAGTGGGGCTAAATGCCATTCCCAGGGCATCATGACCTACAACAAATCTGATAGCAACTGGTCTTATATGTTAACATTAGCGAAAATTGGCTTAAGGGCATACTGAACCTTTTCAATCTTCCCACATTTTCTGAAAGTCTAAAATTAGTTCAAAATAAAATTTTTTAAAAAACCTGAAAATAGTAACAAAAATATTTTTACTATTAAAAAAAAAATCCATATTTTTAATGAATAGCTTTAGGTGATTCTTATGCACACTGATGTCTAAAGACAACTAATTTAGAAAATTTGTACCACTGTAGAGGAAAAGCTAGATATGCTACAGGAGATATTGTAGTCCAAAAGTCAAACTAGATAAATACTAGAATGGAAAATTGATCAGGCCCTATACAGCAGTTCTTAATTTTTTTAATTTTAATAAATGGATATATTTACTTACCTTTATATCACTACCTGGGGTGGCACTGAGGGCCAAGATTCTAAAGTGATTTGTATATTTGGTTAGTTCCCTTACAACCTCAAAAGGAAAGAGAAAAAAAAGTTATTTAATGTCTCTAATGCAAAAATAACTGTGGATCTGTTAAACAAACTTATTAAATACAGTGCATTATCATTACTCCTCATAGTGGAACTACCACTAGTCATATTTTCTGAAGAACAAATTATTTATGTTTATACTCCATACCTATTAAAAAACACTTAAGGTTCAAACCCACCAGCCACTCCAAGGAAGCAAGACTGGGCAATCTACTTCTGTAAAGATTTACCACCTCAGAAACACAATGGGCTCACTATGAGTCAGAATCAACTCAACAGCAGTGGTTGGGTTTTGGGGTTTTTTTTTAAGTCTTCATCTATATATAACGCTACAATGTAAAGACCCAATATAGCAGCAAATCAAAATACTCAAAAAGCTACAGCAAGGACCAATGGAAAGGAAAAGAGAACTGACTCTCCATTGTTTGGGTCATAGTCTAGCTTAATAGCTATATCTATATGCACATTTACCAGACTATGATCAATTATAATACATAAAAATTTTTAAAAAATAATAAAATAGCAAGATGGAATTAGATTTGAAATTTAAAAGAAATCAGGTTTAACAAATATTTTAAAGAAGTTAGATTTTATGTAGAAGGCTCACAATTTTTAAATTGGTTTTTCATAATAGAGTAACGCTAATTTGAGGCAATTTTTAAAATTCAACTTTCATTTTATATACTAAAATATTTTCTAAATGGCACCAAAATACCTTTTAGGCTTTGCAGTTTTTTACTCAACACTTCTTCTGGTATGATTGATATTAGTTAATCTCCTGGACTCCCCTATGCCCTTTCATGTGAGGTCTCAAGACAAAGGAAAAAGGCACCGTAAGTAAACTGAGTTGCATTACCAGTTCTCAGTATTCCATAGTTAGCACATTTGACAAAGGAATTAAACAGTAAACCTCCATTATCCAAAAACCATTCTAATCTCAACCCAGTCAAGGATGAATTCAATGTAACACACACTACATCTTGATTAATATTCAAAAATATTAATTGTAGAGTGTATGAAGACAGAATATTATACTAAATGGAGACTTAAATAGAATTATTTTAATTAAAAACTGATGCAAGACAGAGTGATCCTAATAACTATTCCTATTTTAGTGCTAAAAGTGATGCTCCTAGATACAGAAGGAAAAAAAAAAAAGTCACGGACTTGTCAAGGAACACAAAAAGATGTCTTTTTGAAAAGGTTCTTTTAAAAACACTTTTTGTATGGCAGCCAGAATCCCAAGTGTTCTTTCAGATTGTGGGGAAGTTTTGGCAGTTCCAAATGAAATCAATTTATTGTTATATGTCACACTTACCAATATACCCTCCAGAACTGTTACACACGAAAAATTAATCAAATACATTACTTCTTTTCAGGAGGGATTTTTAAACACTTTATAGAATAAGAAATGGTGAGTCATAGAGTTCTTGTGCCCATTGGAACCAATATGCGGAATACTCAATGTAGCTTAAACTCTCAGAGCTGTCGATATATACAGGAAATCACTTAATGCCTAGAAATTTTTTTAAATAAATGAATTAAAGTTGCTAAATATAAGCTAAATTTATCAAATAAATTCCATATAATTATGTGGCAGCCATAACATATTAGGTATTACCTTTTCTTGGAAAGATACTAAGAAGAGCACTTTAAAATTAAGGGTTTGGCATGTTTAAAACTTCTGACTGAGGTGTAGGCCAAGTCTGTTGTTGTTGTTGTTGTTGTTGTTGTTGTTATGTGCCATCAAGTCGGACATGAGTCATAACGACCCCTCCCTGGGTTTCCAAGGCAGTATCTATCACTACAGAAGTAGATTGCCCAACCTTTCTTCCGAGGAGTGGCTGGTGGGTTTGAACTGCTAGCCTTCTGGTTAGCAGGCAAGTGCCTTAGGCACTACGCTACCAGGCCTCCCAGGCCAAGTCTGTATGTTATGTTTTCAAAACAGCCTTTGCTTTACTGTGCAACCTGGCACTTCTGTAAAATTTCCATTGTACCTTTAACCTAAATACATCAGTTCTACAGAAAAATGTTTTTGCCCACTTTATTGTATTTCAAACTTGTGGTAAAAAATGGGCAATGTTACAGAGAGATTATCCAGCCCATACATGTTAGATGCAGTGCTAAACATGTGACTTTAGTGGTTACACCATACTTTTACTGTTATTGTTGTTAGGTGCCCTTGAGTCAGTTCCAACTCATAGCAATCCTACGCACAACAGAACAAAACATTGCCCAGTCCTGCCATACTCAACCATTGCTGTTTGAGCCCATTATTGTAATCACTGTGTCAATCCATATTGCTGAGCTTCTTCCTCTTTTTTACTGACCCTCTCTCTACTTTACCAAGCATGACATCCTTTTCCAGGGACAGTCCCTCCTGATAACACGTCCAAAGTATCTAAGATGAAGTCTCACCATCCTCACCTCTAAGAATAATTATGGCTGTACTTCTTCCAAGATAGATTTGTTTGTTCTTCTAGTAGTTCATACCCTAGACCCATCTTACTACATGTTTTTTCTCTCTTTTTCTGTACAGCATGTTTTTGTCATCTAGAGGCACTTTTTTGCAAAGGAGGTCAACTCTTGCAAAAAATACTTAACCAAAATCCTGCCACCTGCAATTTTTAAGAGTATCCAATCAAAAATACCTCAAATGTACCTCCCTTAATTGAAGTTTTTGCCTTTGTCACTTTCTGTCATTCTAAGCTCCTCAGAGCACTTTGCAAAAGTTTCTTAACTCTGTGTTTTCCTTGTTTTGCAAAATAAATTTTGCCATTAATAAAACTTCTTTGTCTTTACTTTAAACAGACTTGGAATGCTTTCTCTATGACAATACACATAAATAGAAAAAATATAATCATTTTCTGTTTGAGAAGATCAAGTATAATAAAAGACGACAAATCTCCCTAAGATAACACAGCAATATAATACAATAACACTCACAAGTCCCCAGGGAAACTATTTTACAAATTCACAAGGTGGCAATGAAATTCATCTCTTTATACTAAATGAAACTGACTTTCCTCTTTTATTTCCCTTTTATGTTCTTACTCTATACCCTGCCCCCAATTTTATCAGCTTATGATTTTAACTACCATCTGCATCCTGATGATTTCCAAACCTGTACCTCCAGCTCAGATTTCTCCATTGAAATTCATATCATTTACTGCCTACTGGATATTTACAACTGGATGCCTCATAGACACCTCAAACTCAACATACCTGAAACTACACTCATTATCCTTCCATGCTCCTCTCCCCAAATCAGCTGTTTCCAGAACTCTCCATCCTGATTAGTAGTACCAACATCCTCACAGCATTCCAAGTCAAAAACCTGAGTCATTCTAAATTCCTCCTATGCCTCATTTTATACCCTGCCTTTAGCTTTCTCCCCTCTAATCTACACTATACCTTAATTATCATTCCAAGTAAAAAAATTACAGTCTCTACTGCACATATTTCCTATTGCCTACAAAGGACATTCAAACTGCTAAGCATAAAATACAAATCTCTTCATGACCTGGCTCTCTCCAGTCACATCCCACCTTTCTACTTTATGTTCCATACTCATATGGAAGGCACTGTGTTAGGTACATTGCATACATTATGTCATTTAATCCTACAACAATCCTGGTAGTTAGTATTATTTTATCCATCTGCCACGTATTGACATTGTATATCCAGTACCAATCTTAGTTCCAAAATCCCACCTACACCCTGGAACCACTCTGGAAGTCTGCCCTAGCCATGCCTAGGCTCTCAGGATCCACATGTGACACTAAGCTTTGAAAAAAAAAAAAAAAAAAAAGCTGAGATACTGATTTGAATTGGTGAAGTGTTTTCTATCACCATATATTCTAAGAGAATAGACACAATAGATCTAAAACTTTTTACAGTAATAATACTATCAGTAACTTCAATCACTAATAATTATTCCCCCAAATACTCTTCAACAATGTTTATACCATATATTATTTTTTAAAAAAATTATTACCTGACAATAAGCATAGTTTCCAAGGGCTTTATGAGCTTCATCAATAACTAGACACTTTATTTTAGCAGCAGGACAAGCTCCTCTAGAAAGGTCATTTACCATGACCTGAGGTGTAAGAAAAAGGACTCTCTTATTGTGCCATATTTCCTTCCTGATGAAAGCTTGAGTAGATCCTGAAAGCAAAAGACATGTCACATTCTAAACTCCAGATTGTTAGCTACAAAATATAAGTAAAGTCTTTTAACTCGGAAATCCTTTTTGGGAAGAAAGCCAGGAACTTCATATTCACCTACCCAAGAGGTGAAAACAAATTTAAAAAAAAAAAAACTCACCGCCCTCGAGTTGGCTCATAGCGACTCCTCCTTGGGTTTCCCAAGCCGCATCTCTGCGAAAGTAAACTGCCCAATCTTCCTTCCGAGGAGTGGCTGGTGGGTTTGAACATAGGCATAATCGCTTCAAAATGCTCCAGTTGACAACCTAGGAGATTCTCTCAAGGGTAAATAAAGCAACCCTATTCATTACGACCAGCAGCTCTGGTGGCGTAGTGTCTAAGGCATTTTAACTGCTAACCAGGCTGCCGGTTCAACCCAACCAGCCACTGCATGGAAGGAAGGCTGGGCAATCCACTTCTATAGATACTGCCTCCGAAACCCAAGGAGGGGCCTGAGTCGGGATCGACTGGACAGCAGCGAGTTGGGTTTGGGTTGGTTGATTCATTAGGACTGGACTTGCTACAAGCAGATGATGTTTTATCAGAGGAGCGGTAAAATGGCCATACTGTGATCTAGGGACTATTCCAAAAAGGTTAGAAACTTCTCTAATTCTATTTCCATCAGAAAGGCACACTCTAGTGGTGCGGTGGCTAAAGCGCTGTGCTACCAAACGAAAGGTCTCCGTTGGAAACCACCACTGGCTCTGGTGGAGAAAGATGTGGCAGTCGACTTCCCTAAAGACTTACAGCCTTGGAAACCACATTTTCTACAGTTCTACTCTGTCACACAGGGTCGCTATGAATCGGAATCCACTCGACAACAGTGGGCTTTATTTCCATCAGAACGCGTGTTTTCCTCTGGGGTACCCAGTTTTTAACTCCAAATTAGTGAATTGTTGTTTTAAAATACCTGTCATTTCGGCCATGTGGGACTGCGGGATACCCATCACCCGGTAGCAAGCCTCGATCTGCTGTGCCACCAGGGGTTTAGTGGGAGCCATGAAGACCACCTTGCCAGAAGGGAACCAGCGGTAGAAATTGTACATGACCACGGCGGCAATAAATGTCTTGCCCAGTCCGGTGGGCAGACAGACCAGCGTGTTGCAGAACAGAGCGGTCCGGGCGATGTGCAGCTGGTAGTCCCGCACTGGGCTGTTGGTTGGGTAAATCCACAGGGAGCCTGCGGACTTGCAGAACCCGCCATCCTCTAGCTTCAGCTGGTGTTCAGCCTCATATACCGCGACCAGAAAAACATCATCGTCCGACTCTGGACAAGCGTCTACAGCCTCTGCCGGCGCAGGGAAACGCGACCCGGAGCTGCCAGGGCTTTTAGGCCGCTCAGTTCCGGATCTACGACTCGAGGCATCGACA
Source organism: Orycteropus afer afer (assembly GCF_000298275.1). NCBI lineage: Eukaryota > Metazoa > Chordata > Mammalia > Tubulidentata > Orycteropodidae > Orycteropus > Orycteropus afer. Next base: position 1,674,498 of record NW_006921852.1, read on the forward strand.
GATCGGAAGACGCTTGAGCCCCACGTCTGGAAAAGCGTTCTTTGCCGTCCACTCATTACACCGACTACTACCAAAGGCTTTGCTCACATAACGGCACCTGCAACAGCTCAACCGCCACCGATTCGATCCCCATCCGTATCCTCCGAGCAAAACTGGAACGAAAAGCGGAACTGCAGCCAGTTCAACCACTTGAAAATGCCGCCTCTGATTTTGCATTGAGAATATGATTGGTTGGCTATACGGAAACCCTCGTGGCCTTCCTGAGACGCATGCGCACTGTTTAGGAGTTACTCTAAATTTGGTCCCTTTTTTTAGTATATTTACAGACTCCAAAGTTGAGTTCCGGGTCTAAGTTCAGGTGTCCCTGCGTCTTGCTAAAGTGATATCGTTCAAAATGATAATAAATGATCTTGAAATCCTGAGACAATGAAAGACTTATACTTTTGTCCTTGGTGGTTATATTTTTAAATCGGAAAATTGATGGAAGAGCAAAAATGTATTTAATTAAGTAATTCATCTTATTTCTCTAACCAGTATGAAAAAACGAGAGGGCAGGTCTTTTTCTGACCACATTATGAATGACAATCTACTATTTTAATATTTTTATTGTTAAGAGAGAAGTGAATTTGGTGTGGTCCTATTATTGGTTAGATAATGGAGGGGGGAGCATCCTAATAGTCTATCAAGAAAGAGCAGTAAATGTCATGTAAGTATTATACCATATTAACATTAACTCCCTACCTCAGATTTGGTTTCTCCACACTGAACCTGAAGACTTTTAGTTTGTTTCCTCATGTACTGAGGAAAAGTCGCAGATAAGGAATTAGGCTGCTAACCAGAAAGTTGGCAGTTCAAATCCACCAGCTGCTCTGCCAGAGGAAGAAGAAGCAGTTGCAGACTGGGTTCTGAAATAATGACTAGAAAGTCAGCTGTAGTTCAGAGAGAAATTTAGTAAGAGGATAGTAACTTTGCAAGGTGGAGACAGATGGAGCAATGCCATGTGTGTCTCCCCCAGCCTTACAGTCTAGGGGGTTTTATAGTAGTTTTTTTAAGGCCATAGTTCGGTTTCAAAAGACCTTGTGCAGGCAAGTATTGATAAAATTCTGACCCTTTTGCAAAGGTCAGGAAGCAGAACAAGGTTGTGATAAATGTCTCAGCTTCCTTCAGGCTATACGCAGTCTGCTGTTTGCCCTTGGTTTGAGTCTTGGGCTCCTCTTGGAGTGGCCGTCTTAGTTCATCAGGTGGCAAAGGAGGGGCAGGGGTGCACAGGCTCCAAAACCAGTTAACAGTGGCCACAGATAGTGAGCTGGAAGACATCTAAGAATGGCCTGTTACTTGGAAAGGCCATGTAAGTAGTAACTATATTTGCATTATTTCTTTTGCTATGTCTTTTCCTTAGTCTCATGAGCTAAAGAATACAATTGTCCTGTCCTATGAGCTGTTCTGTCTTGGTTTTATGATCTTAGGAATGTGGTTGCAGGGGCAGGATTCTTATGTGATTATGGCTACCAGTAAGGCAATGTTTAAATTGAACAAGATTAATATGGAACTCAGAACACATATTCCTCTCCCAGAAATTCTAATCTGTCCACAATATTACAAGGCAATGTACTTAAGTCAAGATTTACAGCCTTGGAAACCCAATGGAGGTTGTTACGAGCCAGAATCCACTCACTGACAATGAGTTTGGTTTTGGTGTTGGTTTACACACACTTCTTGGGGTTGTTCTGAGCATATTAGCATCCTCATCACCATCAACATCAAGTAGTATCCTCCACTGTCAAAGCAGAAGCAGTCTCCTTATTTTTTTAATTTAAATTGTTTAATTTGTTCATGTTTCTGAACTTTTATTTATAAACTATTTCTCTTATGCTTTTGGGGAATCAGAGGAGCTCATTGTGTTTTAGTTTTGTGAGAGCCTTGAAGAGGAGATGGTCCTAATATCTGATGGACAAGGACTGTGCCAATTCAGGTGTAAATTTTTAGGTTAGAACTAAATGAGATTTGGAATATGAATGCTGTTATTTTCTTAAAACAGGTTATAGACTGGACCTTTAAAGGCATTGTCTAACGTCACTGCGGTTGAGTCAGATCCGAGTCACAGCGAGTCCTCCCTGGGTTTCTGAAGCAGAATTACTGCAGAAGTAGATCGCCCAATCTTCCTTCCGAGGAGTGTCTGGTGGGTTTGAACCGCCAGCCTTCTTGTTGGCAGTCAAATGCCTTAGGCACAATGCTACCAGAGCTCCCTAAAAGCATTGTTGTTGTTGTTGTTGTTGTTGTTGTTGTTATGTGCCGTGGAGTCAAACCCGACTCATAGCGACCCCTCCTTGGGTTTCCGAGGCAGTATCATACGGAAATAGGATTGCCCAACCTTCCTTCCGAGGAGTGGCTGGTGGGTTTGAACCGCCAGCCGTCAGGTTAGCAGGCATTGTAGCCTGAGGCTAATAAACAAGCATGGGTAATAAATAAAGGCGGCTAACCCCACAGCACATAACAATAACAACAAGCCACCACCACAAGAGGTCGCACTCAACGGATCTAATTAGAAGCAGATAACGACTCGTCTTCGGTGTATTCAGCGGCTACGGCTCTCTCTGCTGGTTTTAGCAAGACCAACGAAGAAGCCCCCATAGCACAGTTTTGACGTCACTCAAAGATAAGGCCAATCCTGTAGGGTAGTGAAGTAAGCCCGCCCCCTAAGTCTCTGTGCGGAGTTCCCGCCCCGCCCCAGGGCGGTGCGTTGCAGAGCCTACCGGGCTAGCTCAGTAGAGCAGAGGCAGCGGGGGAAGATGGCGGCTAGCGTTCCACAGCGGGCGTGGACCGTGGAGCAACTGCGCAGCGAGCAGCTGCCCAAGAAGGACATTATCAAGTTTCTTCAGGATCACGGTTCAGATTCGGTACCAGAGGCGGCGGGGCGGCAGGGTTGGTGTGGCTAAGGGATGCTTTACCCCCCCACACAGATGGCCTTACATTCTGTCTTCCTTGGTGCCCCCGCCCATCATCGAGAAGGCCCGAGTGCCCTCGTGTGCTCTTGTGAGAAACGCTTTTGCCCCTTGGGCAGGCCTCGCTTAACCCAGGGGCATAGTATTGTCTCCTAGGGCACAGTAGCTGTTGTCGGGGAGTCAGAACCTCACTGAGATCCTTGAGGGGGCAGAGGCGATGAAAAACGTAACGGGGGAAATAAGGTTGGGGGTGAGGGCCCAAGGACAGGGATGAACCCCCTGGGAGTGGAATGTGGGCACTTAGGAAGATCGGAAGGAATATGAAGATTTCTATGAGAATGATGTATGCGATGTGCTTTTCTAAATTTATTAAATAGTGACTGTTGTCTTTTAAAACGTGTATGTTGCAGTTTAAAAAAAAAATGTATATATATGGATCCCTTAATCTTTTCACCTTAATGCACATTCTTGTGTAGTGGTCTCTCATTGTTATAAGCACGCACGCACCGAAAGAAAAAGGTTTGCCATTCTTTGTACTGTAACGCCCAGCATTTTTCAGCAGTCTCCATCTTAACTACCGTTCCGTAGTCAGGTTATTTTTTTTCGGACATGACCCTTTTTTCCTTCGAAAATTCGTACCTCTCTTGAATTGCTGAGCTGCCGCACACTCTATTGTACCAGGTACTCATCAGTGGCATCCACTACTAAAACGAAATAGAACCATCGGCCAACATGTGGTTTCTCTAAATTTCAATTGAGGCTTCCTACGCCTGCATTAAGAAAGCCTTTTGCTGGGTTCTTGTTTGCAGGAGAGGTTGTTGTATTTTACTTCCACTGTAGTGAATGGGTCATGAAAGAGATAAACACACTGTCTGATTTTCAATTCCTGAGTGATTTTCCTGGCATCAGCATTTTAAGTTAATTCAACAAATTTTCATACAGCATCTAGTATGTCAATAACGGTGTCAGTGTTTGGAGATACAGGAATGTAAAAGAAAGGCCATGCCTCAGGAATCTTAAACAATTCAATGGAATTACATTATCTTAATTCATATTTCAGATGGTATAGCAGAGTAGAGTAGGTGTATCATTTGTCTCTTGACATCAAATTCTTATAAAATAAGTAGTCCCAATGTGGACTCTTTAAACTGGCCCACCTAGGTCAATTTCAAGAGACTTGCATTTTCAAAATATTGGTATAACATTATAATTTTTAAATGCATACTCTCCAATGATCACTCACATACTTAAACCTACATTTGATTATTGGTCACAAGGCACTTTACTGGTCAAAGAAGTGCTCATATTTGGGATATTTTCTAGAATCCTGCTAAAGAAATTACAAGCATCTGAAGCAGCTAATTCTATTTAATCAACTTTATTTCTTTCCCCAATCAGCCCTAATTATTTACAACACTTCTCTATGAATGATCTTGAGAAAAAGAAGTGATTGTTGTTATATGCCATCAAGTCGGACCCGACGCATAGCGACCCTTCCTTGGGTTTCCGAGGCAGTATCACTATGAAAGTAGATTGCCCTATCTTCCTTCCGAGGAGTAGCCGGTGGGTTTGAAGTGATAGTGTTAGAAAAAATGCTTTATCAAAAGCTTAGAAGATACCAAAGGACAGCTTTGGGAAAGTAACAAAACTTGAGGAGTCAAGGACAAGGCAGAAAAGGAAGTAGAATAAAGTTAAAGAGAAACAAGTTATTTAAAAAATCCACAGGTTACATGATGTTGTGAAAATGTTGTTTTTGTTAGATGCTACTGAGTTGATTTTGACTCATAGCAAACCATGCGACATTAGCACTGCCAATATGGTTTTCTAGGCTGTAATCTTACGGGGGGGGGGGGAGCTCTGGTAGCATAGTGCCTAAGGCACTTGACTGCTAACCAGAAGGCTGGTGGTTCAAACCCACCAGCCACTCCTTGGAAAGAAGATGGGGCAGTCTACTTCCGTAGTGATACTGCCTTGGAAACCCAAGGAGGGGTCGCTATGAGTTGGGTCCAACTCGACAGCACATAACAACAATCTTATGGGAACAGATCGCCAGGTCTTTTTTCCCCACAGAGCCTCTGGGTGAGTTTGAACGGATGGCCTTTCAGTTAGCTGCCAAACACTTAACCGTTGTGCCACTAGGACTCCTTGAAAATACAATGTGACTTGATATTACAGTAGTTGGCAACCATGTGCCCACTTATATTTGAGATGAAATTCTGTTACTTTGAGGTTTTAAATAGACAAATACTCATAATAGCTAATGTTTACTGAACTCTTATTGTGGCAGGCTATATGCTAAAACATAATAAATGGGTTTAGCATTTTATCCTCTTAACAACCCTCTGATGTATACTAAACTTGCATTACATATTTGGGAAGTTGGACTTAGGAAAGCCAAGTCACTTGTTTAGGGTCACACAGGTAACTTCATAACCCATACGTTTAACCAGTTATGTGCCGTCGAGTAGGACCTGACTCATAGTGACCCCTCCTTGGGTTTCCAAGGCAGCATCACTATGGAAGTAGATTGTCCAACCTTCCTTCCCAGGAGTGGCTGGTGGGTTTGAACCGACAGCCTTCTGGTTAGCAGTCAAGTGCCCTAAGCACTATGCTACCAGAGCTCCCGTTTAACCACTATACTATAATATTATGTAACTGTTTTCAAATCTGCCAAGAATGAATTACAGTTAGGTAGAGAAAGCTATATCCCATATGGCTGGAGGCTCCCAGGGCCAGGTAGCTTCTTGGCATGAACAACTTCCAGTGACCACAATATGGTTGCTATACAGATGTTCTTTTCTGAAAATTCTGTGATGAGGAAAGTTAGGATACGCAGTTTTAACACCTACATAATTCTATACTACCAGTCTTGTGAATAATCCTTCTAAATACCCAATGTTATCCTTCTAAATACCCAGTGTTTCCTTCATGCTTCCTTAAATCTTTTTATTTGTAATAAAGTAGGGTATAAATTGTAGTGTTTTTTTTGTTTTGTTTTCTTTTTTCCCATTCAGTAGATGTGTTGTTGTTGTCTGCTGCTGTCACATCAGCTCCAACTCATAATGACCCTGTGTACAACAGAACAAAACATTGCCCAGTCATGTGCCATCCTAACAGTCCTTGCTGTATTTCAGCCCACAACTGTTTAAGCCACTCTGTCAATCTATCTCATTGAGGGTCTTTCCCTTTTTTGCTGACGTTCCACTTTACCAAGCATGATATCCTTCTCCAGGGAATGGGGGAATATCCTTCTAACAATGTGACCAAAGTAGGTGAAATGAAGCCTGGCCATTCTCACTTCCAAGGAGCATTCCGGCTGCAGTTCTTCCAGGAAAGAGTCATTCATTCTTTTGGCAGTGCATGGTACTTTCAGTAATCTTTGCCAGTACCACAACTCAAAAGAATCAAGAGTCAACTCTTGTTCTGTGTTCCTTATTCATTGTCCAGCTTTCACATGCATATGAGGTGATTGAGACTCACCTTAATCTTCAAGGTGACATCTTTACTCTTCAACACTTTACAGAAAAGCGTTTTGCAGCAGATTTGCCCAGTGCAGTATAGTAGCACATCTGATTTTTTAACTGCTGCTTCCATGGGTGTTGATCATGGATCCAAATAATATGAAATCTTTGACAACTTCAATCTTTTCTCCATTTATCATGATGTTGCTTATTGGTCTAGTTGTTAGGATTTTTGTATTATGTTGAGGTATAATCCATAGTGCAGATTGTAGTTATTAATCTTCATCAGTAAGTGCTTCAAGTCATCTTCAGTTTGGTGGTGTAGTAGTTAAGGCATTCAGCTGCTAATGAAAAGATCACGTTGGAAGACACCAGCTTCTGTGAGGGAGAAAGATAAGAAATCTGCTTCCATAAAGATTTACAGCCATAGAAACCCAGTGGGGCTTACCATCAAGTTGATTCCAACTAAAGTCTGCAGTATGGATTACATCTCAGTGTAAGGCCACAGTAAGGAGAAGAGGATGCACAAAAGTGAGGTTAAAGAGAAGTTTTTATTCTGAGTTTCTGGGTGAGGTTTACGGGCCCCCAAGAGGGGCCCGAGAAGTCACACTGCTTGGCTGGGGAGGGGAGGGTTTATAGTCTTGTCGAGGACCTAAGTGGGGACACTAGGAAATAGTGGGGTCCAATTAGCTATTAGCATGGGTCTGCACTTAATTAGCATGAGGGGGCTTCACAAGAGGAAGCTTGCCACTGCATGGGACTTTCCAGTCTGGGCGGGTTCTGTTACTTCGGTTGTCTTATCAGGCTGTCTCATCAGGGCTTGACACCCGGAGGAAGCTGCTAACTGAAATGTTGGTGGCTTGGGTTTGCTTCGGCCTAACACTCAGTATACAGAAAATGAAAATCCTCACAACTGGACCAATAAGCCACATCACGATAAATAGAGAAATGATTGAAGTTGTCAGAGACTTCATATTACTTGGTTCCACAATCAACACGAATGGAAGCAGCAGCCAAGATATCAGATGACGTATTGCATTGGGCAAATCTGCTCCAAAAGACCTGCTTAAAATGCTGAAGAACAAAGATACTCCTTGAAAACTAAGATGCTATCCATACTGAAAGCTATATTCTTTGCTCTTCATTCCTAAGTGCTGAAAATCCTCTTGGCTTTCAGCAAGCAAGGTTGTGTCATCTGTACATCGCAGGGTGTTAATGAGTCTTTCTCCATCCTGATGCCACATTCTTCATATATAATCCAGCTTCCTGGATTATTTGCTGAGTGTACAGATTGAGTAAGTATGATGAAAGGATAAAACCCTGATGCATAAGTTGCCTGATTTTAAACCATGCAGTATCCCCTTGTTCTGTCTGAATGCTAATACTATGCAGAATATAATTCCTACCATAAAAAAGGGGATGCTATGAGTCGGATCCAACTTAACGGCAGTGAGTTTGGTTTGGTTTTTTTAACATAAAAAAGCCATTTCCTAGTTTTAGACCCTTGTTACTTGAAATTATTTTGCAAAACCAGCTTTCTTTATAGTTTCTTGCAGAACATAAGCTATTAGGAAACATTAAAAATGTGGCCAAGACAGCCAACAAGGACCATTTGGTTACAGCTTATAACCGTCTCTTTGAAACTAAGGTGAGTAAAGTTAAATTCTGTTGCTAGAATTTCATGTTACAGCTTTTATTCCCAAAAAGAATTTTTAAATGCATGTTTTAACAATATGAGTGAGAGTTAAAAAAAAAAAAAAAAACTATAATCATGTGGACTAGCTATCAAATCGAGTCAGGTTAATCTGTAGTATGTTAGAGTGTTTTGTTATTTTGAAAGGGGCCATATTTTTTTAAATAATTCCATAGCAGCTTAAGTTGACATGATAAATTAAGGGTAATAAAAAGTTATAAATCCATTAGGTCAGTTGGCATTATCATACTACTTTAGCATTTACACTGAGAATTGAAAAACAAGCTCCATCTCATTCATGGATTTAAAGTCTGGTTTAGATAAAGGCTGAGCTTTAAAAACAAAATTTAAGAAATTCCCCAATATCTACTCAATATGAAATGATCATCTTCCACAGAAAATTTTCTAATTGGGATATATATTACCAGATACAGTCAATTATATTTTTTAGAAACCATTTATTTTTCTGATTATAAAGATAATATGTGCTATTTTAAAAACAGAAAAGGAGAATACATAATATAATTCTACTGTCTAGAGACAAACATATTTAATATTTCAGAATGTTTCCCCTGGATATTTTCAATGCATATATATTTGTTTAAATGGTTGAGATTTTACTGTAGTTAGAACTTTCTATTGATTTTCACTTAACATTGTAAGAATTTTCCACATCACTCAAAACTGAGTATTCCATACCATAAATGTGTAGTTATTTTGGATAACAGTGTGTTGAGTAACTACATAAGGATTTTTTCCCCCTCTTAGTTTCAAATTACTTCTTGAGCATGTATTTCTATAACTAGAATTATTTTTTAAACTTTTAATGCCTTAAACTTGTATTCCAAAGAGATTGAACCAGTTTACAGAAGTACAAATAGACATGTAATCATTTACAGTAGTGTTTCTAGCTAAAATGGCCTTTCTAAAGTTCATGGTTCTCATTTCAGAATTTATATTGTGAGATAGATGATTTGATAGCCATAATTTAGTGATTAAAAATTGACATTAAATTCTTCCTTTGTTTTTAGGAAGTTCCTTTAGACTACTTAATTACTTTTGAGTTTTGTTCCCTATATTCATGGAGCAGATACTCATTTAATTAAGAAGCTGGAATTCTAAATGTCCCTCCTAATCTTCTGCCTGTCCTGAACATGATAAGTGTGAGAACATTTTCCTTACAGCGTTTCAAAGGTACCGAAAGTATAAGTAAGGTGTCAGAGCAGGTGAAAAATGTGAAGGTTAATGATGACAAACCCAAAGAAACCAAGTCTGAAGAGACTCTGGAAGAGGTTTGTATATAATATTTTCTTACTTTATTTCTCATCTGACTTTTATAAAAGTATTTGTTCTATATAATGAAGGGTTGGTTGCATAGAGCCACTGTCACAGTGAGCCAGCCACTGATTTGGGGTTTTCATCTCCCTTACATACACTGGAGGGGGAAAAAAAACACTTTGTAGTTAGTAGCCTGTCCTCTGAAATAGCTCTAACTCAGTATTGCCATCAGTCTGGGCCAGACTCTTCTAAGCTTTCAAAGCTATTCTAAGGTCTTGATTCTCTCTTGGATTGAATAAAGGAAACTTCCTTTTTGATTATTTTTAGGTTTTTCTCATGTACATGGCATCCCTGGCAAAAGAAATAGTCCAGGCTTGGCTGCAACCTAGGTTTCCTATTTTGATACAACTGTTTTAAGAACAAGTTACAACCATTTCTGCAGTGGTGACAGCTTTAATAAAGCTGACTTGACTATAATTCTGCCACTTACATATCTTGCCAACCAAGTTTACTCATTTCTAGTGGTCTTCTTAGTCTCGGTGATGATAATCTATCTTTAATTTTTTGTAAAGAAGTACAGCCTATTGATGAAGATACAGCATTATGGTATTTGTGTACAAAGCATAAATCCAAGTATAGAATTACTGTTCTTAGCTGCCATCAGGTCAGCCCAACTCATGGTGACCCGATGTACACCAGAATAAAACACTACCTGATCCTGTACCATCCCCATTATTAGTTGGGAATTGGACTATTGTAGTCCATAATGTTTTCATTGGCTGATTTTTTCAAGATTGATGGGCCTTTCTTCCTACTCTGTTAGTCTGGAAGCTCTGTTGAAACTTGTTCAGATCATAGCAACACACAAGCCTCCACTTATACATGGGTGGTGGCCACAAATGAGGTACATTGGCCTTGCTGAGAATTGAACATGGCTCTTCCACATGGAAAGCAAGAATTCTACCACTAATCACCACTGCCTCCACTGATGTGTAGTGTGATGAAACACAGTTAATTGCATGATCTTTTCACCCTCAGACCTCTGGGTGTGTTTGAACAGCCAAACTTTTGGGTTTGCCCCCAGGGGTCCTTGAAAATATATGACTTAATATTTCAGTAGTATTTTATCATCTGTCTACCACCTTACAGTTGACAGTAAATTCTGTTACTTTAAGTCATGAAATACATTGTATTAATCATAATAAAACCAAAACCAAACCCATTGCCATCGAGTCGATTCCAATTCATAGCAAACCCTACTGGGTTTCCGGGCCTGGTAGGATTAAATTGTCAACCTTCTGGTTAACAGTCAAATGCCTTAGGCACTGTGCTACCACAGCCCCTTATTAATCATAATAGTTACTGTTTATTGAGCTTTCACTATGTGACAGGGTCTATACTAAGCATATTAAACAGGGGTATCATGGAAGAAGTTAACACTTAACTACTTTTATAGTACAGTACAACCTGGGAAAGCCAGAACCTGTCTAAGGGAAAAGCGTGTAAAAAGGAAAACTCAAATATTTTTCACCAATAGAGAGCAATGGAAAAGGGATAAGGGAGACTTCTGGTAAGATTGCGGAATGGGCAGGCAAGCTACACAAACCCGCTTTAACAAAGAGGAGAAAAACCAATTGATACAGATACAGAAAATAATCCTGGTGCCTGAGCTTTGAAAGGAAAGATACAGAAGTGGTTTAAACACCAACCCATAGATGAATCTGAATGAAAACAGTGAGTAAGGAGACAAATGGAGCTGCAGACTTTCAGCCATCCTGATGGCACAGGCAGCCTGAATATTTCCAAGTGGTGTTAGGACCTGAGAATTAACCTAAATAGTGGCCCTACTTGCCAAGGGCTGTGTGGACAACTGCACCAGTGGCTGATGACTTAAAAAAGGAAACAGGAAAGGAGGAGACAAACCAAGCTGTGGACTTTCAGCTGTCCAGAGGGTATAGCCATTTTGAATGTTTACAAGCAGCAGCCATTTTGAACATTTAAAGTGACAGCATTCACATTTCAGGAACCTAAGAATAGGCTCCACTTGCTAAGGACACCATGGACATATGGGAGACTGATGACTGGAAAAGGAGATAGATGGTGAGTGCATAAGTGCTGCAAACTAGTGAATAGGGGCGTATAGTACCCTGCTTATTAGATAACATCAAAACAACACAAAATTAAATTCTTTGGTGAATCACTCCAACATACAATCACAAATTAAATATAAACACAAAAACGTCACAATATCTTGGAGACAACAGACCATCACAGTCCACACAAAGAAGCAGAATAAAACAGTAAAAACAAAGGATCAGGATACAAAACAAGAACACATCCCTGAGGAAGCAGCAGCATTGGAACCCCCTGATGAGAAATTCAAAAGAATTAGATTTAGGTACCTACAGCGGATTGAGAGAAAGATCAAGGAAAACACTGACAAAATTGAGGAAGACCCTAGAACAATTTCAGAGGACAATACAAGAACAAAATGACAAACTAAATGAAAAATAAGAAATGATGCAAAATACACAGAAAAATACATAAGATTAATACTAAGTTTTCAGAAATAGATAACACATTGAAAGGGCAAAGGAGAAGAAGAAAGAATTAGTGAGGTTGAAGACAAATACCTCAGTACTTCTTTGGAAAGGGATTAGTCAGAAGATCAAAACAAAATGAAGAAAGCCTAAGGTTTGTGTGGGATACCATCAAAAGGAATAACTTATGTGTAATCAGAATTCCAGAATAGGAAGGGAAATAAAATAACAGAGAAAACTGTCATAGATTTGTTGGAAGAGAATTTCCTTGATACGAATAAATACAAGAATATATCCATTCAAGAAGTCCAACGAACCCCAAACAGGATAGACCACAAAAGAAAATCACCAAGACATATCATCGAACTCACCAAACCAAAAACAGAATCCTAAAAGCGGGATGGCAAAAACAAAAGGTTACCTACAAAAGGCAACCAGTATGATGAAGCTGTGATTTCTCAGCAGAAACCATTCAGTCGAGAAGTCAGTGGGATGGTATATATAAAACCCTGAAAGAGAAAAATTTCCAACCAAGAATTATATATGCAGCAAAACTTGTTTCTCAGATATGATGGTGAAAATAGGACATTTCCAGATGAACAGAAATTGAGGGAATTTGTTAAAATCAGACTAACCTCACAGGAGATGTTAAAGGGAGAATTTGGACAGAGAAGCAACAACAGCAAACAACAACTGACCATTAACACACGAGATAACATAACCCAGAAACCAACCCAGTTATGGAAGTATCCAAAGTAAATAACCCAACAAAATTGTAAAGAGGGAACCAGAAACACCAATTGGCAAATGTCCTCAACTACAAATCAGAAGAACTTCTAAATGGTAGGGAAGTCAAGACAACTTCAAGATAGAATGTACTGTTCTAAACTTGGGAAGAAAATTATAAATCACACGGTAACCTCAAAGAAAAATGATTAGCCTTAACAATAAAAAAAGAGGACAACCACAAATATTTAGCAAATACTAAAATGACGACGAAGGAAGTGGTAACACACTTCATAAACAAAACAAGCTCATCAAAGAAAATTACATGGAACAAAGAAAGCAACACCATGAAAAAGGACATAACAAAATTACAGCAACAAATTCATATTTGTCAATAATTACAATGAATGTCAGTGAATTAAATGGACCACTCAAGAGACAGGATAAGAAAACATAACCCATCCATATGCTGTCTACAAGAGACACCATTAGAGAGAAAGACAAAAATGGACTAAAAATCAAAGGTTAAAAAAAGATTTATCAAGCAAATGACAACTGTAAAAGAACAGGAATGGCAATATTAATTTCTCATAAAATTGACTTTAAGACAAAAATCACCCTAAGAGACAAAGAACATTATATAATGATTAAAGGACTGATTGAACAAGAGGACATAACATAAAAAATATCTATGCACCCAATGAAAGAGCCCCAGAATACATAAATCAGACTTTTACAGATTAATATGACCGATAGATGATTCCACAGTCATAGTAGGAAACTTTAAAAGATCACTTTCAATCAATGATAGAACAACAGGAAAGCACCTCAACAAAGATGCAGAAGAACTAAACAATACAATCCACCAACTTGACCTTATAGACAGCTACAGAGCATTTCACCCAGCAATCGCACAATATACCTTACTTTCTAGTGCACATGGAACATTCTCCAGGATAGACCATATGTTGGGCCACAAAGCAAGCCTAAATAAATTTAAAAACATTGCAATACTGCAAAGCATCTTCTCAGATCACAATGCTTTAAAATTAGAAGTGAACAACAGGAAGATGAATGGAAAAAGAGCAAACCCATGCAAACTGAACATCCTCCTTAAGAATGACTGGGTAATACATGAAATTTAAAAATACCTTGAATCAAACAAGAATGAAAACACAACAAAATCTTTGGGACACAGCAAGAGCAGTAAATCAGAGGTCAATTTATAGCAGTAAATGCACACATCAAAAAAGAGCCAAAACCAATACCTTTACCCAAACATTTCCAAAAATTAGAGAAAGAGAGCAAGGGTGGGGGGGAAAGTCACCAGAGGAAAAGAAACAAAAGATTCAAGCAGAAATAAATGAAACAAAATAAGACAATAGAAAAAAATCAACAAGACTAGAAGTTGGTTTTTTGTAAAGATTACAAATTTGAAAATCTAGAACAAATGGACAGATTTCTAGAAACATACTACTTACCTAAACTAACACAGACTGAGGTGGAAAATCTGAACAGACCTTTAACAAAAGAAGAAATTGAATAGGTAATTAAAAAAAATTACCAACAATAAAATGCCCTGGCCCAGATGGTTTCACTGGAGAATTCTGCCAGACATTCAGAGAAGAACTGACACCAGTCCTACTCAAACTATTCCAGAAAACAAAAGGATGGAATTCCTCCCAAATTCATTTTGTGAAGCAAGCATAACTTTGATACCAAAACCAGGCAAAGACATCACTAAAATGGAAAACAAAGACCAACATCCCTCAAGAATATAGATGCAAAAATCTTCAACAAAATGCTAGCCAGTAGACTCCAACAACATATGAAAAAAGTCTGTCTGCACAACGCAAATAGGTGATGCTTCCGTCAGAGTATTTTGGTCAAGTGCCATGACATGTATTAATGACTGGGAAATAATAGATGTTTAAAAATCAAGCAGACATGATTAATTAATAAAATTTCTTTATATAAGTTTTGAGCGAGGTGCTATTCAGTTTGGAACAGTATCTCTCAGATTAAGGAATTTGCTCTGGACTTACGTTTCTCTAGGACTATAAACAAGAATAAACTGGAGGATATTTTTAGGACTACAGCCTGAACAGGGAATTTTCCATAAAGAAAACATATTTCACATAAATGAGTTGAATACTGAGAATTAGTGTTTAGTTTTAACCCTCTTAAAGATTTTTAATAAGTGACTTTACAGTGTATAACTGTTTCAAATCAATTTTGAATGTTCTATATACATAGCCAAGAGAACTTCAATCAGAACCATCAGTGCATAATCTCGTAATCCTTTGAAAGAATATTAAGTGAAATGATATGAGTGTTATAATTTATAGTCTATCCTAAAGAGAAGATGACTTTCTGCCAAGATCACACAGGATAAGATGACCTTGTTGAGTTTACCCCAGTGCATATTTTGTTCATATACCCAGAATTAACATTTATTTAAAATCACAGGAGATTGGTATAGAACTCAGAATACCAATTTACTGCTTTTCATAAGTATTCATGTGGGTTGAGGAATATTCTTCCATGTAAGAAAATTTGTGTAAGGAGTCAATTAACTCATTCACTTAACCACTTAATGGGAGTTCTGGTGGCATCGTGCCTAAGGCACTTGACTGCTAAGAAGAAGGCTGCCAGTTCAAACCCACCAGCCACTCCTCAGAAGGAAGGCAATCTACTTCTGTAGTGATACCGCCTCAGAAACCCAAGGAGGGGTCGCTTTGAGTAGGGTCTGACTTGATGGCATACAACAACAACATGCACTTGTTAGAACAATCAACCATAGGCGATCAAAAGGGTGAGATAAAGCTAAGAAAGCAGGAAATAAGAAAAGAGGATGAAGGAAAATGGTAAACACAGGGTAGGAGTGGGAAGTGTTTCTACATTGTGGTGGTTGCAATGAATGTCATAAAACTTTTGGAATGGAAAACCAATTTATTTTGTAAAGTTTCACCCAAATTACAATTTAGAAAAAGGAAGGAAATCCCTGTGGGGCACTTCTACTCTGTCATATCGGGTTGCTAAGAGTTGGGATCAACTCGAGGGGAAACAGTATGCTGTGCATTGTAGGACCTTTACCTGCCTCCCCCTCCCCTCCTGTTCCCCTTGCTAGGTTTTGACAACCAAGAAGTAAAACTGCCCATCTGAAAGTCTTCTTTTAGACCTTGGAGTTAAGAAAATGCAATATAAATGACAGATGTTCTAACAGAAGTTTGGAAGAGATGAGAGCTAGAAACACAAAAGAATAGTGGCCAGCTCTACTGATGATGTCATGGAAGAGTCTGGAATTTGACAAGGGGCAGAATTCTGCATGGATACTGAGATCCTGAATGGCATAGGCCTTTGGGCATAAAAATACAAATTTTCAAGATTACTCCAGCAGTAGAGTGGAGGACTGATAAAAAAGATAGATTAAGGAGATGAGACTTTTTTTTTTTTCATAAGCCTTAGAAAGAGATGAAGTCCTAACTAGAGAAGTGAATGTGAATAAAAATATGCATGATTTAACTTAACAAGCAGTTAGAAATAGAGGAAGAATAAAGAAAACACTCTTGCTTTCCAAACTGAGAACCAGATAGATTTTGATTCCTTAATATCCAGCCACACCTTTGTTACCTTGTTTTCTGAAATTTAATGCAGATCCATTCTTGTTTGCACTAAGGAACTAGATTTAGGTAAGTAAGGACAATTACTTTTACATTTATTCCATTTTCTTTTTTTCCCCCCTTTAGCTCCCAACATTACTGACAGATCATCTTTTCTATGTTAGCATACTTTGCTTACATGGATACATTACCATGGATTACCCTTTACCTTTAAAAAAAATCGTGATACTCCTTTCTAGGAAATAAGCATCTTACAGCAACTTCTGTAGATAATTTCATACATTGTGTGAACTTATTACTAGGTTCAGAGAGACAGGCAATACTATAATTATATGCATTCTAATTGGAAATAAAAGTATCTAGTAATACCAATTTTTGGTGTTGGAACAACTAAAATCTTTGAAAAAAAGGTCACAATGCTTTATGTAACACCTGTGATTTCCCAGGAATTAAGTAATATTTCTAACATTGAGGAAAGACTGAATTAAGTAACAGAATGTTAAAAGAAATTTCATCTCCAGTAAAGCTAGAAATTAGGAGATGTACAAGTTACAAATATTCTCATCACTGACTTAAGACAGTAAATTTAACTCAGAGATATGAAGTAGAGACAAAAGATTATTACGAAACCTATCAGATCTGTGACCTGATTTAGGTCACAGTTGGCATTATAGATATTCTCTGTGTCATCACTCTAAAAGAAATACATGATGTATTAACTCTGTGCTGTTTTGGTTTGTTTCTAGGGTCCACCAAAATATATAAAATCTGTTCTTAAAAAGGGAGATAAAACCAACTTTCCCAAAAAGGGAGATGTTGTTCACTGTTGGTATACAGGAACATTACAGGATGGGACTGTTTTTGATACTAATATTCAAACAAGTAAGTCTGAATGTAATTTCCTCAACTTAAAGACAGTGCAAAATATCTCCATGGTAGAGATGTGACTGGCAGTACCTTTTTCTTGGCTGTCACCTGCTTTTTTCCAGAAGTCTTCTACCCCTATCATTTATTCGAAGAGGTCTTCAGTCCATTGTAACTGAGTAATAACTAAAGACCTCTAGGTATTTGGAAAGTGAAAAATAGAGAAGCTTAGTCTAGGCTTCCCTAAAGGATGCTTTAGTATTTTCATATACAGGCAGAATAGTGTGCTGTCGTACTGGTATAAATACAGTTCTTTTTTCCCCTTCTACCAATATTATTTTTTTATGTATAATTTTATTGATATATTATTCAACTTTCAGAATTTTTATTTCTTTTCATACAACACATACATAGTATTGTAAAATCTGGAGTAAACTTAAATACCTAAATCTTTGTATTTTTCCCACTGGAACTTAAATGTCTTCATGAAAATTAAAGTCTATCATTAATTGTCAGGAAAATCTTTTCCAGGTTCAAAGAAGAAGAAAAACGCCAAGCCTTTAAGTTTTAAGGTTGGAGTTGGCAAAGTTATCAGAGGAGTAAGTAAAGAAATGACAGGAGCACATGTAATGTGGTATGGTGCTGGGAATAATTAGGATTGGGGATATAATGAAAACAGCAATCTTTTGATTCTGACAAATCAAGTTCTGTTGTTTACTAGGTCTATGATATGGCACAACTTCATTTCTCTGGGCCTCAGTTCCCCATATATAAAACAAGGACAGTACTGCCCACCTCAGAGTTTGTTGAAAGATGAAATGAACATAATTTAAAAGAGCTCTGGTGGTATAGGTCAAGTACTTGGCTGATAACAGAAAGGTCAGCAGTTCAAACCCACCAGCTGCACAGCAGGAGAAACGTAGCAGTCTGCTTCCTTAAAGAATTACAGCGTTGGAAACTCTGGGGCAGTTCTTTTGTACCTTATAGGGTCACTGAGTCAGAATCGACTTGACAGCAAGGGATTAAGTAGGGACTTAAATACTAGTTCCTTCCATGCTTTCCCCTTTAAGTACTTTTTCTTCATAAAATAATTTTGTCAGAATATTTGCCTTACTAAATTAGTCTTTAAGATTCTTAGAAAATGTTAACCATTGAACAGCTTATAGATAGGGAAAGTTAAAATACTCATTCTACCAAAATACTCAGAGGCAGAAATTTGTTCTATCTTCTCACCTCCCACAACCTAATAGCTCAAACACTAAAAAGCTTTCAAATATAAGCATACTTTTCCCCACCTTTATGTGTGAGACAACAAAGGAAACAAAAAGGGAAGTTAAGCATCAGCTATGCTGTATATTAGAGTCCATACAGAGATAAAAGAGCAAGCCTGATTGTCAGTTTCATGATTTTCATGCTGCAGTTCATTGTTTGTTTTAACTTATAATTACTCGGAACATCAGTCATTGATAAATGAAAATACTTAATTGGAGCTGTAAGAACCCTCAACATGTTATTCTTTGTACTGTAAGTTCTAAAATAGGGATAAATCATATCCAGATGCCAATATAGAAATATAAAGTATCTTGAAACTAAAGATTTGGTTGAGTATAACCTTAACTGCTACCTGCTTATACAAAGCTGATAGTAACTGTACATCAAGTACTTATTTTTCAGTTTCTGTAACTGATTTGTACATTGATAAATGGCTTCTAGTCCACCTTTTTTTTTTGCCTTCCACTTCACCCACCGTATTCTAAATGTCCAGTATGCGATAGGTCTATCTCAGCACAATTTTCTAATTATACCCTGAGCTTTATATTATTGCTGTATTTCAACAGGGTATATATTAAGAATGCATTCCGTATTCTTGC
Source organism: Orycteropus afer afer (assembly GCF_000298275.1). Taxonomy (NCBI): domain Eukaryota; kingdom Metazoa; phylum Chordata; class Mammalia; order Tubulidentata; family Orycteropodidae; genus Orycteropus; species Orycteropus afer. Next base: position 1,693,496 of record NW_006921852.1, read on the forward strand.
ATCACATTGATTTTACTGTTTTTGGTAACTGGCTTTAAGATCCAAATTTTGGGGAAAAAGGAGAGGAAACTTAAAAGCCTCTATCATTTCTTCTCATGTACAAATCATATCCCACTATTATGAGGAGTTGGATAATCTTACATCAGTTTTACTTGCTAGTTCTTAATAACAATGTAGTCGAGTGCTAATGAGAAACTGGTTTCTGTAATATTTAATGTTACATTTTATGAAAGTGCTTTGACATATCATTTCAAGAGTTTGTTTGTTACACTAAAATTCCTCAATAAATCCTTATTGTTTCCATTGAGGAAATTTAGGCCAAAGATTTAGAGACTCAATAAAATACCTTAGGCTATAATGAAATCCAGTAATATAATGCTTTCTTTCTTTCTAATCTTGACTGTCTTCTAATATTGCATGTATTTGAAAAAAATGTTTTATTTTATGTTCTTGCCTTCAGTGGGATGAAGCACTCTTGACTATGAGTAAGGGAGAAAAGGCTCGACTAGAGATTGAACCAGAATGGGCTTATGGAAAGAAGGGCCAGCCTGATGCCAAGTATCCTTTTTCCTTTGGAATTAAAGAAAAAAATGCTAACAGATTAGCTGAAGATATGAAAGACACTATCTAAGCTTACCTCAAATCAGGAATTCTAAGAAGCTTGTGTCAACACCTCCAATATTTAATGTTACAGAGTATACAAACTTGAGCTGTGATCTTCTTCCTTTTATCTTTTATTCAAGTTCTTTTCCTAAGCTACGTAGCTTTAAGCTTTCATCTTCAAAAGGTAATTCTTACTATTTGAAGGATTTACTTCAGTAAGATGCCTTATATAAACAACTATAGCAACATTATTGGGATGGAAGTATGACTCAGGGTAATTTCATGCTACAATGTAATTTCAGGCAATTAACTAAGTTTAGAAAAGGAACATATGTTGGAGTTTTCTTGGAGTCTTAAGAGAAGCAGATCACCAGTCCTTTTCTTCTGTGATACCACTGGGTGGTCAAACCACCAACCTTTATGTTAGCAGTCGAGTGCAAACCATTTACATCACCTAGGGACCTAAGACCAACATAGTAATAAACATTTTGTGATTACTACTAATGACAATATGGATGTGACAGACCCAACGTTTGGGAACATTTTTCATAAAAAACAAAACGGGCTATGTTGTTTGCTATAGAGGTGTTACAATCCTTTCAATAAAGTGTGAGGTAGCAATATTCAGTAAATACAGAACTGTAAGCACATTTTTTGTATGTTTGCATTGAGACTTGAAGAATTCATACTGTCAACTTCCAGACCAGTCCATCAGGTAATGTGGAAAGACAATTTATAGCTGTTGTTGGTTTTATTCCCGTTGGACTAGTTGGACCAAATAGAGTAAGTTTTCTTGTTTGTTTCTTAAATGTTAGAAGTTCTCTCCCTAGTTTTATGACTCATTAGGTATATTAATTAAGCCCTCTTTAGTCTGTCAAAATCAGATGATAACTGTGGCTCCCTCTTTCGTGAAGCATCCAAAGACCTTTGCTGATACACATCAATATCACACCCTTCTCTAAACTTACCACTTAAAATTCACAGTATCATGTATTAACTTTATATGAATTTTGATTAAATGTAACAGTTATACTTTTTTTTTTTTAGTTCTCAGCAGTTTTCATTAAGTGGTGGATAATTTGACAGTGTAAGTGAGGCCTCCAGATAGAGGATTTTCCTACTCCAACCTCAGCTTACTGAATCAACCTATATATGTGGATAGATTATGATCTCCATTTCCCATTAAAGAAAATACAAAGATACTCTTGAGAACCTCTAGGCTAGTATTTATTAGCCTCTGCATCAACTACAAAGCTCTTCCCTTTGGGGTTAATTACTAATATTCAGTATGTGTAATTCTAATTTTAAACTAAGGATGGGGTGGGGCAGGCAGGGTGTTTTTTGTTTTGTAATAACAAATTTACCTTGACGTTTTCAACAGAATTCCACCAAATGCAAAACTGATTTTTGAAGTGGAATTAGTGGATATTGATTGAAATAGCAACACTTCAGGTCTAAAGACAAAGCCAACAATGATACAACTGCCTTGAAAAAAAACTTAAGTAACTAATTAGAGCTGGTTACTATTGTATTTAAGGGAGGAATCAACTGGTAAATTCCAGTAGGTTAAAACCTATTTACTCAGTCCTCAACTTTTGAGAAATGTAATCCCTTATTATAAATCCTTAACATCTAAAATATTTTACAGCTCCGTAAAATATTGGTTAAAGAGTATTTTCCTTTTACCTCATGTTGTAAACTAAAAGGCTCAATTATAAAGTTATCCACTGTCTTGATCTGACTGTGATTTCTTTGGTGTTAATATATTAATGTTCTGCTTAGGTTAACCACAGTATGAACTGGAATCAACTCTATGGTGGTGGTTTTGGGTTTTTATGGACCATATTAGACCAGAGAGTAATTTATGATTGTCTGAATTGAGGATTTGCCATAGATGCTCATCTTAAAATCTTTGTTTATTTCTATATAAAAGCATAGATCTTGAGAGAAAATAGAAAGTTTAAAAGTTCTAAGAGATTTTTGGCATTAATAGAATAGCTTAAATTTAGGGAGCATGTAATTCAAAATCAATGACCCACTAATAATAAGTATAAAGTTACTATTATTATGAGGTGATTCCCCCAAAAAAATAAATTCATAAACAATTACTGGACAAGTCTTGAGTTTTATTACAAAAAAAAATAAAGATGATCAGTTTGATCAAAATGAAAAAAGCTTGCTCACAAGTTTTACATGAATATTCTAAATACAAACTCTCCTGAAACATCAATATACTTTCAATGTGATTTTCTATTTTAAGGGATGCAAACATTTCCATTTTCTCATTTATAATCTCTATCCCAAGGCATATAATTTTAATAATGTACCCTTTCTGCAATTAGATCCAAATTCACAGCAAGGATAATTATACAGACAAACCCACTGTCAGCAAAGATTAAAAATCAGTTTTGTTTTGTTTTTTTACAGAGGAGGTAAATCCTTAATAACCAGCCCTTGTGTGTTTTCAGAATCTTGTACTATACTGACATGATTTGCAGTCAGTTTTTTTTTCATACCCTTAAGGCTATAAAATTTTGCTGGAAATGCATTCAAAATTATTCTACACCACTTAATGCAAAAATAAAAAAAATAGTTCTCCAATAAAAAGTAAATTTTATAAATGGTAGGAAACAGTATCTGTGGTAAGCTACTATGTGACATTTTCCCTATCACTAAACAATCATGTTAACACAGAAACAGGGAAGACAGTTATCAGATAATGACAAGCTTATGCTATGTTTACATCCCTCACTAAAAAAAAAATAATTTCATACTTTTCACACACTCCATCTGAAATTTACATCTTCCCTTCAGGTTGGAGGAGGAGGGTAATACTGTCCATAATTCCAAGGATTCTGATAATTGTACTGAAAGGAGAAAGTAAACATGTTAGCACAATGGAATTTTGGCTGAGTTTCATATGTAAATACAAAATTAAGCAGGTATGTTTAAGAAAATAAGCATGTGTTCACTGCTGAAACTTGAAAGACAACCACAAAAGACAACAAGCATATAGTGTATTCTACTATGAATATGTGGACTCACCTGATACCAGGCACTATAATTATATGCAGCTTGATTTGCCTGTAAATCACCATCAATCATCTGTGTAGATGATGAAGTTGTATCTTCTGTGTGTGCTTTCTTTTCCTCTGGTTCTTCTGATCTATAAATAAAAGTCAAAATGGAAACTTTCTAATGTCCGACAGACATGTACTTTAACGAATGTCGTCTGTGCACATTTATTTTACATTATCCTCAAATCATAAACTCTTAAGTTTTACATCTTAATGGTGATACTTAAAAATATTTCTTTAATGTCTTCCTTTAAGCATCCTTGATTCAGCAAGAAGTTACATACCCATTTTCTGCTTTCCTTTTTAAAGAATCTTGTTCTTTTAGGAGTGTTTGATGTTCATCATAAGCATTCAGAAGCCTGAGAAAGAAAAAAAAAAATCCTCTGAAATATACAAAAACTAAAATGTTACATTTTTTAAGTTATTTCCACCTAGGGAAATAAATGTTTCAGTGACATCAATGTTTGATTTTTTTTTTTTTTTTAAAGGAATTCAGCAAGGCAAATTTGCCTCAACTACCTTTTCTAATTCATTTCCTTCAGGAACCCATATACCTCCTCCAGTTTTCCTTTCTCTGTCAATGTGGTTCAACTGGGACTCCAGGAATACAAGCCTGACCAAGTATAGTACTATAAAATCTTTAGTAGTGGTTAGTTCAGAGGTAAGCATATGCCCCAAACCAGGACATTTGCTGAATCCAAAGATTTTTGACTCATCTACTGGGAAAATTCTTTGTATTATACACCCAACTCCTCACTTAGGTGCAGTGTTAGGTTCCAGAGACCAAGTCATTCAAAAACTAGTGTTGTGCAAAAATGGAGGATGACTGCATCATTCCATAACTGCCAAACCAATGACAAACTGACAAATAACCTTAACCATCAGTGTTACTCTCACCTTACAGCTATCTTATTGCCAGATAGATGTGTATTGTTAATGCACAAAAGTTGAATAACAGATTTTTTTACTATTGTAAATAAGAAATGTTAGATAACAAGACAGTGAGAAGTTAGTCATGAACTACATATGGTTCATCATTACTACCACATGGAAAGCCTGTCTAAAAACAGTCTATCCCAACCAAGACAGTGACCTTCGTGATATGCTTTTGTCCAGTGCAGCTATGAATCTAGAAAATTCTATAATTTATATGCTTTTGAGATCTAATTTAAGAACAGCTACTGAAAACACCTACCACCAGTTGGCATTAACAGTTTGTATTTAAACTTTGGCCAAGTGAAACAACATAAAACATAAAAATTATAATTTATTTTTATTGCTTAAAAGGATAATTTCTAATAAATAAAAATGTTCTGATTTATGTATTGCCTTACTTTGAAGTTGGGAGTTTATAAACAATATTGTTACTTGAGGGAGCTCTAGTGGCATAATGCCCAAGGCACTTGAGTGCTGACCAGAAGGCTGGCGGTTCAAACCCACCAGCCACTCCTCGGAAGGAAGGTTGGACAATCTACTTCTGTAGTGATACTGCCTCGGAAACCCAAAGGGGTTGCTATGAGTCGACTCCGACTCGGCAGCACAAAACACCACCACTAAATTTACTTTCCTGGGCATCCTGCATATACACATACTTAATTACCAAAAATATTCATCCCCGAAATGTCAAAGGGCCATGAAATTAGTATCAGTAGCCTCAGGTTGTAAGGAGCCCTGATGGCATAATAGTTTTAGCACTTAGTTGTTAATCAGAAGGTAGCACTTAGCTGTTAATCAAAAGGTTAGCAGTTTAAACCCAACTTGCATGAGAGAAATGAAGTGGCAATCTGCTCTCATAAAGATTATAGCCTAAGAAACCCTATGGGGCAGTTCTACTGTCAATATAGGTTGGCTATGAGCCAGAATCCACTCCATGGCATACAACCACCACCACCTCTGGCTGAATGTTTACTACACATCAAGCACTTAATACATACTAACCTCACTGAACCCTTGCAAAAACCTTGTGGGGCAGGTGATTAGGAATTCAGTCTTTACTTGAGAAAATGTAATCTGCCAAAGTGAAGAATACAAAACTAGTCCAGTGACAGCTAGGATTTAAGCCTATACTAATCTGACCCCAAAAGTCAGTTCTTACCAAATACTGTCTACCTAGATTTCTACGAAGTGAATTTTTTATTTTTCCTATGTCTCCCTTTTTTCATTTTAACTACAACAATCTTAGTCCTGATATTCAGACCTTCCATATCTACCTTTACAAAGGCCTAAATGGCTTTCCGTGTTGAAGCTGTAATATACCCAAATTAAACATGATAGGTCATTTAAATGTTACTGATAAAAACACCAATCTATTGTCAAATCCCTACATTTAAGCCAAGTGCTTAAACTCGATCTAGCTTTCAAGGCACAACAGCACCATCTACATCATACATTCACTCCTTCAGGTAACCTTCCAATCAAGGGTATGTTATTTTTATATGAACTTGAACTTACTTCTACCATTGTGTCCTCAATTTATCAGATTCTAGTGGTAACTAAATGAAACCTTACCTTCTTTAGGAAGCATAACAAATCCATTCTGATGTATAGAGATCCCAGCCTTCACATCAATTATATGCTACCTCATACATTTATCTATTTCATCTGAATACCATACCATCTAATTACACTAACATAATCATGTATCTCATTTCTTTTGTAGACCTTCTTCAGTGCTAAACAAAACATTAAATATACAGTACATGACAGTCAAGAGCATACCCTTTGAAGAAGGTTCTAATCCCAGTCCCACAATGTAACAGCTTAACTTGAAAAAACTGGCTAACCTAAATCTCTTATCTATTAAAAGAACAGTATCTATAACCCTCATAAGACTATTACAAAAATTACATTAGATAATTCCTATAAAACATCTAATACCAAATAGTATACTGATAAGGTATTAGCTATTAATTTGACTGCCATAATATATATATATATATATATATATATATATATACACACACACACACATACACACACACAATCATACAGAATCAATTAATTCAGTTTTTTGAAAATTTAATGGAATAACTCTAAAAGGAATGAGAGGAGCTACATGGCACTGGATTTTTGCTTACACAATCAGGTAGTACCAGAACTGCAGTGATGCTCTAACAAATACTATTACTTTCCCATATAGCAAATTTAAATCTTACTTTGTCTTGTGAAGTCTAGTGAACTCTTCCACCACCCTCAACTTTGTTTTTGTAGTGCAGAAAAATGAGGCTATTAAGTGTCATCTGTCAGACCACACCCAAGCTTTTCTTCAATCTTAGACAAAATGACACTAATTTCACCTTTCTTAGCCTAAACTCAAAAACCAAACTCACTGCCATTGAGACAATTCCAACTCATTGTGACCCCCTTTGTGTTTCTGAGGCAGTAAATCTCTATGGAAGTAGACTGCCCAGTCTTCCTTCTGCAGAGTGGCCAGTGGGTTTGAACCACCAACTTTCTCATCACCAGTCAAATGCCTTAGGCACTACGCCACCAGAGCTCCTATTTATTAAATTTTCATGTGTTTCAAGGTTCAATCCTTGACCCATGTATTTCCCTTTTACTGGCTTGTTGCTTCTTGCCTTCTCTCATCCATGCATGGTTTAAATGACCATACTAAAATTTTGAGCATAATTTTGAAAGAAAGATAAACCATATATACAAAAATTGAACTTATCCCTACATACATCTGAGGAAAAAATAACAATCCAAGCAAACATGTTTTAACATAATAATGCATTAATTTGTACTAGTCATCAAATTCCCATCCAAAAATATCAATGCTCAGTCATTCACCAAAAAGATAATTAGGATCTTACTTATTAACATCTGAACCAAAATCTTCAAGAAATTCCACTTTTCTCTGAGAAAATGTAATTCTCATTTTAATAGGCAATGAACCATGTACTGCTCTGTCAAAACAATTTAAGATGTTTTCTTCATTTTGTTTGAGGTCACCATTATATTCCATTTCGAGTAAATTGAGGTATAACTTTGTGTTCTCCTGTGTAAAAAGAAGTTATCAGTAATATTTCTAAAATATTTTTATTAGAGCTTAGATATTTAAGATATCTTAATTCTTTATGTTTCAATTTTTTAAAAATTCAATACTGGTAACCCCTCAGCATATATACAAATGGGTCAAAAAGTATTCCTCAGCACACTGATGGATAGTGACTTTGCCCAAGGACCTCTCAAAATATGCAGTTTGTGAAATGCCAATAAATTCAAAGTTTATGTCCCACCTGGGCTTAATATTATTTGGCATACTATGACAATTAGGAATTTAAAAAAAAAAACATAAAAATATCCTCCACAGTTCCCAAAAGTTCCAGCTTGAAAGCTAGAAGCAAATGTACTGTTATTAAATCTATGTCCTAAATAGATCCAACAATAACTAAAACCTCAAGAAAGGAGAAATTTCCTATAAAATTCTTATCAATTGGTATATAAAGGGAAATACTTTGTAGAAGGGAAAATAACCTCAATGTTACACTTGCTACAATGCAGACAACTGCCATGCTTGTTTATAAAGTGTTCTTCCAGGTTTCTGCTATATTTAAAAATCAAGAAATTTGCTGTGAAATTTCTAAAGGTGGAGAAAATACAAAGTTTCACTATTCAGCAACACTTATTATCTGATAACAGTAATTTTTCCAATCTTTTAATTCAAATTCATTAAAAAAAAAAAAAAAAAGGCAACATCAGTTTAGAGGGACTATTATCTTCATTAGTAATAAAATACATTAATTACATAGAGACCAAATCCATCATCACAGTTGCCAGAGTGAAAAATTTTGACCATTTTTTTTTTTTTTAAATGGGAAACATTCTTTAAAATACATACTTTGTCTCTTTCAATTGCTTCCAAAAGCACTTTTCTTGATTTTGGAAGGTTTTTTTGTATTTTGAAAAGATGTCGGGCCAGTTTGATAGCATAAAACGATGATTCGTTACTTGATTTGGCATTCTTAATGGCATCTTGAAGCAAATGTTCAGCTTCTTCCATATTTCCATGCCGTCGTTCTAAACTTACTCTTCTTAAACGAACCATCGCCAATCCTAGAACACATTCTTCAAATGTTCTCAAGATACTTCTGGCTTCATTAATATTACCTAGAAATAGTAATTAAATGTTTATGCTTTTGTTTAAATTTGTAAAAGACCCTTTATGCTTCATGGAGCCACTGAGACTATGGCCCTTAGCTGACCTTTAGGTCTGGAACTGAACTCACACCTGTGGCTTCCAGCCAAACAAAATACAGGCATAGAAGTTGAACATTTACCTGAAGTAGATACACTCCTTGGAGAGAATAATCATGGGAGAAAGAAGGTCTGTTTATGCACAGGGAGACAGTTCAGGGGGCAGGAGTACTTGGAGGGATGGACACAGGGAAGAGGTAACTATCAGGAGGAAGTGGGAGGGGATCTGTTTACTCCAGGGGTAAATTGTAGTCAATGTCATGAGACAAAGTATATGTGAACTGCTGTATGGAAAGTGAATTTGCTCTGTAAACTTTCACCCAAATCACATTTAAAAAAAAAAAAAAAAAAAACTCTTTATGCTAGATACTGGCAAACAACAGCCTAGGGGCTAAATACAGTCCTGTACCTATTTCTGTAAATAAGTGATATACCAATCCAAACCCAATGCCATCAAATCAAGTCTGATTCATAGTGACCCCCACTGGGTTTCTAAAGCTGTTAATTGTTTATAGAAACAGACTGCCTCATCTTTTTTCCCACAGAGTAGCTGGTGGGTTCAAACCACCAACCTTCTGGTTAGCAGCCAAATGCCTTAACCACTGCACCACCAGGTGATAGACAACCATACTCATTTGTTTACGTATTGCCTATGGCTATTTTTGAGCTACAGCACCAGAGGTGAGTAGTCAGAGACCTTAATGCCCACAAAGTGTAATTTACTATCTGGCCCTTTATTTAATAATAATAAAAAAAAAGCGTGCCAACCTCTGCTTTATACCATACCTCCTGACTCAGTTCCTGTAACTTAATTGAGACTTAACTTAAAACACCAAAAATATCAACAAAATTTCCTCATTCTTACCCTGCTGCTCCTCAAAAGCTGCCCAAAGCATATGCACCATGGGTTTCTTCGGGAGATGAATAGTGCAAGCTCTGCTGAAGACATGCCTCACTCCTTCAATACTGTGGTTTTCCATGTACTTTGCATACTACATACAGAAACAGAGGAAATACTGAATAATTTACAGTTGAGCAAGCCATTAAATATGTGACAGAACGATAAAATTCTATTTTTAAACCCATTCAGCACCTTTATTGAACCACTAGACTAGTTTCTGTAAGGAAGGACGAAGAGAGGCAACGAGGTTGGCATATGCAGCAGTCAAATCTGGTTGCAAGCAGACCATCTCCTAATGCAACAGATATAGTTATATGAACAACATTCAACAGAAGTACAAAAACGGTTAGTCACTAGATCAATGTTTATAAATATTTAAATTTCAGAGTGTGTCATTTTCTTACCTTAATCCAAAACTCCTCATAGAGGGCACATGATATGACACATCTTTCAAAGAGAACCACAACTCGTTCATGAGTCCCATTTTCAATTTCAAATTCTAAATATTCTTTCCAGTTTTTTAGCTGTGCCTTTTCCAATGGTTTAACATGAAAATAAGGTCTTTTAATCTGTAATAAAAGTATGACACAGCAATGAAAGTAAACTAATACCAAAATATGCGTAAATAGTTAATAATATAATTTTAAACATATAACTAAAGATTAATTTCAAAGTTTTAAAATAATACTTCATGATTTAAAGGAAAAAACTTTGAGAACTAAAATCCTTTAAATTCTTTTGCCTTTATGAATACAAGAAATGAATTATATTTTGTTTACTCCATCATTTTGTTATGTTCAGGCAATTTTATTCTTTACTGGGTGTTTTAAAATTGAACAATCATACTATAGTGACGGGAGCTCTGGTAGCATAGTGGCTAAGGCACTTGACTGCTACCAGAAGGCTGGCAGTTCAAATCCACCAGCCACTCCTCGGAAGGAAGATGGGACAATCTACTTCCATAGTGATACTGCCTCGGAAACCCAAGGAGGGGTAGCTATGAGTCGGGTCCGACTCGATGGCACATAACAACAGCAACTATAGTGACAGAAAACAGATCAGTGGTTGCCTCAGGCTGAGGTAGGGTAGAAAATAATGACTGGCAAGGGGCTAACGGAAGCCTTTCAGGGTGACAAAATGTTCAGTATCTTGATTGAAGTTATGATACAGAGTATACACATTTGTCCTAACTCATTTTACGGTACACTTAAAATACATACATTTTATCACATGTAAAATATAACTCAATGAAGTTAACTTAAAAAGTAAACAATTATAATGAAATAGTTGAGATCAAGCTATCTTGCAATTCAAATAAGCCTGCATTCAATAAGATTCTAAAATAGAACAGAGAAAATTGATACTGGTAACAATAAATAAAATGAGCATGTTAAGTTATTATTTAAATAAGCAAAAATAAAGCAGAAATAATAGATATTACTATATTACTAGCAAAACCCAAAGAAAAGTACATTAATTCCTATTTTTGTATTTTGAAAACTATTACAAAACGAATACACTTACACCTTCTTCAAATGTCCACCTTTTGCTAACTTCATGCTCATTATAATTAAACATTTCTTGATGAATTTCAATGATTCTATGTCTCATGTTTTCTATTTCAGTAATAAGCTTGGAAGGAAAAAGAAGAAAATTTAAATCACAGAAGTAAATTTTCAATATCTCTTTGCTTACATTTAAGTATTATCCTCAGGTATGTTTAGTATTAGGGTAGTGGTGGTTTTCAAATTGTTAACAATTTTGTACAAAGTCCAGTTAAAATACTGCAATTTATAACAGAATTTCCTAACAAACCACTTTCTCATGTGTTTTTTTATTATTAAATAGGGATAGTAGATCAAAGCTCAGCAAAATATTCCTTCTGAGCTATTTCCAGGTTATCTCCTAGTAAAACAGATTCTCTATATTAGATCTGTATTTAAACCGCAGCAGTTGAAGAGTCTCCACTTGCGTTAATCAGAAATTAACTTTAAATAAGCTACAAGTCACTGGGAAAAGGGTCTGCTATACAATTTATTACTATACCTACCACACATGCACTCAAGGGATGTGAGGTCTAGTTTCTCATACAGAGGACTTGAGTCTAAGTCTGGTTACCTTTGCTGGATCAGTTATGTCTTCAACTCCCGATGGCAGATCATCACCAGGAGGACCATCATCACCACTATGTCCATTTACAGAAGCTAATTCCCTTCGCAGCTGAATAAACTGCTCACCAGTTAAAAGATCTCTAGGCAAGTTATTTTGTACATGTTCTTTAAATCTAAAGGAAGACAATAAAAATACATAATCTATATTTGAAGTGTAATTTTAGATTCCTACAACACAACATTACTCTTTCAGAGATCTCTGATTTTAAAAACAAACTACTAAAACATCACTCTCATTCTCCTTCCTTCTACAGTAAAGGCCTTATATGTAAGTATTATCCTCAGATATTGTAGTTTTAGGATAGTGGTGGTTTTCAAACTGTTAGAACAAAGATATCACTTCCTTCTTGTTTTTGTAGTGTAAAGCAGGCATGAATAGGCATAAATTCAAATCCCAGTACTATCAGTTATTATTTATGCTACTACAGGCAAGTTTTCCCCTTTTCGAAGTCTTTGTTTCCTCATCTGTAAAATAAGGACAAGAATACCTACCTTGCAAAGCTACTAATTTTACTTATTAGTATAAAATTATATACACTAATCTGCACTTGAGGAGCTCTGGTAGCGTAGTGCCTAAGGCAACTGACTTCTAACCAGAAAGCTAGTGCTTCAAACCCACCAGCCACTCCTCAGAAGGAAGGTTGGGTAATCTACTTCCATAGTGATACCACCTCAGAAACCCAAGGAAGGGGTGCTATAAGTTAGTTGAGTCTGACTTGACAGCATATAACAACAATAATCTGCACTTGTGGAAGGAGTTTGGGTGGCACAATGGTTAAGCACTCAGCTTCTAACTGAAAAGTTGGCAGTTCAAACCCACCCACTGGCTCTGCAAAAGAGACCTGGCAATCTGCTTCCACAAAGATTACAGCCTTGGAAACCCCATGGGACAGTTCTACTCTGTCCTATAGGGTTGCTATGAGTCAGAATCAATTCAACAGCAATGGATATGCACTTGTGAATGAAGAACAAATGTTTGCTATTCTTTCCCACTCCTAATTCCTCCTCATTCCATGTGCCTATGACCACTACGCCACAGAAATTGCCAAATGCCTCGAATGCAAAATTAAACGGACATTTGTTTCATGTACAGCTTCCATCCTAATGTCTTCAGAGTATTTAGTCTGTTAAACCACACCTTGCTTTTAGAAAATTCTTCCTCCCTTAGCATCTTGTTTTTCCTCCAAACCTGACCATCAATACCCTTTGAGGGTCCCTCCCTTCCTGTTGTTGCTGTTAATTGCTGTCCAGTAGACTACCTGCCCCTAAATGTTAGTATTCCCAAGGATTCTATTTTTACATACTTCCTGGTCAATTTCATCCATACTCACAGCTTGAAATACCTATGTTATGATGGTCCTCAAAACTTTAACCAAGCCCAAATCTTTCTCCTAAATACCAGATTGGTCTATCCAATTGACAACACTCTGCATAAAAAAATGCAGATTAAGTTTAAGCAAAATGTTTTGAAAATATGTCTTTTATCATTTTTCATTCATGCACACTAATTTACATACAGATTTTAAGCAAAAACACTAGGTTAAGATGCTAATGGCGGTTCAAACCCACCAGCCACTCCTCAGAAGGAAGGTTGGGCAATCCTACTTCTGTAGTGATACTGCTTCGGAAACCCAAGGAGGGGTCGCTATGAGTCAGGGCCGACTTGACGGCACATAACAACAACAACAAGATGCTAAAACATCTACACATATCAATTTAGATGCACCATACCTGTTGCTAGGTTCATACTGCTGACCCTTCACTTAGCTGAGCATATTTAACCACTGTGCCACCAGGGCTCCTTGGATGTAGCATAGGAACCTCATAAACAACATTTCTCAAGCTAAGGGTATCATATCTTCCTCCACATTTCTAATCTTGATTAACAGTACTGTCAATCACCAAGTTTCCTGCCACACCCCTCCCCCATTCTCTCCATCCAGTTTATCACATACTTTTCACTGGTCATCAGCTCCTATAGATTCTACCTCCTAAATATATCATTACTCCCTCCTCACTTCTCACCTAGATAAACATATACTGATCTTCCAGCCTCTAGTCTTAGAACTCCCAATCCCAATATTGTGACCAGAAATGTCAAAAAGTAAACATAAATATCATGGAACAATTTATGTATAAATTATTGAATGAGAAACTAATTTGCTGTGTAAACTTTCATCTAAACTACAGTAAAATGTTCAAAATAAACAAACATTTAAAAAAAAAAACAGTAAGCATGATCATATCCTTCTCTTGCTAAAATACTTTAATGTTCTTACCCTACACTCAGGCTAAATTGAATTTCTTTAGATAAAATCTTTCATATTCTGACTCAAGACTTTACCCAAGCCTATCTCTTCAACCTAGTTATTAGACATGCTTCCACATATGCCATATGTGCCAATCTTATGGAATTTTTTCCAAGCTTCTTAAAACTGATTTAGACTATTGATACCTGTATTTTTCTAAGAAACTCATTACAAGTATAAGACTTTAACAAAGTTAGCACTGAAAACAAATTTAGATTTTGCAAAGTCAAGGGACAGAGGTAACCTGACCCATTTCATCACCAGAATGGAAAAAAAAAAAAAAAAAAATACAGATTGCCTTATTCACAAAAAAAAAAGATGAAAAATAAGGAATTCCCAAATATGTGATATAAAAATGAACAGATTTAAAACTCAGATGAACATTAATATTAGAAATTCTTATTGGGGATATAGGTAAAAAACTTGAAATAAGAAAAATTATTTAAAACATTATATATTAGCAAACATATTTTAAATGTAGTTGTACTACAATGAATAGAAACCTCTATAAAATGGTGATAAATTGTACATAATAGCTAAGCAATAACTTTTCATTAATTTATTCTACTCTAAAGCAAATGTTTATTCACTAAAGACTAATATTTGTTGGTATTAGGATATTAGGGGTACAAGAATAAAGACTCAGAAAGTGACAGATATGTACAGGACACTGGAGACAAATTTAAAGCAGTGCTATGAGTGTTAAGTATCAGTGAATGTAGGTACTGTGGTGGCACAAATGATAGAACAGATACTCTACTTTTATGAGCTGGACAAAGCATCACAGAGCATACACAAACCTGCGTGGTCTCAAGGAATATGAGGTCAACAGGCAAGGGACAAGCAGAAAAGGTATTACAGTCATAAAGGTATAAATAACATAACCCTCTGAGAAATTATAATATTTAGGTGTACTAGAGCTTAAGAAACAGCAGGGATTCAACATGAAAAAGTCAGACCAGCTCACAATACCTTCATGTTAAGGAGTTTAGACTCTATTTGTCTTAGAGATAATGTTCAGTGTATGTGCAACATATAAATAATGCTACACAACAGAAATATTTTCATTATAGCACAAAGAATATGTTTTTTAACATATTCTTCTGCCTCTACATTTCTGAGCAACTTGTAGGCAAGGCTTTCTTTGGGCCTTTATCTTCACATTCTAAATGACTATCAACTGATACATGGCAAGTATTAAATAAATGATTTTAAGTACAGGAAGTATGTTAAGCAAAAGGAAACATTTCAGGAGTCCTCAGAGCAGTTAGTCTCGTGGATTTATTTATATAAATTTAAGATTTATTTATACAAACACTAGTTGTGAGTTTGCTATATAAACTGGAAAGTGGGCCTCAATATATTAAATGAATAAAAGCCAATTATAGAGCAGGATGTGTAATACAATCCCATTTATTTCTATTGTATGCATTCCTATTTCTATTATATGCATTTTAAAAAGCATAATTGGATATTCATTTTAAATAAAAAAAGATATGGAGGAAAATATATACAAAACTTTGGGACCATAATGTTCAGATTCCAATCCTGGGTTTTAATTACTAATTCTGTGACCATGTACAAATACTTTAATCCTCTCTGTGCTTCAGTATCTACTTCTATAAAACTGGGATAACAACAGTACTTATACCTCACTGGGTTATTGTGAAGACTGAATGAGTTATAAAGCACTCAAAACCGCTTCTGGCATATAGCAAATACTACACGAATATTTGCTAGTTATGTTTTTTCCCTCATGATCACTAAAGTTCTTGTAATCATCGATACTATCTATACATCCAAGAAGAAACGGTGTATGAACAGGCATCCACTTTGGCCCAAAAAACTTTTAAGTACCTTTGTATTCATTAATTCAAATAAATGTTCACCAAGAATTTTTACATGCCAAAACCTATGTTAACAATGTCTTTTAACAACTGTATATCCTGGAAATCTGCTGTCTCTTATCAAAAATAGGACAGTTTATCTAGATTCACCTGCTTAGTTTTTCTTCCTTTTCCTGTCTCTGGCAAATTGATCCATAGTATTTCATAGAGGCTTATTAAAATCCCCTACTTTCTATTAGCAAAGAAAATTTAGAAAATCAATTACTTAAAAAGTACCTAAGTTTTTAGGTCCTAATACAATACTACTTATAAATATTATGACGAAAGTATAGAAAATATAACAGTTAAAAAGAAAAAGGACTTTTCAACATAGTCCTCATACTTTCTTGTTCAAAAATATTTTCTTTGTCCATTATCAATGGAATACAGTAGACAACAGAACATGGGAATCACAGTACTCAGAATCAGATGTTTTAACAGTACTCATTAAAATGAAATAATATCCATTATAATAGAAAACTAGCATGGAAATGAAAATGGAATACTTGATAGATAACCAAAAAACAAACCAGCTGCTCTCTAGTCAAATCTGACTCATGGCAATCCCATGTGTTTCAGAGTAGAATTGTGTCCTATAGGATTTTCAATGGCTGTGACCTTGCAGAACTAAACTGCCAGCCCTTTCTTCTGAGGTACCTTTAGGTGGATTAGAACCCCAACCTTACGATTAGCAGCCAAGCACTTAACCATATGCACCACCCAGGGACTCATTAAATGTAGACAGAGCTTAACAAATAAAATATATCTTTCACTGTTTTTGATATAAGATGTTATATGAATCACAATAATGTGTATTTAGTAAATTACTCAATAAGTTTTAAATAAGCATATACTGTATGCCAATAACTGTGTTAATTTAGCAACAAAAATAAATAAATTTAGGCTCTATTTTTCTCATTACTTCACAATTCTTAGATATAAAGACAAGATCTTATGTTTTCTCTCATCTATGAAATGAATATGTACAACCTACTACCTAAACACAGTAAAATTCCTAAACAATTCCTAAGGCATATGGAACAATGTCAAGATAAAAATGTGTCTAAATTATGACTGTCAAACAAGAAAATTTATTCTTGTTTCCATCTAATAAAAGCTTATATAACATTTTAAGAATTACAGTCCTCAATATTAGGAATTAATCAATAAATTAATCTCATTTTCCCACCTACCTCTGAAAATGATGACTATACAGCTGTGTTGGGATACCAAGAATACGATCGTATATAGCTGTAACTTCTCTTAAGTTTCCTTGTTCATTTTCCCAGTTTATATACATTTCCCACAGTCTGTCAGATCGGAAATCTGTTCCTGCAGCTAGAACAGCATGCTCAAAAGTTCTGAAAAATTAAATACTCTTAAGTTACCTTTCCAAAATAATATCACTTTAAAAAAAATTATTTCTAAATTTTAGAATATAATAATAAATTCAAATTACATTCAACTGCTTCCCATGCAGGCAGGGATTAAAAGGTAGGAGGAATGATAATATGAAATAACGTCTTTTAAAAAAGTGAGAAAATAGATGTAAATGCACTGTGTGTAATTTAAAAATTACAATGTAAAACATACACATTGCAAACATAAGAGTAACACAGTAGACACACTAAGGTATTTATTAAACTTGATACTGTTTGGTGAATATATTTATTTAAGGCAGATGACAAATACAACAAGTAGGATTTATAGAAATACACATTTTTCAAAATAAATATTTATAATCAAGAGGGACTTTTAAGCAGTTTAAAACTACATTCCCTGAATTAATCTACAACTTTGTCATAATCCCAATCAATAGCGCTAATGAATTTTGGGTGCCAGGAAAACAAAGTCTTAACATTCATCTGGTAGAAAAATGACAAGGCTATTTTTGTAAAAGGACAATGCAGCAGGTATTTGCCTATAAAACATCTAAAGAAACTTGGAGGCTATAGCAAGTAAAAGTGTGGTACTGGCCTGATAGTAGAAAAAGGGATCAACAGAACAGCGTACAAGAAAACAAAGCAAATCAATGTACATGTATAAGACTTTAGTATATGATAATGGAAGTATTTTAATCAAGGTAGAAACACTGGACGATTCAGTAAATGGAAAAAATTAAAGGTGAATCTCTACCTCATAATACACATAAATTAAATAGCAGATAGTTGAATCATTTTAAAAAAACAACAATAAAAATATTAGAATGCAGAATTTATGTTTTTGGTGAGATAGGCCCCTCTATAGTACAAAACTCAGAAGTCAGCATAAGATTGAAAATTCAACCACCTTACAGAGAAAAAAACGAAACCTTTATGATAAAGACATCCTCAACAAAGTTAGAGGATATAACAAAACTGGATGAAACATGTTTAATAAAGGATAAAAGTATGCATGTGTACACAAACACCCATACATGCTTCAAGAGCACAGAATAGACGTTACTGTCCCTGCAGAACCTCAATATGATTCAGGAAATTAATGAAGCAGACATTGAGAAAAACAGGGGAGAGGGATGAACTAATAAAGACAGAATGTTCATGAAGAAATCTCTTTTATGAATGGTGAGGGCTTCAATCCCTATTACCTGCCCAGCTATGAGCTATGAGCTATCAGAAGCTAGATACCTTGGAAACACTGTAGTTTCAGTTCCAGACCACTACAATAAAATGAGTATTACAATAAAGCAAGTCACACAAAATTTTTTGTTTCCCAGTGCACAGAAAAGTTATTTTTACACTATACTGCAGTCTATTAAGTATGCAATAGCATTATGAAAAAGTTTGAAATATTGTGAGAATTACCAAAATGTGACAACACTGAGACACAAAGGGAGCACATGTTCCTTAAGAAATAGGGCTGATACACTTGTTCAACACAGGGTTGCCACAAACCTTCAATTTATAAAAAACACCTAACTGCAAAGCACAATAAAAGGAGTTATGCTTGTACATTCTCCAGGTAGATCAGATCATCCTTCTCTGAAGCAATAGCTTAACCCAGTAAAGATATAAAGACACCAACACCGGCATCCCACAACAAAAATCGTGAGTGGGCACATCTGATCACCCCACAGTGCAGCTCTCCAGTCTGGCTGACAGTGCGTCATTACAAAACACACTGAGTTTCCACTTAGCTTGTTAATATCTAATCTTTAGTATGAACATAAATCCAGAGATCAGACATGTCAGAATGAAAACAAGAAAAAAAAAAAAAAAAATTCAGAGGAAACCATGCCAGAAGCAGAGGAAAACTTAAACGATCATTAATATCCTTGAATAATCAAGAAAATGTATCCATGAAACTAGAATAGGATGCTATTTAAAAAAGGACATCCAGAAAACAAGAAAGTTTCTTAAATACAAAAAAAACGTGAAAGCAGATATTGTCAAATACAATGGTCAAAGAAATTATCTTAAAAATTCTAACAAAGAAAAGGGATAAAAAATAGGAAGGGAAAAGAAAATTAAATTACTAAAACAAAGGGTCCAATATGCAACCATTACAGACAACAGAAGCGAAAGAAATTATCAAAAAAAGAATATCCATAATAATGAGAGTATTTCTAAGAAAAGTTATTAGCATCCCAGACTGAAAAGGCCCACTAAGTAAGCACAATAAATGAAAAGAGAAAACATGCACCAAAGCACATGACCATAAACTGCACTGAAATCAAAGATAAAAAAGAACATCATAAAAGCTTCCATGGAGGAAAGGCAGGTCACATAAAGAGAATCAGGAAGAACTGCATCATCAGACTTCTCAACAGCAATACCATAAGCTAGAAGAAAATGGAGAGATGCCTTAAAAGCTCTGAGGAAAATTGTTTTCAACCCCAAATTCTACAGCCAGATCATCAACCGAGTGTTTCAGATAAAGTTTTCATTTCTTCAGCTCAGGTATCCTTTATCAGGTAGTTATAGGAATTATTCCTCTAAATGGCAGGTACGAACTAAGAAAGAAGAAAAAAAAAAACCATCAAATTCACTGCCATCAAGTCATTTACCAACTCATGGCGACCCTTCCCCTTGGGTTTCCAAGGTGGTATCTCTTAGGAAGTAGACTGCCCAATCTTCCTTCCAAGGAGTGGCTGGTGGGTTTGAACCGCAAGCCTTCTGGTTAGCAGTCAAATGCCTTGGGCAGTATGCCACCAGAGCTCCCAAGAAAGACATGGGATCTAGTAAACAGGGCATGAAACACTGGAGAGAACTAAAGACATCTTGCAGAATAATGATGAAAAGAAATCTCAAGACAACTGCTATCAAGCAGAACTAGAAGAGAGCGATAACCAGTCCAGATTACAATAGAAAGGATTTCAGAAGCGTATCTCCAAGAGGGATGGGGAAAACTGGAACTTACAAATTATCTCACAGATCTAATTATGTGGAAATCTGTATTCATAGCCTTTTACAAGGCTGTTGGATAGACAGAAAAACTTAAACACTCCATAAAACTAAGCAAATAGGAAAAAAGAAGGGAAAGGAGCAATTAACTCTAGATAAAAGAAAAGGCTATAAAAGAGGACAATAAGGATGTACATGACCCAACTCAGCTATAAATATATACTTACAGATTCAAAATGACTGTTACACACACAGAGAGAAATGGATTTAATGAAACCTAACAGTTTTATGGGAAAGATGGGGGAATGAGAAGGTAAAAGTGTGTTAAAATTTTCATCTACCATAACAGGTACATAACATCTGCAACTGATAGAGAGAGAAAGCAGTATAGTGGTTATCATTAAAGCATTGTGGAAAATACCAGAAAAAAACAGCTAAAATATTTCAAAAGTAGATTTTGGAAAGAGGAAGGGGGGATTAATTTTTTTATAAGCAGTTTAACACTATTTGACTTTTAAAACTATATGTACAGACTTTAATGAAAATAAAAACCTAACAAAAAAATTTCTGAAATTTAGTAAGATAATTCAATAGAAAAGTGAGCAAATGACATGAATAAGTGATTCAAAAATGGCTTATAAACATGAAAAGATGATAAAGGAGGAGAAGCTATCTAGAGATATACAAATTTAAAATAATAAGATAATTAAAAAAACAGTAAGATTAAAGGGAAAAATCGGGGATGACTGAAAGTAAAAGACTACTGTCATATACTGTGAGAGGTTAAAACTGAATAACTGTGGAGTTAACTTTATACCTAAAGAATTTGGTCTGTGCTGGTCCAATGGAGCCTGGTGTAACCACTGAGACTATGGCCCCTAGTTGCCCTTCAGGTCTGGAATTGAACCCACAACTGTGGTTTCCAGC
>NW_006921852.1:1715847-1718298 GCF_000298275.1 Orycteropus afer afer
TAAAATTTAAAAAAAAAAAAAAAAAAGAATTTGGTCTGTCCTTAGTTCCTGAGAATAACCTCTAAAACCTTGGAATTTCTCCAGTGATTTAAGTATCTTTGATGAGGACTCCAGACCATACCTGAGGGCTTATGATTCATGTTGGGTGGGGACTGACCATATCAGAAGATAAGCCAAGCATTATTAACAGACCTTAGAGAAGGGAGACTTGAGTTTGAATTACATATTGAGACACCCCCATCCCACCCCACCAATAAAAGCTCTGCATATTGCAGCTCCATGGGCTTTCTGCACATGGGAAGGTAGCACATTCTTTCTTGTGGCATGGAAGCTCCATGTTGGCAATTCTCCCAGATGTGTCCTACATGTCTCTTCATTTATGTTCTTTAGCTATAATAAAACTAAGTATAGCACTTTCCTGAGTTCTGAGTCTTCTAATGAATTTTCAAACCCAAAGGAGGAAAGGGAACTCGTAGGTCAGAAGAGAGGGGGGCCCTCATGGATACCTAGGCTTACAGCTAGTATCCAGAAGGGGTAGAGAAAGCTCCATATTTGTAGCCAGCAGGTAGAAGCAAGGGATGCCCAAAGTACCCCCAAGCTTACTGCTGATATCCTGAGGGGGTAGGGGGAAAACCCTGAGTTTGTAGCCAGCAGGTCAGAAGTGTGGGTGTGTTGAGGACCCCAAACTTGCAGCTTGATAACGTGGAGGACTGTGCCCTTTAACTTGAGATCCCACCTAGTTCTGATGGTTAGAGTCAGAGGAAGAATTACTTCAAGTACAGCTGGGAACATAATTCAAAAGAACTGAGTTGGGATTTAATAGAATAGAATAGACTGATTTGACTGGCATCACCTTACAATACCATTTTTAAAGAAACATTTGATAAAATTTAGTTGCATATTCCCTTTGACAGTAGTTCCATTTCTAGCACACCCTACATAAATGCTGACTTGTACACAGATGTTCACTGCAGCACTGATTATTTCCTACAAATAAAGACTTAGCCAAATAAAATATAGTACACTGATACTGTAAAATACTTTTACAGTGGTTTGAAAAATATGATAGGGATTCCAAACATTCTCTTAAATAAAAAAACAAGTCAAAGATCACTATGTATAATTAAAAAAAAAAAAACTTCACTGCCGTCAAGTCAATTTCGACTCACAGTGACCCCTCCTTGGGTTTCCGAGAAAATATCACTACGGAAGTAGATTGCCCAGTCTTCCTTCCGAGGAGTGGCTGGTGGGTTTGAACCGCCAGCCTTCTGGTTAGCAGTCAAATGCCTTGGGCAGTATGCCACCAGAGCTCCCAAGAAAGACATGGGATCTAGTAAACAGGGCATGAAACACTGGAGAGAACTAAAGACATCTTGCAGAATAATGATGAAAAGAAATCTCAAGACAACTGCTATCAAGCAGAACTAGAAGAGAGCGATAACCAGTCCAGATTACAATAGAAAGGATTTCAGAAGCGTATCTCCAAGAGGGATGGGGAAAACTGGAACTTACAAATTATCTCACAGATCTAATTATGTGGAAATCTGTATTCATAGCCTTTTACAAGGCTGTTGGATAGACAGAAAAACTTAAACACTCCATAAAACTAAGCAAATAGGAAAAAAGAAGGGAAAGGAGCAATTAACTCTAGATAAAAGAAAAGGCTATAAAAGAGGACAATAAGGATGTACATGACCCAACTCAGCTATAAATATATACTTACAGATTCAAAATGACTGTTACACACACAGAGAGAAATGGATTTAATGAAACCTAACAGTTTTATGGGAAAGATGGGGGAATGAGAAGGTAAAAGTGTGTTAAAATTTTCATCTACCATAACAGGTACATAACATCTGCAACTGATAGAGAGAGAAAGCAGTATAGTGGTTATCATTAAAGCATTGTGGAAAATACCAGAAAAAAACAGCTAAAATATTTCAAAAGTAGATTTTGGAAAGAGGAAGGGGGGATTAATTTTTTTATAAGCAGTTTAACACTATTTGACTTTTAAAACTATATGTACAGACTTTAATGAAAATAAAAACCTAACAAAAAAATTTCTGAAATTTAGTAAGATAATTCAATAGAAAAGTGAGCAAATGACATGAATAAGTGATTCAAAAATGGCTTATAAACATGAAAAGATGATAAAGGAGGAGAAGCTATCTAGAGATATACAAATTTAAAATAATAAGATAATTAAAAAAACAGTAAGATTAAAGGGAAAAATCGGGGATGACTGAAAGTAAAAGACTACTGTCATATACTGTGAGAGGTTAAAACTGAATAACTGTGGAGTTAACTTTATACCTAAAGAATTTGGTCTGTGCTGGTCCAATGGAGCCTGGTGTAACCACTGAGACTATGGCCCCTAGTTGCCCTTCAGGTCTGGAATTGAACCCACAACTGTGGTTTCCAGCCAAACAAAGTACAGGCATGTGAGTTAAA
>NW_006921852.1:1718883-1737139 GCF_000298275.1 Orycteropus afer afer
CCATCTTCCTTCCAAGGAGTGGCTGGTGGGTTTGAACCGCCAGCCTTCTGGTTAGCAGTCAAGTGCCTTAGCCACTATGCTACCAGAGCTCCCGTACTACTGCATAGCAGTCCTTAAAGATTACACACCAAGCCATTAACCATGAAGGAAGTAGGATTTGAGACAAAAAGAAACAGGGTATGGATGGATTATCTGCATCCTTTATAAGCATGCATATGTTTATCACATGTGTAATTTTAAATATAAATACTAAAACTTATGAAGTTCAATTCCAGGTTAACATTCATAAGTAGTTATCATACTATTTTACATAATTATATCTGTAAAATACATTTTAATATTATGTTTCACATACCCTCTTATTGTACTATTTGTCTCAGGATCACCAGGGTCCAATGTTTCTTTTAAGAAGTTTATATAATGTATCCATAGGTCAACACTAAGAGGTATTGCCTGAAGCCCCCGACGATACACCTAAGAAGAAAACAACAAACTGTACTTCAAATATTTCATTATTTCTTAACAGAGAGGCAACACTGTGTTATCCGGTGAACCTTAGAAATACTAATTACTGGAATTTTGTTTAAATAATCTACCATTACCATTTGGGTGGAGGTTGGATAGAACATGGCAATGTTCTGATCCCCACGTGCAGAGTCTTGATCTTCAAAGCGCAGCAGTCCCTGCATTCTGACCGGGTTGTGTGGGCAGGCTTTGGGTTACAGACCAAAGGGCACAGACCCATTAGAGCATCAATGACAGCGTCTGACCAAAAATGCAATAAGACGTAGCAAATGTGACTAGCAAACCAACTATATTGTTTGGAAAATGAGAAATAAATGTAAGTGAGAGAAAAGCCCTGCCCTACTTGTTAAGCTGCAGTGTAATACAGAGGCTTGCACTGCAAAGCTTGACAAACTGTAGAGGTTTAACGCACCTGCCAACAAAGAGAGAAAATATTAGCTACAAATGCCACAAGAGTGACAAATGCAAATAAAATACCCTATAAAATTGTTTGACCATAAATGGTAGGTACTGCCAGCCAAAAAAAAAAAAGTCTTTGTTTTTGTTATAATTTGGCTTACAGTACCTAATGGAGATAACTTTATTCAGTGTTGTACATACCTCATCTGATTGTTTAATGTTGTCATGTCGTTTTTCAAGGTCTGCGTACTTTTTCCAGTAACCATAACAATACGGATAGTGTATGAAAAATTTGTCAAATGCTTTCTTGGCAGCCATCAAGTGATTCTAATGAAAATAAAAAAAAAGTGTTTAAATATTCTGTAAGTTTTTGCCACAAAAAAATATTCATATATATTAACTCAAATGAAATCAGTGACAGATTTAAAAACATACACATACATAGAGCACCCCTTTTTACCTGAAAATACAATATTATCTTATGAAACAGAAAGAACTAGTTCTGATAAATAGCAAGGTAAATTTTTATTTTACACACACAGACACTTAACCATTATAACAAAACATTAGGTTATGACTATCTACTGATTTTCCACCACGCACAAATTATTTCAAACTTAAAGTTACTTTTCAAAACTAAAAATATATGTATCTGAAATTTATAAGAGAGGCAACTTTGATTACAAAACAACAAGGCCTAACACAATATTATTTTCTTTTTCTGTCCCTTCTAATCACATTTAAATAGTTACTAACCTCCTGTTCTACATACTGAAGCAAATATACCCAGCCTGTAAAATCCTGAGGATTATTTTCTACAGTTTTCCAAAACTTTTCAAATTCTGGAGGGAAATTTGCTTCAGTTTCTGTCACTGGGAGGTCCACAGTATTTGCCACTTCATTTTCTTCTGTAGTTGCATTCACATTGGGAGAGCCATCAGGTGACTGTTCCATTTCCGTAACATTCATAATCTCAGTACTGAAATCAGCAGAATGTTCTACTGCTACCTCTGAACTGTTGTCTGTGCTGCCATTACTAGAATTTTTGTACTCATCCATGTGACAATTTTGCATAGCTGTTGATTTTGCCTTCTGTTAAACAATAGTCTGTGGAAACACAAAATAAAGATAAATATCTTCCAAATTTTAATAAATTATTTGCTGTCATCAACAATCTAAAGCCCAACTTAGCTATTAAAGAACAGACTAATTTGATTCCTGATCTTTCCTGTACACCATAATCAGAAGGTTTATTTGTTTCCATATTATAAATTGTTTTGTAAGATAAAATTATTCCCCCAAATTGCCATTTTATTGTTGAGTTTTGAGTAAAAACTAAGTATCTCTAGATTTAGATCCTTCATATAACAATTATCATGCTGGCTCCCTAAAGAAGCAACCATATCTAGTACTCAATGCTTCTTAACTAGCTAAGAATCTAAATCTACAATCTAAATCACTTGAAAACATCACCACCTTTAAAATCTGTTCTGGAGGCTGAAAGTAAAACTAAAAAATAAATTCTAGTCATGGATATAAACAATTCATCAGCAGAAAGTTCATCACTTAGCCCAGAAGAAAGGGGAAGGTTATACTATTGACATACATCTCTATTTTTATAATAAATTTTAAATTTCAATGTTTAAGTTTTAATTTTATTACAGAAGACACAAATTATGGTTTTGAAAAATTAAAGTGATTTTTAAAGTGAATAGAAATGTTACTTAAAAACATATAGTTAACAAAGTTTTACAATATGACTAGAAAAGGCCTAAAATATTTCAAATTAAATCATCTAATTTATAATGAGGAATTATCCCTTTATTTTATATCCTAGTACCCAGTGTATTTTCCAAGTTGGTTTTTTCTCTTCCACTAATACTTTAAATGAAAAAGGAATTACTAAATTATAGAGCGTATCTGTTTTTTTAAGTGAGAAGTTATTCTTAAAATATTCTCAAAATGAACAGACCACTTTAGTTTACTTTTAAAGTACACTCAGAATACCCAGCTACTTAATGGAACAGACTATAATTAAAAAGACGACTAAGCACAGCCAAACACCTTGAGGGAAGGAGTCGCTGTGTACTGAAGCTCAGGACCATAGTCTTGGGGAACACTGAGGGCAACTGGTATAAGAGTCCACAAAGACAATGTTCTACGTATTACTTTGGTGAGTAGAAAATGGCCTCTTAAAAGCTTGTGGGCTGCTATTTGAGGTGTAACTGTTGGTCTCTACCACTCAGAGCAAAGAAGAGTAAAGAAAATCAAAGATGCAGGAAACAGGCCAAAGGACTAAATGGAACATGTCAACCCCAGCCTCTATGACCCAGAGACCAGAAGTAGGAGATGGTGTCTGGCTACCACTGTTGACTGCTCTGAAAGAGATCACAATAAGAGGTCCCAGATAGAGTGAGTGGAACAAAACTCAAAATCATAAAAAAGGCCAGGCTTCCTAGTCTGATGAAGACTGCTGGAATCCCCAAGACTATGCCTTTAGACATCCTTCAAGCTAGGAACTGAACTTAATCCCCATGACTCAACTCTCAGCCAACTGACAGACAGGCCTATAAGATAAAATGTAGTATCAGGAAGGTATGCACATTAGAACAATCAAGCAAATGAAATGAAGAAGATAGCATTTGTCCAGGGATAAAGCTAGGAAGGTAAAAGGGGATGGGAAGGAATGAGGAAGGAAAATGGTGGGCACAGGGAAGAAGTGAGAAGAATGCCGATACAGTGTGAGGATTGCAGTGATGTCACAAAACAGAATGTGTATAGATTGCTGAATGGAAAACCAATTTGCTCTGTAAACTTTCATGCACATCACCAAAAAAAAAAAAGAGATGACCAACACTTTAAAAACAGCACAGGTATGCATCACTTAACGTCCAAAATACATTCTGGGAAACAGGACATTATTTGATGTGGACAATGTGAACACCATATTAAAACCATATGAGAGCCTTCTTTCTGTTGCTGTGATCACTGCTGCCTCCACTACTTCTGCTCCCACTGTTGCTAGAAATGTTGGCTGTGGCTGACAGGGCAGCAGCAGGAGTGGAGTGAGAGAAAGAGAGAGCATAATGTGCTCTCTAGCCTACCCACTGTTCTGCCTGCCTGAGCAACAGGAGCAGCCTGGGCCATATAGCCCCCCCTGTTGCCCACCTGCCCAATGGACAAAGCCCAAGAGCCCATACACCTAGAGTCATGTCCTCTGCCTCACCTACCTGCATCTCACCCATGGTCCAGTGCAGCAAGAGTCTGGGTTTGGGGTCTTTAAAATCATTAGTGGGAAAAATAAACAAAAGGAGAGCTGCTTTCCCTTTTAAAAAAAAACACCTTATGGGACCATGGACGTATATGCATTTGGATACTACCTGAACAGACAGACATTAAGCAACGCATAACCTGTAATTCAAAGTAATATATGCAAATACTGAATAAACATATGAAAGGCTCATATCTTCATTAATAAAGATATAAATTAGAACAATGACATACGAGATAAGCAACAATGAAAAGGCTATCTTTCTGGAGGGCAGTCAAGTAAAATGTACCAAATGGCAGCTGTGTGTTATTTTATATTATGGAAATAATCACACAAAAACATGTATTTACTTAAGAGTATTCACTCCAACAATGTATTACAGCAAAAAAAAAAAAAAAAAATGGGAGGAGGTTGTAGGACAATTAAGAGGACTGCTTTAGTAAATGGCATATTCATACAATGGAATAATAAGCAATCATATATCTGTGTTGACGCAGAAAGATATCATACACATACATTCATACATGTTGTTGTTGTTATGTCCCGTCAAGTTGGCCCCAACTCACAGCGACCCCTCCTTGGGTTTCCAAGGCAGTATTACTGCGGAAGTAGATTGCCCAACCTTCCTTCCAAGGAGTGGCTGGTGGGTTTGAACTGCCAGCCTTTTGGTTAGCAGTCAAGTTGCCTTAGACACTATGCTACCAGAGCATCCATACATATACTATATAAATGTGTACGTGTGTACATAACACATATTTACACAGAGATCTATAAGGATTTACACAAAATAAAACAAAACACAATTAAAATGCTGACTGGTATTAATACTTGTTCTCCCTGTACAGGTAGGATGAATGTTTTCTTCTTTAGAATTACCACAACTATTTAACTGAATTGAAAAACAGGTTCTTAAAAGTAGGCTACTGCATGTCAATGGTTGGCTGGCTATAATTTTTTGCAATTTTATGCCTACTGAGTTTCACCATAGTCAATACAGAAATCCTTAAATCTAGTTCCACACAAAAGTCACACAGTAAGCAAATTAAAGTAAATGCAGATTCCTTGATCTCCATTCCAATGACTCTGAGGGCGTAGGCTAGGGTCCAAAAAGTTATACTTCTACAAAGTTCTCTAAGTAATTCTGAGGAACAGAAATGTATTCCTCGGTAAACTCAGAACAGTGTAACTGTTCTGCCAAAGGATAAGCATATATTAAATTTGGGAAGATGCTAAGAACTATCTCTAGAAAAGCTGCACCAGCCATCTGGCTGATACTTTCAGATACTTTCCAATATCCCCTCTCACCATCTCCCATGTTATATTGTTATTGTTGTTATGTGCCGTCGAGTTGGATCCGACTCATAGCGACCCCTCCTTGGGTTCCTGAGATGGTATCATTACAGAAGTAGATTGCCCAACCTTTCTTCTGAGGAGTGGCTGGTAGGTTTGAACCGCCACTCTTCTGGTTAGCAATCAAGTGCCTAAGGCACTAAGCTACCAGAGCTCTTTCTCCCTTGTTAATAAAACACTAGTTTTGTTTAGGGCAAAAATACACCAAATCTTGAATAGCATATCTGCTAGAGTTCTAGAAAGCTTTTGTTTTTCTGATGAAAAGGGACAGCTACAACAAGTATGGTTTTTTCCTTCTCCCACTGTCTTCCTACCTTCCTATAAACAGAATGGGACAAAGCCATTTGATAGAAGAAGACAGAAATTATGACTGGCTAGAAGACAAGCAGAGACAGACTGACCCAAATGAAGAGGATCTGTAAGGGAGAATCGGAAAGGAAAGACACAGAACATGCACGATGGAGCCAAATTATGGACATAGGGATTGGAGAATAAATGATACATGAGGCAAATCTAGTTGGTACATACTAAAAAGGAGATTGCAAAGTATTTGACCATGGAAAAAAAACAGGGTCTCTTCTACTTGTTGACCTTGGTTAATGTTAACAACTTTTCCTAGTCTAATCCATTACAGGGCACAGGAAGAAGCAAAGAAACCTCTTATTTTTCTCTTTTTGCCCTTCTTTAAAGAAAAAACAAAACAAAACTCACTGCCATTGAGTCAAATCTGACTCACAGCGACCCCTCGCTGGGTTTTGGGAGTAGATTGCCCAATCTTCCTCCCAAGGAGTGGCTGGTGGGTTTGAACCACCAGCCATCTGGTGAGCAGTCAAATGCCTTCAGCACTACGCCACCAGACCTCCTCCTTTAAAGAAAAGACACTGTAAAAGACTGATTTTCCGTATGTAAAACAATCCTTTGTTCATCTGGGAATTTGGGGGTTATTTTTCCCTACACCTCAATGAAAAGAACAAAAAAGATTGCAGCTTAATATGCTGAGTCATTTATAACATACTTAAGTGGGACATAAGGGTTTCCTGTGGAATCAGCAAACTGACCACACACCCTTGCATCTTCAGAGACAAGTCATTTACCACACACCTTGTGATTACAGTGTTGTAAAAAGAATTAACAACATCAGCCTTACCCTCAGGGAGACCATTTTTTTTCTGTTAACTTCATAAACCAGAGCCAAAAGAATAAACCAAAGTTACTTTTAATAAGTTATTTCAACATATTTTTCATAACAGAACAATTACTAGTACTAGTGTATTCGTAACAACAATCTTTTACCCTCAACTAGCAACATAAAAGAGCAAAGACTAAAGAAAGTCAAACCAAAGTCGTTTCTGACTCATAAAGACCCCTCCTTGGGTTTCCCAGGCAGTATCTCTTCGGATCCAAGGAGTGTCTAGTGGGTTTGAACCACGAGCTTTCTGGTTAGCAACCAAATATTTTAGGCACTACGCCACCAGAGCTCCTAAAGGCTAAAGAGTGACTATCAAAAGGAAAAAGAGAGCTGAACTATAACTAAATCAGCAAATATAAAATACAAAAAAGACTAAGAATTTGAATTTTCAGGTATTTCATCATAAAATGTTGTGTGGTAAACACTTGAAAGAACCTAGGATTAGGGGGTGTGGAATAAGTCCTACTTCTCTCCCTTACTAGCTGTGTAATCCTAGGTCTGCCTTACTTTCTCACTTCTAAATGGAATCAGTAATATTTAATACTACCTACTTCACAGGGCTGTTGAGACCACCAGATGAGATAAAAGCACATGAGAATTTCAAAAACTTTAAATGCCCATACATAAAAGTATCAATGAAAAAGACTGAATCCCTTGGAAAGTACCAGTCAAACTTAAGACACTATACTGTAAAATAACTAAAGGAAATAAAAATGAACTTCACAATGCAGTCGGTTTTTCTGTTTGTTTTTTTGCAGTAGAAATTTCTAAGAGGAGGAAATAAAAAGTGTTGACTGATTTCATTAAAACTAGTCATCGACAATTCCTAAGGCACTGCTACCCAGAAGGCTGGCAGTTCAAACCCACCAGCCACTCCTCGTAAGGAAGGTTGGGCAATCTATTTCCATAGTGATGCCGCCTCGGAAACCCAAGGAGGGGTCGCTATGAGTCAGGTCTGACTCAAAGGCACATAACAACAACAAAAACAACAAATCTATTTCATGATTTTCCTATTTTAGATGTTTTCTCGCCTACTTATTGTTGTTGTTGTTGTTGTTGTTATGTGCCGTCGAGTCAAACCCGACTCATAGCGACCCCTCCTTGGGTTTCCGAGGCAGTATCACTACGGAAGTAGGATTGCCCAACCTTCCTTCCGAGGAGTGGCTGGTGGGTTTGAACCGCCAGCCCTCTGGTTAGCAGGCAAGTGTCTTAGCCATTATGCTACCAGAGCTCCCCGCCTACTTATTAGAGAAGATTAAGATTTAACTTTTATACCAAGTACACTTGCCCACACTTCTTTCTCTAATGCTCCCAATATATGTGCAGGTCTATCAGTATGAGATGAAATTACTATTTAGTTAACATTACTATGCCTAAGTAAACATTGTTTTAAGTCATATTGTACATTTCCTTGCTTGTACCTCTTTATATCTTCCCTCATTATTTTTATTTGGTTTTCTTTGCAAACTGACCCCTACAACCTCTAAGAACTCTTATAAAGGTCTTTCAAAAACAATTTGCAACTGAGCCTTTCTGAAACCATCTAACGTTGTTATCTAGGCTAGTCCATCTTGTTTAGGTTTTCTCTGCCCATTTTAACCCAAGGATTCTTTTCACCTATCTCCTGGGTTGAACCCCATGTATAACAAACAGCCAACATGCTTCTATCTCTAGGTTTTTCCCTTCTTTTAGAGGATTATTTCTGTTCTAACTATTTCTATTACTTCCTGGTGCTTGAGTAACCTTCTGAAATCCTCATAATTGAATGACTGTCTGAGTACAAAATTCTAGATTGAAAATCATTTTTTCTTAGAGCTCTGAAGAAATCTATTCATTGTCTCCTACCATCTGGTGTTGCTGTTGAGAAAGTCTGATGCCATTTTTATTCCTCATCATCTATATGTGACCTATTTTTTCTCTGTGGAAGCTTTTAGTTTCTTTTTCATAGATGTCCTGAAATTTTATAATGATGTGCCTTTATGTGGGTCTTTTCCATTCATTCTGCAAGGCCTTTTGGAATCTAGCAACTCTTAGAAATTGTTTTATATAATTTCTTTGACTATTCTCGCCCCTTGATTTTCTTTTATTTCTTTCCTGAACTCACATTATTTAGGTATCAGACCTCCTGGTCTGATCCACTAATTTTCTTTTCCCATATTTTTTTCCACTTCTTTGACTCATTCTATTTTGAGATTATTTTCTTAACCTATCTACTGAATTTCTAAAATACACAAAATTTCTAATTTCCATTCCTTATTCTCTACATAATATTTTTCTTTTATCCTGTTCCTGATTCATAAAAATAATTTTTTGTTTGTTTTTGCTTTAACAAACAGAAATTTATTCTCTCACTGTTCAGGAGGCTACAATTCAGAATGCCGGCTTGAAGGGAAGGCCTTATCTCTCTGTGTAACCTATTTCTCAGAGGTACCCAGCAAAGGGACCATGGGTCCAAAGGACACAGTCCACTCATAACTGTTCTTTTTCCTAAAAATAATAATAATAAATAAATATTTATTTATTGTATTTTGGGTGAAAGTTTAAAGAGCAAATTCATTTTCCTTAGAACAGTACATACACATTTTGTTTCATGACAATGACTGTAATCCCCATAATGAAACAGTTCTCTTCCCACTTCCACCTTGTGGTTACCTCTTCCCACTGTCCTTATTTCCTATGCATTGCTGCCCTCGGGGCTATCTCCCTATGCAAATGCTGCCCTTCGATCTCCCATGGTTTATTGTTCTAAGGAATGTACTACCTGGTATAATTGTTCACCTTGTAGGCCCACAGTTTGGCTGGAAGCCAGGAGAGTGAATTCAGTTCCAGGCCCAAAGGGTAACTAGAGGCCATAGTCTTGAAGATTTCACCAGCCTCTATCAGGCCAATAAAACCCAAAACCAAACACTGCCATCAAGTCGATTCCAACTCAGAGTGACCCCATGGAGTCCAAGGCAGTAAATCTTTACAGAAGTAGATTGCCAAGTCCTCCTTCCGCAGAGCGGCTGCCGGGTTTGAACTCCAACCGACTAGTTAGCAGTCAAATGCCGTTAAGCCCTATGCCACCAAAAAACCAAAAACCAAAGTCACTGCTGTAGAGATGGATCTGACTCATAGCGACCCCTCCCTGGGTTTCCGAGGTGGTATCACTATGGAAGTAGATTGCCCAATCTTCCTTCCAAGGAGTGGCTGGTGGGTTTGAACTGCCAGCCTTCTGGTTAACAGTCAAATGCCTTAGGCACTATGCTACCAGAGCTCCCACTAGAACTCCTAATTTTTTTTTTTTTTTTAATGATTTTGAGTTTTGTTCCACATTTTTCTCCCACTCTATCCAGGATCTCCTATTTTGATCCCTTCCAGAGTGGATGACAGTGGTAAAGCCAGACATCATCTTGTTCTGCTGGTCTCAGGGTCATGCAGGCTGAGGTTCACACAGTCCACTAGTCCCTTGGATTAATCAACAGTATTTTTTGTTTTGTTATCCCTCTGATAACTTAAATTTTCTTCTGTTCTTAGCATTTGTTTCTTCTGAGTATCTTTTAACTATTTGTTTTAAATACTTCTCAAGTATGAGGATCTTCAAACTACTTTCATGAATAAGTATGAGGCATTACAAAGCTAACTAGAAGCTAGATAGGGCATGTCAACTGGTGAGTCTCAGTGGAGGATGTCATTCTGTTGAGATGGGAGCCGACTAAATGTCAGTGCCTTTATATCTTTTTCCTTGAACTAAGTTTCTCCAAAGAATCTTTCTACTTAAAAAAATAATAAGCAAGGCAACTAAGAATTCTGGGAACAAAGTAGACAAATTGTGCTGGCAAGCTCAGCATTCAATAGGCAGACTTTCATTCAATTTTCCTATTTTCAATTAAGACCTTTCATTGCCTGGCCCCACATACACACCCCCCACCCACTATGCCTAAACTGCTCTGACTACACCTTCTTCGAGTAACACACATCCAGTTTTTCTGCAGGCTATACTAGATGAAGAAAGAAAATCTACGGTCCATACTATCAACTAACCCTACTATTTTTACTTCCACTGAGTACTCTCACCTTCAGAGGTAACTGTACTTAAAATTCGGAAGCTTTTCTGGGGTTTTGTGGGAAGGTCCATATTGTGTATAATTAACTTCCCTTTCTGCAGCAACAGAGTGGAACAAAGGAAACAAAAACTTTAGAAGCTTCCTGCTTCTTTCCTTGTTCTATTCCACCCCCAACTCCCTGTCCCCAGTCTATTATCAACAGAGCATCTAGTGATCTTTTTAAACCATAAGTCATACCATACCACTCCACTGCTCAAAATTCTCCATCTCACAAATTTAAAGTTGTTCTTCCACTAGCCCACTGCCCCTCCATCCCACATTTACCTCTTTGATCTCATTTACTACTCTCAGTTCCAGCAACAATGACATCTCATTATCTCTCAAACACACCATTCTCTCTAGTCTAAAAGAGCCGTTCGTTGCATTGGCTATTCCCTCTGCCCAAAGTGTCTTCCAAAAACTAGTATGATTACCTTCCTCATCTCCTTCAAATCCCTGCTGAAATGTCACCTTTTCAGTAAGACTTACTTGTTTTTTTGTTGTTACGTGCCGTCAAGGCAGATCTGACTCATAGCGACCCCTCCTTGGGTTTCCGAGGCAGTATCACTACGGAAGTAGATTGCCCAACCTTCCTTCTAAGGAATGGCTGGTGAGTTTGAACCGCCAGCCTTCTGGTTAGTAGTCAAGTTACTTGGGCCACCCTAATTAAAATTGCAACTTGTTCCTATTCCTAAGATGCCTGATCCCCTTTACCTTTCTCTACTTTCTTTCTTTTATATCCACAGATTAGTGAATGATTTACTTATTTAATTTATCCTGCACTAAGAATTAAGAATCCCTTTCTTCTTTTCACACTGCTATTCCTGTAATTTAGAGCAGTTCAGTGGTAGAATGTGATCCATGCAGGAGACCCAGGTTGGATTCCAGCCAATGTAACTTATGTGCAGCCAACACCTATCAGCATAGGCTTGTGAGTTGCTATGATGCTGAACAGATTTGAGTAGAGCTTCCAGACCAAGACAGACTAGGAAGAAAGGCCCGGCAATTTTCCAAAAATTGAAAACCCTCTAGATCACAATAGTCTGATCTGCAGGGCTGGCATAGGATGGGGCAGCATTTCTTTCCGTGTCGTACATGAGGTTGCCATGAGTCAGGGCCAACACAACAACTGCCCCAACTGCCAGAGCTAACAACAACTGCCACAGATTAAGTAACCATTATCTCCATTCTAGATCAGTGTTTTTCAAACTATACACTGCTTCACACCAGCTTCTTCTCCTTTTTTTGAAGTGGAAAAGAGAGCAGAAATAAGTATTATCAGAGTGCTCTGTAATACACAAAGATATATGGTTTACATATACTCACACACAACTTAACTATCATATATCAACAACTGCTTGACACCTAGAAGATAGTCAATATTTTTGAAAGAATGTTGTCATCATGCACTGCTATGACTTCAATTACCATATACTAGTGATAACAGTAAGAGATGCTATTTATTCAACAAATATTTTGTTAAATGACACTATCCCATTTTTTCCCAAAACATACCTTTATTATGGGTATTTTCAAACATACAAAATGAAAGAAAATAGTAAAATAAATTCACACGTATTCTTCACCCTGCTTGAAAAATTACCAACACACATGGCCAATCTAGTTTCATCTACATTCCACCACTCCCCATACGCCACTGACCCCCATGATACACCCATACATTCATATCACATCATTTCATCCATATTATTTAGAATGCATCTCTTTAAAATATTCTTTTTGTTTTTAACATGACCACAATAATATTATCAAACCTAAAAAAATTAACCATAACAACAAATGTCCAATGAGTACGCAAATTTTCCCAATTATATCATAATATTGTTACAGTTAAGGAGCTCTGGTGATGCAGTACCTAAGGCATTTGCCTGCTAACCAGGTTGGTCATTCAAACCCACCAGATGGGAAAATGTGCTGCCATAAAAATTTACTGCTTTGGAAACCCAAGGGGAGTCTTTGTAAGTCATTTGGTATGCTTTTCATTGTTATATATAGTTGGTATATTTTAATTAAGATCCAAGCAAAGCCCACATGTGCTTGCATCTGTTTGATATGTCCCTCGAGTCTCTTTTAATCTACAGGTTCCTCCCTTTTTTTTCCTTTAAATTTTACTTATTTTACTGTAATTGAGCAAAGCATACACTAATAGTTCAACAGTTTCTACATGTACAATTTAGCGATACTGATTACATTCTTCAAATTGTAATTAATTTGTAATTGTAATTCTTTAACCATTCTCATCCTCCTTTACTGAGTCTCATTTTTAAGCATGGGGAAACCAAAGTTTATTAAAATTAAGTAACTTTAAGCCCATCTTGTGTAATTCCAGAACTCTTGCCTCTTCTCTACTAACCTCTATAGCACTGACATTGTATCTTTGTTGAATTTTTTATTTTTGTTTTTCCCAGTTCAGCTTTCTGCTTTCAGGTTTTAGTATTTCTACCTGGAATGCTCTCCCACCCCACTATCCCACCCTACATTTCATCCTAGCTCCTTTGACCTTCTGGGCAAACATCACCTCCTGAAAAGTCTTCCTATAACCCCCAAGTTGGTTAGGTTGCACCCATTAATGCTCCCACAGCACTGTTATTTTCTCCATAGCAAAGACTACATTTGTGAGACTTACTCAATGTCCATCTTCCCAACAAGATTACAAGTATCTTGAGGGTAAGGACCAGATCTATAATATAGTACACCTGGAGGCCTAGTATTCACTCAATTCATTGAATAATAAATAGCAACTCTCTAAACCTCATCCTTTAAATAATCACGCACACCTTGGTGTAAAGTTCTTTCATTCACACTACTGTTACAGTTTAAGTAATTAGTATTTTCTCACTGTTTTCAAAACCACAGATTTTTCAAAACAGCTTCTCACATTTTTAAAGGAGAATATATATATATATTATTAGTATGCATGCACAGAGCAAGGGTACACTGTTGAAATATACACACATCCAAATATTGTATATTGGGTTGTAAAGTAATATGCACATTTCATTGTGGACTGCAGTTAAAATTTTTTATACTTTATTGTTTTACTCTCTAAATGACTCTTAAGCCTGTAAAGGTACTAAAAAATCATACTGGTGGTGATATTTTCATAAACAGACCAATATATAAAAACCTGAACGTTAGGAGTTTGGGTACTGCAAATCAACTAGTTTTGCAATCCAAAGTCACTCTGTGCCCCGTGTACAGAAAGACCATTTGACAATTCAGATTGCAAGAAGAAAAGCAGCTGTCATAACCACTGGCTTTGCAGTTGTTTTCAGAGGAAAAGTAAAATGTTCACAGACTGACTTTTTTCTACTGTCTACATACTGAACACTTAGTATGTTCCAGAAACTGGGCTGGTCACTTCATAAATGTATTTACACACATATCTGCATCATCTTTAGATCTTTGGGAAAAATTGCCAGTTGGATGGAACTACTACTACTTTCATTTTTTTCCAAATAAAAACAATTCTATTCCTTATGCAGAATATCTGTTAACATACTTTATGTTGTTTCTTTTTTTAAAAAAGAAAATTCATACCATTTTATAAAGTCCT
This sequence comes from Orycteropus afer afer, assembly GCF_000298275.1. NCBI lineage: Eukaryota > Metazoa > Chordata > Mammalia > Tubulidentata > Orycteropodidae > Orycteropus > Orycteropus afer. The sequence continues at coordinate 1,733,280 of NW_006921852.1, forward strand.
TTTTCTTTTTCAATTATAGGTAAGTAAAAACATTACCAAGTATTTTGAGACTTAAAAAATCCTGCTTTGCCATTCTCAAGTCAAATACCTACTAATTAGCTATCTTTGGTCAATCCCTAATTATTTCGGAGCTCACAATTTAAGAACTAGTCTTCTTCAGTAGAACGCCTTTTGGTCACTTTATCCCTAGCAGGGCATGAACAGTGGAAAGTTCCAACTTTCTCAACTCTAGAATGAGGTTATAAATCTGATGGGGGAAAAAAAATCTGACAGCAGTTGTTTGTATTTTCCAATCCATATAAACTCCCACAGTGCTCAAAACACGCGTAAATTACAACATAAGCTTCATAATTCCCTGTATGAAACTTTGTTTTTTAAGTTTCAACCGTTCCAGCTATGGAAAAGTTAAAGTATTCCTAAACAGCTAGATCTGGTGGCGTAGTGCCTAAGGCACTTGACTGCTAACCAGAAGGCTGGCGGTTCAAACCCACCAGCCACACCTCCGAAAGAAGATTGGGCAACCTACTTCGGTAGAGATAGCACCTCGGAAACCCAAGAACGGGTCGCTATGAGTCTGTTTCGACTCGATGGCAGTGATTTTGGTTTTTTGGTTTTTTTTTAAAAAACAAATCAGTTGCCATTTAACCTTAAGTACTCAAGAAAAACACTACATGACTATCAAACTACAAAATATAATTTTAATCAACATAAAAATAGGTGATGTTACAGTAGCAATAATAACGCATTAAGAAGTACTACTTTAAAACCTTAAAGGCGTGATTCTGGAGCTAGATTGAAAAACAGACTGGTCTCTGACTTCCAAAGGTAAACGGTATTCTTAAACATATTTCCTTAAGGAAAAAAAAAGTCTTTCTAGGATCTTTGATGTCTGGTTTTTCCGTTTCCATCCTACCCTACCAAAAGATCTGACCAATCGTTGGGATGAAGGGTCCCAAAAGAATGGCTTATGAGGTCAGAACGCAGAATGCGCAGTACACAGCGCCTTAATACTTTAACTTGAATTATGTTCTCCCAACACCCAAGCAGCTGCTAAAGGGCTCCTTCCATTCCCAGCAGTCCCAGGCACAGTGGTTTCCAGCTCTTGGAGGAAACAAGATTTAGACCTACTCCCAAATCTCTTCTCAAATCCAGGATCAGGAGGCCCACACCTCTCCGTCTGAACTAAGGTACCGGTCAAGAGAAACGTTTGATCTAAGAAATTAACCTTGCACTGCTCCACCCAACAGGTGGAAAGGAAAAAGAAATGGGCAGCTGGGCGCCGAGTCCTAGCCAGGCCTCAAACACGGCGAGAGTGGGAGGCCGAGGCCTCAATGCGGCCTGAGACAAGACAGGCCCTTCCTGCCCCCAGTAGCACCCCCTCCAGCCAATTCCAAGGCTCCCGCCCCAGCTGACCTTACGATGGATGCCACTCAAGGCCATGAGCCGAAACCTGGAGCAATCTAGCCGAAGATCACACTTCCACTGCCTAAGTCTTCACAAGCACCGCCGCGGCCGCCACAAGCGCCACGACCGCCCAGTCAATTGCCCGGCGCGCATGCGTCGGTGCTCCGGCAGGCGAAGGGTCACGTGGTTCCGCAGCGAGGCGGCCTCGCCCTCCGCCGGAGCCAGGCAGCCCCAGCCGGCTCCAGCCCGTCCCTGCAGCGACCAGAGGCAAAGCGACTTTCCTTCCCTGGTTTCCTCTATAGCGGGACTCCCTAAGTCGGAAAGGGCACTTTAGAATCTTTCGCATTCCTGATTTCAGACGCAGACAGCGCCCCTCCTTCCCCAAAGAAAAATGTTATTTTTGTTGAGCAGATATTCTAAGGTTTTCCCAACAATTGGTCAGGTTTTATCCTTCTACCTAGAAATGGGCAGAAACTCAGCCTTAAACTCCCCAATCTCAAAGCGGGATGGATACTGGACACACGCGAGTCTCCAGAAAATGAAACAATCGTGGTTTAGGGATTTGGAGAACTGCGTACTGACGGAATATGTGCGATTACCCTCCGGACAAGTGGAGTCTGCGTTTTGTTGACAATCTTAGCTGCCCTCTTCAGTTGTCCCCCACCCTCATCTATTTAAAAAAAAAAACAAAACTTTTTTTCTTTGTTTTCCCTCCAATCTCGTCCCTCTTCCTTCAAGAATCTGGTACAACCGTGCCTGTGGTCACCAATGACCTTGCAATCTCTTGTTCAAGACTCAGTAAAATCACAACTGGTCAGCAACTTCCTCCTGGAATCTCCCTACCTTCAGAAATATTTCAAATATTTCTCTGCAAGCTGATGTTTCTCATCCACATCCCTGCTAATCATAAATCTCCTCACAGCAACTTTGCTTCCAAATATCAAGATCAATCTTGTTTCATTAACTTTACCACAATAAATAAAAAAAAAAAAATCTTACCCTTCAGCCTTTTACTCTCATCAAACTGCACCGACTTGCCATTTTCCTTTTTTATCGCCTCTTCTACTCTTAAAGCTAACTTTTTTGAATCTTCTGACAGTGCTGCCTTGTTTTGTACATGTTGAATCAGCAATTTTCAATTGTTTACAACAGGAAGGAGCAGTCAAGGGAGGGTAGGCTGGAGTTTCCTGCAAGCACTATCACTGTGCCTCCCTTCTCCCATCTAAAAAAGCCAAACCAAACCCACTGCTGTCGAGTCCAGTCGATTCCGACTCCTAGAGACCTACATTGGGTTTCCCAAGCCGAGGCGGCAAATCTTTAGGAAAGTACTACCCAGTCTTCCTTTGGTGGAGTGGATGGTGGGTTTGAACCGTAGGCTTCTGGTTAGCAGTCAAATGGCTTAGCCACCAGAGATCCCACCTAGTATGAAATTATTCATCAGTAAATAAGATTATTTCTGAGATCCCTTTCAAATAGACATTTTGTAATGATCATCTATTTCTTCAACTTCATTCACTCTAGATAGTTTCCCCTTACCTGGTTTTCTTACTCCCGACAGAAATGTGTCATTAAAGTCTGTATTTTACCTTTGATGCCAGTACTATTGCTCTAACTCCCTTGCCTAAAAAACTGCCACTGGTTTCCCCCACTGCTTTTAAGAAAAGCCTAAACTCTTCAGAAGGAGCTCTGGTGGCATAGTGCCTAAGGCATTTAACTGCTAATCAGAAGGTTGGTGGCCCAAACCCACCAGTTGCTCTGGAATGAAGATTGGGCAATCTACTTCCGTAAAAATTTACCCCCACGGAAACCCACAGGGAATAGCTGAGTCTGAATCGATCTGATGGCAGTTAGTTTGGTGTGGAAACTCTTCAGTGTTGAAACACAGTTCTTGTGATCACGCCAGTTTTCCCCATCCACACACCCACACCCACGACCCCACCCACACAACCCCACAGAACCCAAGGTTCCCAGAACCCCTTTATGTCTTTTGGTGTGCTTTTCCCTCTGCTCAGAATGTTCTCTCCATATTGGTAACAGAAAGCATTTTAAAACTTGATTTAGTCTTGTTGTTGCTAGGTGCCGTCGAGTCGTTTCCGACTCATAGCGACCCCATGCACAGCAGAAGGAAACACTGCCCAACACTGTCCAATCCCAGGCCAGCTCCATGATCCCTGCTATACTTGAGCCCATCACCACAGCCACTGCGTCAATCCATCTCGCTGAAGGCCTTCCCCTCTTTCGTCGACCCTCCACCTTACCAAGCATGACATCCTTCTGCAAGGAATGGTCCCTTCTGACAACATGACCAAAGTAGGTGAGACAAAGTCTGGCCATTCTCACTTCCAAGGAGCATTTCTGGTGCACTTCCTCCAGGACAGATCTGTTAGTTCTTTTAGCAGTCCATGGTACTTTCAGCATTCTTCGCCAGCAACACAACTCTAAAGCATCAACTCTTC
>NW_006921852.1:1739401-1741884 GCF_000298275.1 Orycteropus afer afer
TTTTTGACACCTTCCAATTTTCCTGGATTCATACTTCGTACATTCCATGTTCCGATGATTAATGGATGTCTGCAGCTGTTTCTCCTCAATTTGAGTGGTACTACGTCAGCAAATGGAGGTCTTGAAAGCTTTACCTTATCCATAGGAGTAAGGCTGGGTTCAGTCTGATGACGCAGCTCTTTCCAGTTCTATTCTGAGAGCCTTCTAAACTAACCAGACTATTCATAAAGTTGCACGGTAATGTATCAGACAGTGTTTCTTTGCTATTCATAAGGTTTTCCCTGGCCAATTCTTTGAGAAGTGAATGGCCTCTTCCTTCTTCATTGTCTGTCTCAGTCTGTAAGCTGGGCTGATACCTGTGCATCATGTGCACCCTGCTGGATTGGAAACATCAGTGGCTCAGCCTCAAAACTCACACCAACACGTCACCACAGTAGGACAAACCAACAGACAAGTTTGTCTTCCTGTTGGAAACCTCTCGTACCACCCTTACCTGGGTCCCTGCGGCTGACTCCTCTTCTGTCCTGGGCCCTGAGTTTATTCGTCTCCTCTCTCCTAAAGTTAGAGAAGGTCAAAAAAGGACACCATCCCCAGGCCCTGTGTGTGTGTGTGTGTGTGTGTGTGTATTCGTGAAACTATCATCAGAAATCAAGGTAATGCATGTATCTATCATCCCAAAATTGTTCATCATGTTTTTTAAGAAGTGATTTAACATATGAAATTAGGTGTATATACCCTTAGGAAGGAATTCACTGTGTGTAGCCCATGCTTAAGGGTAGGAAGTTATGCTGTACCTCTTGAGGTGGGGGACCATTCATATAAATTATGTGAAATTTTTCTGCACAAGATATTTGTATATTCTCCCCCCCATTTATTTATTTATTAAATCATTTATGTATATCAATATTGATTTATGAATATTTATTTTATACTTGAATTACAATCCAATACTACTTTATTTTACTACTTACATTGTTCTGGCTTTGTCCACTGGAGCTCTTTCAATTGTCTCCCTTTGACATGCCCCTGTTTTTGTATTTTTTTCTAACTACCTCCTTACTTTTTGACCCTACAAGTTACTCCAGACTAATCTAGTGTATTCTTTGCCCTGAACCTATAATCAGCCATTTCTCCTAGGAATCCTGGTTCCTGTTATTGGAGAAGTACATTAGAAACCAAGCTCTGGGCACTAGGTGGGCTTGTTGCTACTGGATGTAGTTGCTTCTAGGCCCTGTCCACTGACAGAACAAGGAACTACATGTCTCTATACTAAACTGTGTGTGTATGTGTGTGTGTGTATATATATTATGTTGAATTTGAATTCATGCTCATGTCTACAACTCTATTTTGGTACCATATGGATCATACTAGCCTTCTCTGCTTGCTTGTCCTGTAATCTCCCACTCCAACAGTGAGAGAAGCCTGGTTCCCATCATCCATCATCCATCAGACTTAAAAGTTCAATTCTAGTATACATGTAGTTTCAGCATTGCTAACCTGTACTCCTGCTGGAAATAACCAATTAGAGTGCCATTCTTATGTAGAGCTCATTTTGCCTTTAGTCTTACAGTCTCCACTCATTTCCAAAGTTACTAAGGTCAGCATCTTTTCTCCCACATCATTTAATGTGGTCATTTCATATGTTAATATAGTTAGCTTCTTTTGTCACAGTCTGCCTGCCATCCAGGGATTCCTAACCACCTAAATGATTTTTTTTATTTCATTCACATAGATTAAGGTTTATTCTTTTGCTGTGAAGTTCTATGGGTTTTGACAAATGCATGGATCCACCGTTAGAGTATCATATAGAATAGTTTCACTGCCCTAAAAATTCCACTGTACTTCATCTATTCAACCCGCCCTCCTTTCCAAACCCTTGACAGTCACTGATATATTTACTTTATCTGTAGTTTGGCCTTTTCCAGAATGTCATACAAATGAAATCACACAGTATGTAGTATTTTTACACTGGCTTCTTTCACGTGGCAATATGCATTTAAGAGTCATCCATGTTTCAATCTGATTTGATAGAACTGTATTGTTAAATAGTATTCCATTTTATAGAAGTACCACAGATTCTTTATCCTTTCACTTGTTGAAGGACATCTTGTTTACTTCAGTTTTTGATGATGATGGGTACAGCCTCTATAAATATTTAAGTGCAGGTTTTGATGTGGACGTAAGTTTTCAAATCAGTTGAGAAAATACCTAGGAGCACAACACATACATTTTAAAACAGTTGCTCAGCATTAAAATGTTTAACTTAGAATTTTAAAAGAAAGAGTCAAAAAAGATAGAGTCTTTCCTAACTGTATTATCACCACTACCCCTGTCAATATTTGAAAACTAAAGTTATTTAATTCTGTTTTGTGGTTCCTGCATCTCTGACTACTGCTGACAATTGCCCCACTGCGGTGTAGTAAATTACTTAGTGTGGCTTTTCTACCCATAAGTCTTTGTAAACTCTAAGGTGGGAATTGCTA
>NW_006921852.1:1744658-1745097 GCF_000298275.1 Orycteropus afer afer
CATCAATTGTAGAACCAAGCAATGTGAATTCTTTGACAACATCAATTCTGTCTCCATTTATTGTGATGCTGCTCATTGGTCCAGTTGTGAGGATTTTTGTTTTCTTTATATTGAGACATAATCCATCTTGCAGACTGTATTCTTCAACCTTCATCAGTAAGTGCCTCAAGTTATCCTCACTTTCAGCAAGCAAAGTTGTATCATCAGCGTATCGCAGGTCGGTAATGATTCTTCCTCCAATCCTGATGCCATGTATTTCTTCATATAGTCCAGCTTCTCGGATTATTTGCTCAGCATATAGATTGAATAAGCATGGGGAAGGGATACAACCCTGACACACTCTCTTCTTGATTTTAAACCATGTAGTGTCCCCTTGTCCCGTTCGAACAACAGCCTCCTGGTCAAGGTACAGATTCCTCATGAGTACAATCAAGTGCTC
>NW_006921852.1:1745197-1753517 GCF_000298275.1 Orycteropus afer afer
TGGAGGGAGGCAGCATGTTTGGTCTTGCAGTAATAGGCCTTGGGTTACTGCTGGTAATCCTGCCTTCCCCTTGTAGGGTTAGAGGAGGTCAGAATATGTGGCCTCCTTGTCGTTTTTGCACCCACTAAAAGCTAACATCTGTGCTTCTCTGCTCAGATTTCACCCCTTCCACATTGAAACCTCAGCAGCTATTCAATTTCTACCTCGTAAAGTTGCTTAGAATAGTGGGGGAGTGGAGGTATTCCTAGGACCTTAGTGCCATCTAGGTTATTTTTCTTACCAAGGAGATTACTGAGAAATGGTTTCATGCTTCAATTCTTTCTGGAAAGTCTCCAGTGTCTTTGTCTTGAACTCCCATCAAGGGTCCCCAAAACCATCCTCATGCTTAATAACTCACTAGGAAGACTCCTAGAACTTACTGAAAGCTGTTATACTAATGGTTATAGTTTGTTACTGGGAAACAATACAGGTTGAAATCAGGTGAACAAAGAAGCACATAGAGCAGAGTCCAAAGAGGTACCAAATGTGGAGCTTCTGTTGTCCTATCCCCTTCTCCTGGAATCCATGTGTGAAAATTCATACAACCAGGGAAGCTCATCCAAGACTTTTTTTTTTATTATTATTATTCAGAGATTTTATTGGGAGTGGGTCACATACTTATATGCAAGGCTGAACTTTAGCATCTAGCTCCCTCTGGAGAATGGTATACCTTTAGTGTCCAGTTCCTTCTGGGGGCAGAATCAATACCTGGGAGCCCAAAGTTCCCATCATAAATCACATAATTAGACTGGTGGCTAAAGCCGCCAAGAAAGCAAAGACACTGTTATTAAGTGTGACACACCTAGTCCCTAGAGACCACATCCCTGCAGCTGAGGGCAAACGCCAAATCTTTCTTTCGGGTAAGGTTAATTTTTTAGTACAAAGAGATTGAAGTGACTTGTAACCGTTTACTGCAAATTGGGTAAAGTAAGTTAAATTTCCCCAGAACATCCTCCAGCAGGGCAGACTTCAGACCTGCCTGAGGTCCGCTCCTTTCTATGAGCAGGTTTCTCATAGTCCTGCTACACTGTCATCCCTCCCTCAACTCACACCTGCAGCTTCTTGGGGATTTTCCTATGGCAAGTCGACCAAGGAAGAAAAAACTCAATCATTATTTACAAATGGTTCTGTATGGCACCAGCTGAAGGAGTGGCAATGCAGTCTTATTCAGGGATAGCTCCGAAGGATAGTGGAGAAAGGAAATCTTTCCAAGGAGTAGAATCTTGAATGTTATTTATTTATTTTCCACTTTGTTTGGGAGGAGAAATAGCTTAATTCAAGGATCTGTACCAAATCATAGGCTTTTATCAGATGATATGATCCATACTGGGAAAGACTAAGAATAGAGAATTAATGACAAGGAAGAGAAATAAACATGGATATTTCAGTATATGTGTGAAAGGATTTGTTTCATGTGAATACATAATGAAAAGTCTTCCTGTAGGAGAAGTTTTCAGTGATAAGGTGGAGAAAAGACCTAACCAATATTATTCAGTTTTTACTCAGCCTCAGTGTTTCTTGTTCAATAGAATATTGAGCAAAATATCCATGTTGGAAGAGAGAGGCTTTGCATGGGCTCAACAACATGAACTACCTACCTCTCACCAAGGCTGATCTGGCTACTAAGTTATTAGCATCATCAACCAAGTCTGGATTTTCTGGACATTCTTACAAGCCCATTCCCTAGGAGAACTGGTCACCCACTTAGCAGTATGTTAATTAAATTGGCTCTCTTGGTGGATATTGCTGTTTCCTAATATTTATTCTCTTCCCTTTTCATAAGTACACAATTGTTATTTGGGCATAGAGACATGCAGAATAAAGACTTTGCAATTAGGGGTGCACATATTGTTTAGTTTTGGCCAGTGAAATAGAAATAGAAGTATTTCTGGAAATCTTCAGATACAGCATGTGTTCATTCTTTGTTCTCTTACCTGTTTTGTCCCTCTATCCTGGTGCATGGAACACATCTGCCATGTCTTAAACCATGAGTTTAGATAATGCTTAGGGGACCAATAAGATGGATACCTGGATCCTTCACATCATGTGTCAAATCAAACCTGGACTGCTTCCTGGCCTTTTGGGGGGCTTTATGCTACTGTGTTGCATGAAATGTAGGTGGCTTTGGTGTTGGCTAGGATGCCTAATAGGAGCTCTGGTAGTGTAGTGCCTAAGGCGCTTGACTGCTAACCAGAAGGCTGGCAGTTCAAACCTACCAGCCACTCCTTGGAAGGAAGATGGAGCAATCTATTTCCGTAGTGATACTGCCTCAGAAACCCAAGGAGGGGTCGCTATGAGTCGGGTTCAACTTGACAGCACATAACAACAACAACAACAGGATGCCTAATACTAACAATAAAACAATAAGTACTACTGCTGCTACATAATACAAATGGTGAGAAGCATGGATGGAACTCAGAGGATTCCTAATACAGCTATGTCCCATATAAATCAAAGACCATACAGGGAATATCAACAAGGAGTCATGACCCACATAAATGTTGGGTAAATAATCCTGACTAGTTGGAGTAAACTGGAACACATGGGGGACAAGAACATATACACATTAAGTATGATTTCATGATTAGTTACAAAAATGGCAATCAGAGCATGACACTTCATTTTCTTTCTTGCTGTTATACGCATCTTTAAATATTTAAATTTTTTTTTCTTTTTTTCCTATTAATCTTCTTCCACTATTTTAGTCAGGGTGTATTTTGTAGGTGATGAACACTACAATTTAGGTCAAAAATATAAAAAACAGATCATGGCAGCATTACCAAACCAAACTCACTGCTGTCAAGTTGGATCCGACTCATAGCAACCCCTCTTGGGTTTCCTACATGATATCGCTATGGAAGTAGATTGCCCAATCTTCCTTTCAAAGAGTGGCTGATGGGTTTGAACCGTCAGCCTTCTGGTTATCAGTCAAATGTCTTACGTAGGCAGAGGAACAAATATACAGAGACCTATGTTTAGAGCTTGATGCATTAACTTTTTTTTTTTTTTTCTAGTTTTTATTGTGCTTTGGGTGAAAGTTTACAGAACAAATTCATTTTCCACACAGCAGTTCATACACTTTTTGTCTCATGACATTAACTGCAATTCCCCACAATGTAACAGCTCTCTTCCCACTTCCTCCCTGTAGTTATATCTTCCCTATGTCTTTCCCTCCCATGCGCTCCCACTCCCCAGGCTGTCTCCCTGTAGGAACACTGCCCTTCTGTTCTCCCATGATTGATCACTCCAGGGAGTGTATCTCCCTGATGTAAGCGTTCATCCTATATGCCAGTCTATTTATTATATCATCCCATAAGCCAAAGGAGTGAGTTCAGTTCTAGACCTGAAGGGGAACTAAAGGCCGTAGTCACAGGGATCTCACCAGGCTCTATCAGACTAGCAAACCTGGTCTTTTCTAAAAATAATTTTGAGTTTTCCTCCACATTGTTTTCCCACTCTGTCCAGGATCGCCTGCACTGATCCACCTCCAAACGGTTGACAGTGATAGCTGGGTACTATCTAGTTCTTCTAGTTTCATGGTCATATAGTTGAGAATCACAGGGTCTACAAGTTCCTTGAACTAATTGTTTCCATCCATCTTTGCTTTTCTTCATTCTTTGCTCTGGACAAGGAGAAATAATACATTGTTGCATCTATATGGCTACTTGTAAGCTTTTAAGACCCCAGTTGCTACTCACTAAAGTAAGATGTACAACAATGTTTCTGTGTAGTATGTTATGCCAATTGACCTTGATGTCCCCTGTGACCATGGTCCCCAGCCCACAGGTCCAACTACTCATTCCCTCAGGGTAGCTGGCTGTGGCCAAGAAGTCACCACAACCTTGTGCATTGTCAGCTGTACTATACACCCAGATATTTTTACAGCACATACAAATATGCTTGTAGAAACATCATCTGCCAACTTTATACATGGTCATGCACACACTCCTGATGCATTAATTTTTGAGGCTTTTGATCAACCAGTTTTGGAAAGAGAGTTACTACATTTTTAGGGAATAAGGAATAGTTATATTCCAAAAACCCCAAACCAAGCCAGTTGCTGTTGAGTCAATTTTGACTAAATAGCAACCCTACAGGAAAGATTTCAAGATGGTAATATTTATAGAAACAGATTGCCACATCTTTCTCCCATAGAGCAGCTGGTGGATTTGCATCATTGAATTTTCCTTCGCATCCAAGCACTTTAACCGCAGCACCACCAGGACTCCTTATTATATTAAACAAAAACCAAATTCACTGTCTTGAAGCTGATTCTGACTCATAGTGATACTGTAGAACAAAATAGAACTGCCCCATAGGGTTGCCAAGGCTGTAAATCTTTTATGGAAGCAGATTGTCACAACTTTCTCCTACAGAGGAAATGGTGGCTTCAAACTGCCAACATTTTGGTTAGCAGATGAGTGTTTTAATGACTATGCCACTAGGGTACCTACATTATATAAAACTCAAAACTCAGTGCCATCAAGTCAATTCTGACTCATAGTAACTGTGTTAGACTGGGTTCTCTGGAAAAACAAAACCAGTAAAGTTTATATATAAAGAGAAATTTACCTTAGGAAAGTGGCTTACACACTTATAGAAGCTGGCAAGTCCAAAGTTCTTGGATCAAATGTCAAGCTGGAGGCTTTTCCCGACTCACAGCTGCAGGGGCTGAGGAACTCAAGGTTGGCAGGCAGTATACTGGCTGTTGACTCCAATGAATGACGAATCCAAGATCTCCAGGCCAAATGGTGGATTGTTTGCTCACAGACAGTTGTAGGCAGCACAACAGAATTCCAATCCACAGATGAGTATCTCTTTTCCCAGGATGTCCATAAATATACAAGCAGGCCATACCCCTAGGGAAACTCCCTTTCAACAGACTGGCTGCTCAAAACTATTAATCTGATCCCATCATGGGAATAACCACATCACAACTGCTTAAACCACACAGAATTGTGGTCCAGCCAAGTTGACAACAGCTCCAACTATCACAGTAATCCTCATTGGCTTTCCCAGGCTGCAAATCTTTATGGAAGCAGATTGCCACATCTGCCTTCCACAGAGTGACTGGTGTGTTTCAACCACTGACTTTCTAGTTAGCAGCCAAAATGCCTTATCCACTATATCACCAGAGCTCCTTTACATTATAGAAGGTGAGAGAAATTCTTTTGAGAAGTGTAGCCTCACAATGTTGAGTAGCCAAAGAGGTGGATAGATAATAACAAACATTTGTCATTCTTGAAACACAAAACATCACACGACCTTCTTATGTTGGGGAAATCCTCTCACCTTAAAAACCCATGGACATTGAGTCGATTCTGATTCATAGCAACCCTACAGAACAGAGTGGAAGTGCCCCCACAGGATTTCCAAGGCTAAAAACTTCTACAGATGCAGACTGCCACTTCTCATCCTGCAGTGGCTGGTGGGTTTGAACCATTGACGTTTCTGTTAGCAGCCAAACACTTAACCACTGTGCCACCAGGGCTCTTTCACTTTATAAAGCAAAATTCTCACTACAGAAACTGAAAATAACTGAGTCTTACTTGATGCAAACTTTGTTGACCAGATGACACCAATCTCAAGACTTGGAATTGGAAACTAGTAATGCAGAGCCAAGAATCACTTAGACTCCATTCTGAGGACAGTGGAGTCAACCACACACAGTTTCCAGAAAGAGTTTTCAGTGATTTTAATCATTGCCTAGTATCCCAAGTTATTTGTCTTGCCAGGGCAAGTGCCCAGTGTTAACATTTGTAGCTTATTCATTGGACTAGCTCTAGAGATATTTTGAGCATTGTTCCTGGCTTGACAGTCTGAGTCTTATTCTCTAGTGCTCTAGATTGTGTGAGTTCCTCAACTAAGAGATCCATTTTATGCTTAAATTAGCCAAAGTAATCTCTTCCAAGTTTAAGACACATCTATCTATCTAACTAATGAAATTTAGTAATGCAGACAGACTGGGAATAAGGATTGTTGTTGTTATTTGCCGTCGAGTCGGCCCCGACTCATAGCGACCCCTCCTTGGGTTTCCGAGGCAGTATCACTATGGAAATAGGATTGCCCAACTTTCCTTCCGAGGAGTGGCTGGTGGGTTTGAACCGCCAGCCTCCTGGTTAGCAGTCAAGTGCCTTAGGCACTATGCTACCAGAGCTCCTGGGAATAAGGATGGAGCCTTTCAAATTCAGAAGAAATTGGCTAATGAAAGCTTTATGCATAGCAGGGAAACACTGTCTGATACTTTACTGGAAACTTCATGAATAGCCTTCAAACATTGTCTGACAGAGTGCCCAAAGATGAGCCCCTCAGGTTGGAAGGTACTCAAACAACAACTGGGGAAGAGCTGCTTCCTCAAAGTAGAGTCAACATGAATGACATGGATAGTAAAGCTTTCAGAATCTTCATTTACAGATGAGGCATGACTCAAAATGGGTAGAAACAGCTGCAAACATCCATTAATAATTGGAACATGGAATGTACAAAGGTATGAATCTAGGAAAATTGGAAGTTGTCAAAAATGAAGTGAAATGCATATAGATCAATATCCTAGGCATTAGTGAGCTGAAAGGGACTGGATCTGGCCATTCTGAATCAGATAATCATATGGTTTACTATGCCAGGAATGACAAATTGAAAAGGAATGGCATTTATCATCAAAAAGAATGTTTCAAAGGCATATGAGGTAAATATTTACACTAGGTAGATACACTCCTTGGAGAGAACAATCATGGGAGAATAGAAAGGCTGTGTATGCACAGGGAGACAGTTCAGGGGGCAGGAGGGCATGGAGGGAAGGACACAGGGAAGAGGTAACTATGGGGAGGAAGTAGAAGGGGAGCTGTTGCATTGTGGTAAATTGTAGACAATGTCATGAGACAAAGTGTATGTGAGCTGCTGTATGGAAAGTAAATTTGCTCTGTAAACTTTCACCCAAATCATAATTAATAAAAAGTTTCAAGATCTATCCTGAAGTACAACGCTATTGGTGATAGGGTAATAACCATGCACCTACAAAGCTGATCAACCACTAAAGTCAAAGAAGGAGAAATAGAAGATTTTTACCAGATTCTGTAGTCTAAAACTGATCAAACATGCAAGTAAGATGTGTTGATGATTACTGGTGATTGGAATGTGAAAGCTGGATACAAAGAAGAATCATTGGTAGTTGGACAATGTGGTCTTGGTGATAGAAATAATGCTGGAGACCGCATGATAGAATTTTGTAAGACCAATGACTTATTCATTAAATACCTTTTTTGAACAACACAAACAATAGCTATACACGTGAACTTTGCTAGATGGAGTACACAGGGTTCAGATCAACTACATCTGTGGCACGAGGTCATAGAAAATTTCAATATCTTTGGCCAAAACAAGGTCAGGAGCTGACTGTGGAACAGATCATCAACTGCTCATATGTAAATTCAAGTTGAAGTTGAAGACAATTAAAACAAGTCCATAAGAGCCAAAATATGACCTAGATTATATCACTCCTGAATTTAGAGACCAACTAAAGAATAGATTTGATGCATTAAACACCAATGACTAAAAATCAGAGGAGTTGTGGGATGACATCAAGATCATCATCCATGAAGAAAGCAAAAGGTCATTAAAAAGACAAGAAAGGAAGAAAAGACCAAAATAGATGTCAAAAGAGACTCTGAAACTTGCTCTTGAATGGAGAATAGCTAAAGCAAATGGAAGAAATGACAAGATAAGAGCTGAACAGAATATTTCAAACAGCAGCTTGAGAAGACAAAGTCAATTATTATAATGAAATATGCAAAGACCTTTTGGTTAGAAAACCAAAAGGGAAGAACATGCTCGGCATTTCTCAAGCTGAAAGAACTAAAGACAAATTTAAGCCTTGAGTTGCAATATTGAAAGATTCTATGAACAAAATATTGAATGATGCAGGAAACATCCAAAGAAGGTGGAAGGAATACAGAGTCACTGTACCAGAAAGAACTGGTTGATGTCCATCCATTTCAGGAGGTGGCATATGATCAAGAACCAATAGCACTGAAGGAAGAAGTTGAAGCTGCACTGAAGGAATTGGGGAAGAACAAGGCTCCAGGAATTAATGGAATACCCATTGAGATGTTTCAACAAATGGATGCTGTGCTGGAGGCACTCACCTGTCTATGCCAAGAGATTTGGAAGACAGCTACCTGGCCAACTGACTGGAAAAGATCCATATTTGTACCCATTCCAAAGAAAGGTGATCCCACAAAATGTGGAAATTATCAAACAATACCATTAATATTGTTGTTGTTGT
>NW_006921852.1:1754397-1758889 GCF_000298275.1 Orycteropus afer afer
GTTAATAGCATCACCATCTACCCAGTTTTTCAAATCAGAAACCAGAAACTTGGGAGACATTCTAGTCCACTGCTCACTTCCTCAGTCCAAATACCCAATCACTTACCGTTTCTGTTAATTGTTAAGTCATAAGTATTTCTTGAATCTGTCAGTTTTTCTCCTTCTCCACAGTTACAATCTTAGGTTAGGCCACATTTTTATCTTGGATTACTGCAAAAGCCTAAAGTCATTTCTCTACATCAAGTCAAGTGTTGCACCACCCCAGGTGTGAAGGCAGATTCATCTTATGTCACTGCTTAAAACTTGGCTATGATTTCTTACAGAAAGTCATACAGGTAAAAATTCAAATCCTTAGTTTCTGCATCTTGCTGCTCTCGCTTTCCTTTCATCTGGAACCACTTTATTACTGTGCTAAGGTACAACAAGGAGCTCTGGTAGCATAGTGCCTAAGGCACTTGACTGCTAACCAGAAGGCTGGCAGTTCAAACCCACCAGCCACTCCTCGGAAGGAAGATGGGGCAATCTACTTCCCTAGTGATACTGCCTCGGAAACCCAAGGAGGGGTCACTATGAGTCGGGTCTGACTGGATGGCACATATCAACAATACAACAAGATACAGCAAGCTGGACTTCTTTCATATTCTTAGTCTCTTATCTTTGCAGTCTTTTATCGAAACCTGTTCAACATCACAGCAACAGGAAAGACTCGAACGATAGACAGGTAGTGGCTGCACATAAGGTATATTGGCCAGAATCCAGCCCAGGTCTCTTATGTGGAAGGCAAGGATTCTAACACTGAACTGTGATTTGTTTTTGTTGTTGTTTTTGCCTCTCTCAGCCCTGACTTACCTGACCTCACTCCTATGGCTTTCCAAACATGGACCCAGGCTCATTTCCTGTCCCAGTCCAGCCCACACCTCACCACAGCCAGTTGGCTAAGGCTGTTTTCCTCATGCCTGTAAAACTCTCCTTCCTCTCTCTTTTTCCTTAGTCTGCATCATTCTCCGGAAGACAAACTGCCCACACTCTGTTCCATTATCCCAGTCTCTGTTCCTAAAACCGAAAACCAACTCCATTGCTGTGAAGTCAATTCGGACTCACAGCAACCTGATGTGTCACTGAGTAGAACTGCTGCATGTGGTTTATTGGCTATAATCTTATGAATGTAGAGGCCTTTCTTTGGGACTTTCTTCCCAGGAGGCACTGTTGTTGTTGTTGTTATATGCCCTGGAGTGGGACCTGACTCATAGCGACCTCTCCTTGGGTTTCCGAGGCGGTATCACTACATAAGTACCAAATTGAAAATCAATTTGCACCACCTAGAGACCTAACCTACACCTAAGCTCATTGCCATCAAGTCGATTCTGACTCAGTGACCATATAGAACAGAGCAGCACTGCCCCCATAGATGAACTGTGATTCTTAATTTCTATATGATGCAGTCCCCATGGGATAAAAAATGCCATTAATTTTTTTTGTATATTCATGTGTTTATTTGTAAACATATGTGCTGCTTCCTAATATTTTACCAAATAGCAAAAAAATAGAAATTTAATAGAACACAGACAAAAAAACTTAATAGAACCCAGTTTTAACACTTTCTTCCCTTCGCATTGTGGATCCTCTGGCTTACCTGGTTTGGTGACCATAGGTCTGGCAGATCATCCCTGAACTGATGGGCAGAATGATGTCAGGTAGCATAGGGTTGTATTCAGTTTAGTGGTATGTTAAAGGCAATATAAACCCAGGCTTGACCACTTATTAGTTGGATAGTTATTGAACTTCTTTAAGCCTCTATATTTTTTCATCTATAAGATGAGGATACCAACCCATTGTAAGGATTAGACAACATGATCTGTGTGAATTATTGGTACCATGCTTGCCTCATAGCATTTGTCAACAGCAGTCGTCATCAGCATTGTTGTCTCCATTCTGCCTGTAATTAGTGCCTGAGACAAGCTACTTAATTTTTCTTATTTTTTAAAATGCAGTTCAGGTGGTGTTAAGTTATTGCTGCTTATATACAAGAGGAGGAGATCTGGTGGTGTAGTGCTTAAGACATTTGAGTGCTAACCAGAAGGTCGGTGGTTCAAACCCACTAGCCACTCTTTGGAAGGAATGTTGGGCAATCTACTTCTGTAGTGATTCTGCCTTGGAAACCCTAGGAGGGGTCGCTATGAGTCGGAGCCTACTTGAAGGCAGTGGATTTTTTTTTTTTAAAAATATATATACAAGAAGGCTGGTGGTTCAAACCCACCAGCCATTCCTTGGAAGGAAGATTGGGCAATCTATTTCTGTAGTGATACTGCCTTGTAAACCCAAAGAGGGGCTGCTATGAGTAGGATCTGACTCAATGGCAGTGAGTTATGTACAAAGAAGTTCTGGTGGTGTAGTGGTTAAGGCATTTGGTTCCTAACCAAAAGGTCAGTGGTTCAAACCCACCAGCCACTCTGAGGAAGCAAGATGAAGCAATCTGTTTCCATAAAGATTTATGGCTTTGGAAACCCAGTGGAGGTGGCTATGAGTCACAACCAATTTGAGGGCAATGAGTTTGGTTTTATATGAAAAGTTTATTACAATTTGTTCAGGCTTTCAGCTTTTTGTTACTTCTCTCAATCAGTGATCAGTCTCCATTTTTTTTTTTTTTTTTTTTACTTTTGTATTGACAATAGTTTTTGACTTCTGAGAGCTCAAGAAGTTAATAACTATCAAGAAGTTATTAAAATAGAGTAAATTTTTAAGGCGTGGGACTCTTACATTAATGGTTGGTTTTTTTTTTTTTTTTTTTCATAAAGGATAGCACACAGATTGAGTGGAGTAAGGTTTCCACTTTGTTGTTATTGTTAGGTGCCCCTGAATGGGTTCTGACTCATATCAACCAATGTACAACAGAATGAAACACTGCCCAGTCCTGCACCATCCTCACAATCACTGCCATGTTTGAGCCTATTATTCACATTCACATTATTAGTAATGATTATATTTACTGCCATTATATTTACTGTGGGAGCTCTGGTAGCATAGTGCCTAAGGCACTTGACTGCTAACCAGAAGGCTGGCGGTTCAAACCCACCAGCCACTCCTCGGAAGGAAGATGGGGCAATCTACTTCCATAGTGATACTGCCTCGGAAACTCAAGGAGGGGGCACTATGAGTCAGGTTTGACTCGACGGTACATAACAACAAACAACATATTTACTGTAGTTTTTTTTAATGCGAATTTCAATCTATAGCTATTCAAAATAAAGAAAAATTTAGCTTATGAATAGTAAAGTAATAGTCTTTCTTTATTTATTTATTTATATTGTGATTTGGGTGAAAGTTTACAGAGCAAATTCCCTTTCCATACAGCAGTTCACACTTTGTCTCATGACATTGACTACAATTTACGACAACAAAACAGCTCCACTCCCACTTCCTCCAGATAGTTACCTCTTCCCTTTGTCCATTCCTCCATGCACTCCTGCCACTGAGCTGTCTCTCTGTGGATAAACAGCCCTTCTTTCTCCCATGATTGTTCTCTCCAAGGAGTGTATCTACCTCAGGTACATGTTCAATTCTTATGCCTGTCTTTGGTTGGAAGCCACAGGTGTGGGTTCAATTTCAGACCTGAAGGGCAGCTAGCGGCCATAGTCTCAGTGATTCCACAAGGCTCTATCAGACAAGCAAACCTGGTACCCCCTTTTTTTTTAATTTCCCAAATGATTTTGAGTTTTGTTCCACATTGTTCTCCCTCTCTATCCAGGGTCTCCTACACAGATCTCCTTCCGAGTGGTCGACAGCGATAGCCGGGCACTATATAGTTCTTCTGGTCTCATAGTCATATAGGCTGAGGATTGCATGGTGTACCAGTTGCGAGGACTAGTTCTTTCCATGAATCTTTGGTTTACTTCATTCTTTGTTGCTCTGACCGAGGAGAGACCCATCATTGCATCTAGATAGCTGCTTGCAAGTTTTTAAGATCCCAGTCGCTACTCGCCAAAGTAGGAGATGGAACAAAGTTTTGTGCAGTATGTTATGCCAATTGAGTTTGATGTCCCCTGTGACTATGGTCCCAGACCCACAGGTTCAAATATTCAGTCCCTCTGGGTAGCTGTCTGTGACCAAGAAGTGACTACAACCTTGTCCCTTGTCAGCTCTACTATACCCCTGGGAATTCTTACAGAATACACTACAAATACACTTGTAGAACCACTGTCTGCCAACCCTGTACATGGTCTTGGGTACACTCCCTGCTGCATAGACATACCTAATAGTTCAGCCATCTATCCACTCATATTCCTGTGTTTGCCTTCACTGACAACGCAGTACTGTAGGTGCAAAAGAGTTCATCTTGTCTGCACCTCCCATGTACCTTTCTATGTCTTCCTCTTCCTCAATGCCACCATGTTGATCACTCACATTTGGTACATTAACCTTCTCTTCACCCAAATCAATACTTATCTCTACCTATCTAACAGTGTTCCCTACCCTACCCTCCCACCCCTGGTAA
>NW_006921852.1:1759784-1761745 GCF_000298275.1 Orycteropus afer afer
TATTTCACTCAGCATAATGTCCTCCAAGTTCATCCATATTATGTGGTGCTTTGTAGACTCTACATTATTCTTTACTGCTGCATAGCATTCCAGTATGTGTATGTATCATAGTTTGGTCATCCACTCTTCCGCTGATGGGCACGTAGGTTGTTTCCATCTTTTTGCTATTGTAAACAGTGCTGTGATGAACATAAGCGTGCATGTATCTGTTCCTATCCTGGCTCTCACCTCTCTAGGATATATACCTAGTAATGCGATTGCTGGGTCAGATGGTATCTCCAATTCCAACTTTCTAAGGAATCACCATATTGTTTCCCACAGTGGTTGTGTCATGTCACAGTCACACAAGCAGTGTATGAGAGTCCCAATCTCTCCACATCCCCACCAGCATTTGCTATTTTCTGTCTCATTGAACCTTGCCATCAGTGCTGGGGTGAGATTGTATATCTCATTGTTGTGTTGATTTACATCTCTCTGATGGCCCATGATTGTGAGCATCTTTTCATGTATTAGCTGATCACCTGAATATCCTCTGTGGTGAAGTGTCTATTCATGTCTTCTGCCCATTTTTCAATTGGATTGTTAATTCCTTTGGTGCTGACGCATTGGAGTTTTCCATCAATCTTAGAGATAAGTCCCTTGCCAGATATGTAATTATCAGCAAATATGAATATGTTGCTGTCATTTTGTCTTGCTTTTTCATTGTGTCAGTTTCTTTACTCCATATAATTTTCTATGCTGAGCTCGTTTTGTTTATGAATCACGTTGTCACTTCCTTCAATGCTATTGTTTTAATATTTGCTGAATATTTATGCTGGTCCTCTTTTTTATTTTGATGTGAAGGTTTATCATTTTTCTTTGAGGTTACTATGTGATTTATAGTTTTCTTTTCAAGTTTAGAACAATCCATTCAATCTTATAGTTCTCTTGACTTCCCTACCATCTACAAGTTCTGTAATGACACAGATTTTTTTTCCCCCTCTTTGGTTTGTAGTTTTCCTCATTTGTTGGTTGGTTTCTCTGGTTCCCTGTTCACAACCTTGTAGGCTTATTTACTTTGAATACTTCCATAGTTGGTTGGTTTCTGGGTTATATCATCATGTGTGTTAATGGTCAGTTGTTGTTGCTTCTCTGTCCAATGGACTCCTTTAGCATCTCTTGTAAGGTTGGTCTGGTTTGAACAAATTCCATTAATTTCTGCTTATCTGGAAATGTCCTAATATCACCATCATATTTGAGGGACAATTTTGTTGGATACGTAATTCTTGGTTGGAAATTTTTCTCTTTCAGTGTTTTACATATACCATCCTACTGTCTTCTCGCCTGCATGGTTTCTGTCGAGAAGTCCGAGCTTACTCTTATTGGTTGCCCCTTGTAGGTAACTTTTTGTTTTTCCCATGCTGCTCTCATGATTCTTTGTCTTTGGTTTTGGTGATTTGGATGATTATATGTCTTGGTGTTTTTCTTTTGGGGTCTATCCTGTTTGGGGTTCATTGGACTTCCTGAATGGATATATTCTCATCTTTCATTATATCAGGGAAGTTCTTGGTGTTCTTTTTCTAATTGTTGGAGATGTTGTTTTAAAGTGTTGATTTTGGCTCTTTCTTTTTTGATGTGTTCATTTATTGGTATAAATTGGCCTCTGATCACTACTTTTGCTGTGTCCCAAAGATTTTGGTATGTTGTGTTTTCATTCTCTTTTGATTCAAGGAATTTTTAAATTTCCCCTTTTATTTCTTCTCTTACCCAGTCTTTCTTAAGGAGGGTGTTGTTCAATTTCCATGTGTTTGCTCTTTTTCCATTGATCTTCTTATTGTTGATTTCTAATTTGATAGCATTGTGATCTGAGAAGATGCTTTGCAGTATTTCAATGTTTTTAAATTTATGAAGGCTTGCTTAATGGCCTAACATATAGTTTATCATGGAAAATGTTCCATGTGCACTGGAGAAGAATGTATATT
>NW_006921852.1:1763070-1764527 GCF_000298275.1 Orycteropus afer afer
CTTTAATCATTATATAATGTCCTTCCTTGTCTCATATGGTGGTTTTTGTCTTAAAAGTCAATTTGATCAGAAATTAATATTTCCACTCCTGCTCTTTTATGGTTGTCATTTGCTTATCTTTTCCCAACCTTTGATTTTTAGTCTATTTTTGTTTTTGTCTCTAAGGTGTGTCTCTTTTAGAAAGCATATTGATGGATTTTGTTTTCTTATCCAATCTGCAACTCTCCTTGTCTTGAGTGGTGCATTTAATTCATTAACATGCAGTGTAATTATTGACAAGTATGAATTGGTTGCTGTCATTTTGTTAGGTGTTGTTTCATGGTGTCCCTAATTTCTTTGTTGCATATTATTTTCTGTGCTGAGCTCATTGTTTATGAATTATCATTTCCTTTGTTGCTGTTGTTTTAGTATTTGCTGAATATTTGTTTGTCCTCCTTTTTTATTGTGATGTGATGGTTTATCATTTTTCTTTGATGTTACCCTGTGATTTATAATTTCCTCCCCGAGTTTGGAAAAGTCCATTCTATCTTGGAACTCTCTTGACTTCCTCACCATTTAGAAGTTCTGTAACTACACAGTTGTGGTGTAGTAAATTACCTGGTATGGCTTTTCCAGCGATAAGTCTTTGTAAACTCTGTGGTGGAATTTGGTGTGAGCAACTGAGGAGCTCTTGATCATAAATGTTACCCACCTGGGGTATTTCTGTTGGGAGTGGCACAAAGCAATGTTCTGGGAAGTTTGCTCTCTCTTAGGTACTTAGAATTCTGATGTTATGATTGGTTGGTTTCGCCACGCTGCCAGGCTCAAAAGGAGGCCTCCTAGAGGCACAAGTCTCTCTGACTGCTAGTTGAGAAAAATGTGCTGCAGAGAGAAATGTGCTGAGAGACATGTGCTGCTGAGAAAGAGATGCAAGAGACATTCATTGCTGAGACACCGAGAGACATGCACTGCTGAGAGAGCGACTGTTAAGAGACTGTTGGCTGAGAGAGTGGCCTGAGAGAGACTGAGTGTTGTTTCTGAACTTGAATTGTAGCCTGGTGCTTTCCTATTAAACCACATAACTTGTGAGTGCTGTCTGGCCACAGCAGCGAATTATCAAACCCAGCAAAAAAGTGATGGGTGCTGCCGGAGGAACGGTTGGTGTCAGGGTTGGTGAAAGGGCTGGAGGTCACATGTCTGACCTCACAATAATGGGCGTTGGGCTACTGATAATGATTCTGTCTTCCTCTTGTGTGGTTAGAAGAAGTCAGAAGTTAGGACTCCTTGCCTCTTTGGCAACAGTATTTAACTTCTTTTTGGTTTGCAGTTGTCCTCATCTGCCAATTGAAGTCTCTGGTTCCCTGTTTACAATCTTGTAAACTTATTTTACTTTGCATATGGCCATAGCTGTGGTTTCTGGGTTATGTCATCTTGTGTATTAATGGTTGGTTGTTGTTTGCTATTTTTGGTTCTTTGTT
>NW_006921852.1:1765038-1776071 GCF_000298275.1 Orycteropus afer afer
GCTGCTCCCAGTAGATTCCACCATGGAGTTGATTACCAGTCTCATCATGGGGAACACTACATCCAGCTGCCCAGCCACTCAACCAGGCCTAGCCAAGCTGACATACAAACATAACCATCACAACATCCCACTGCCTTCTCGTTTGCCTGGTTTCTGCTGATAAATCAGAGCTTATTCTTACTGGTTGCCCTTTGTAAGTAACTTTTTGTTTTTCCTGTGCTGCTTTCAGATTCTGTCTGTCTTTGGTTTTGATGAGTTTGATGATGATATGTCTTGGTGATTTTCTTTTGGGATCTATCCTATTTGGGGTTCTTCGGACCTCCTGAATGTATATATTCTCATCTTTCATCACATTAGGGAAGTTCTCTTCCAACAAATC
Source organism: Orycteropus afer afer (assembly GCF_000298275.1). Lineage (NCBI taxonomy): Eukaryota > Metazoa > Chordata > Mammalia > Tubulidentata > Orycteropodidae > Orycteropus > Orycteropus afer. Next base: position 1,765,418 of record NW_006921852.1, read on the forward strand.
TTGGACAATTTTCTCAGTGGTTTTATTTTTCTCTTCCTGTTCTTCCAATGACACGTAAGTTATTCCTTGTGATGGCATCCCACATGAACCTTAGGCTTTCTTCATTTTGTTTTGATCTTTTTTCTGATTGATGCCTTTCCAAAGAAGTATTCAGGTATTTGTCTTCAATCCTATTAATTCTGTCTTCCATTGCATCAGTTCTACTCCTTTGCCCTTTCAATGTCTTATCTATTTCTGACAATTTAGTATTAATCTTCTGGATTTCTATCTGTAGATTTAGAATCATTTCTAATTTTTCATTTATTTTGTAATTTCGTTCTTGTATTTTCATCCAAAATTCTTCCAGGGATTTGTCTGTTTTCCTTGATCTGTCTCTCAATCCTTTGAAGATACCTAAATATAATGCTTTTGAATTCCTTATCAGAGAGTTCTAATGCTGTTTCTTCCTCAGGGATGTGTTGGGTCTTATCCTGCTCCCTTCTTTCTACCATTTTATCTTGCTTCTTTGTGTGGACTGTGATGGTCTATTGTCTCCGAGACATTGTGATGTTGTTGTATTTAGATCTCTGTTAACTGTTTGTGAAGAACAGCTAAGGGTGAGTCAGGCTCTTCCTGGTGGTTGTTTATCGTAGGCCTGTTGGTGGAGGAGGTGGTGACTCTCACTAAGTGAAGCTGCAGGAGGTGTGGGTGTAGTTGTGTTGTATGGGGACTGTTGCTGTCTCCCACTCTCCCACTCAGTTGGACAAAAATAACAATTGAATAACTATAAAAAAAATAAAAGCAAATGGACAAAAAACACACCATGTAATCACACAGGAACAGTAACCAAGAAAGAGAAAAAGGGAGGGAAAAAAAAAAAACAAAACCCAATAACACCACAATATCTTGGGAGAGGGCAATAAAAGAAAAAAGTAGAGAAGGAGAATAATGAAGAAAAAAATGGGAAAAACACAAAAAGAAAAACAAGGAATAGGGTTACCCATAAGAAAGAAAAAAAAAAAAAAATTGGAACAGGGCAAAGAAAAAAAGCTGAAAACTAGAACCTGGGAAGGGAAGAATAAAGAATGATAATTAAAAGGACAAAAGTATTAATAATAGTACTAGTTTTAAATCAGACAAAAACAAACTAAAAAAAGAAACAGGAAAAAAAGAAAAACAATCTGGACTGGGTGGAGCAGGGCACCAGGCTACCTCCTAACACACAGACTGGGGTGGAATTCCTGCCAGCATAGAAGATGGGTGGGAGTGTGGGATGGCCGCACCTCCATTCACCAAGAGGGTGTGAGATATAAGAGTAACAAGGGGAATGTCACACCTTTTCAGTAGTCTGTGTGTCTGGGATGTCTTTAAGGTTCCCAGCAAGCGGAGACTCTTTTTAAGTCCCTGAATCTGGGAGAATGCTGTCACTTTAAATATCCAAAATGGTCAAGCTGGTTGTAAACATTCAAAATGGCTGTGTCCTCCAGACAGGCAAAAGTCCACAGCTCAACCCGCCTTCCTCTTTGCTGCTTTTTATTCCCCAGTCACCAGAGCAGTCCTCCATGCAGTCCCTGGCTAGCAGGGCTGATTTTTAGGTTAATTCTTAGGTCCTAGGAGCTCTGGTAGCGTAGTGGCTAAAGCACTTCACTGCTAACCAGAAGGCTGGCGGTTCAAACCCACCAGCCACTCCTCGGAAGGAAGGTTGGGCAATCCTACTTCCGTAGTGATACTGCCTTGGAAACCCAAGGAGGGGTCGCTATGAGTCAGGGCTGACTCGACGGCACATAACAACAACAACAACAACAGCACCACTCAGCAATATCCAAGCTGTCTGTGCCGTCAGGATCGCTGCCAGACTGCCGCTCCGTATGTCTCCTTTTTTGGTGTTTTCATGTAAATTCTTATGCTAGTTGGAGTTTAGTCCACTTCTACATCCATCTCTTCAAAGCTCAGGGGTCCAGGATTATCTTCTGTATCTGTGTTAATTGGTTCCCCTTTTCTTTGTTGAAGAGAGTCTGTGCAGTTTTTCTGCTTATTCTGCCATCTTACCCATATCCCTCCTTTACTTTTGAAATTTAAAACTTACCTTCAATATACCCAACCCTCAGTCAATACAAAAGTATCAGTACATGTGCAATGACTTAACAAAGACAGTGGTCACAATTAATGAAACCTGGAATTTGTAACTATTATTTCAATGATGTGTATCACAAAGGGTGATAAAAAATTCAATGAACATTTCAGTTACAACTGACATAAAAAAAGTTTAAACCAGGGATTGGCAAACTATTTCAAAAGCTTGTTTTTGTACAGTCTGAACTAAGAATGTTTTTCATATTTTTACACATTTGTTAGAAATAAAAATTACACACAATGTCAACTGTGTAAACTATAGGAACATCTAACAAAATACACCTGGAAGAAGACACAAGGTATTTTAAAAGAATGTATGTAATTATAAAACAGTGCATATCAATAGAACAAGCAACCAACATTTTATTCCCCCTTCAGGTTAACTTAAAGTGGGGGCAAATTGTTTTTTCTCAGAAGAGCTGAGGATTAAAACATAGAAATACAACTTAATAAGCAGCTAAATATATTAGACAATTAGTCAGTGAAATGAGAAGTGAAAAAGAATGAACATAGTTTACATTTGTAATAAAGTGATCACTGAGTAAACGCCAAGATAGAATCAAAGAATTTTAAAGCAGGATGGGCATTAAGAAACATCTAGTCCAGCACTCATATTTCAGATATGAGAAAACTGAGGCCCAGACCATGGATTAAGTGATTGGCCCAAGGTCACACAGCTCATTATCTTAAACTGGACACTGTAACCTAGGTTTATTGTGAGGATGAAAGTGATATGTCAATATTATAATAAATATTTTTCCATTTTAACATATATGAATGTTGGAAAAACAGGACACCTCTCACACATGTACAGAAATAAATCTTTTTATTTTGTAACATTCCTTTTCTTTTTTTAAAGATGCATACAGTACTTGTAGTTCAAGAATTCTGAGAAAAGCTATAGAAGACCTGGCACTATTTTTGAGAATTACACAAATGGGCAACAAAGTAACACCTTTAAAAATGCTGTGACATATAGAAATAAAATTTAGTGTTGTGTTAGCACACAAAAATAGGGAAGTTACATTCAACACGTTTTCCTAAACGTGCATTTAAAATGTTTAAAAGTTTCCTAAAACTTTGGTCATCATGCTTTATTATAATTTGCTAAATTTTAGAATTATATAGATGATTAAAGCCAAAAGGTAAGCAAATATATCACATTAACACAGCAGCAAAAGCAAGCTAATACTGCACAATCATACTAGCAGACTGATTTCAGAAATACATGTTTTCCACAAATAGCACACAAAACTTAAAAGTTTGTGAAAACATAGTTCAATGACTTTTCTTCCATTTCATAAAGTAAGGCTGAGTAATGAGACATAGCAGAACATGATTACATAACAAAAAGAATATTTTTAATTACAAATCTAATTGTACATATAGGGTAACAATTTGCAGTTTCTATAGAATAGTGCAAATGAGCAGGATTTTTCCCAAAAATATTAAAATTGGGTTAATTCCACGTGACCTCATATTTCATGAATATTTGGTTATATTAATTATTATTATTATTATTTTTTTGTGATAAGTGCAAGTGGTAGGACTGATATAGGACAGATGTATACTCATAGGCTAAAAATAAAAACAGCTATTTACTTAATTTACTGGATGAGAAGTACAGGCACTGAAAATGTAACTTTAAAAAAGTTTCATTTGTCATCACGTAAACAGTTTTGTTCATCATACCATATTTCAGAGTAAGATTCAAAATTCATTTTAAATTGTCATATCAAGCAATTCTTCTAAACTCTTTTTGATATGTGGTGGCTGAGATGCAGCCTGATTTAACAAATTCTGACCCATCTGTGCAAAAAGTGCTTTTGATAATTTAGCCGTCGCTGTTCGTATATTTCCTCCAGCTCCAGGTAGAGAACCACTATTTGTCATGTTCCCTAAGAGATGCCACAAAACCACCAACACTTTCTGTTCTGTGGCATGAGGTTTCCTTTGATAAAGTTCCATAACAATACCTGAAACATAAAAAAATAGAAAATAGTTTGTCTTTTTAAAATATAAGTTCTGATTATTAAAAATCACCTAAAGTTGACCTAAAGAGCCCTGGTGGTGTAGTGGTTAAAGCACTCAGATGCCAACTGACCGGTCGGTGGTCCAAACCCACCAGCAGCTCTGTGGGAGAAAAGACTTGGCAACGTGCTCCTGAAGAGACTACAGCATAGGAAACCCTATGGAGCAGTTCCACTCCATCCTATAGGGCTGAATACTGACCTGGTGGCACACAACAACAAAATTTACCAAGCTTCTTCTCTATGCCATCTGTCCTAAAATGTTAGGCATCTTAAAGTAAAGAAAAGAAGTAAGAGGTCAGAAACTTGCTGCTGAGGATCTCAATCTTCCAGTGGGAGAATTCCATATATAACGATTAACTTAAGAAAAAGTTGTAAGGAGAGAAATCAAGCTCAAATTCAACTTAATGTTTTCCAAATGTATTAAATAAAAATTTATACATTTTAAATACATGAACCTGTGGCATAGTGACTAAGGCATCTGACTGCTAACCAGAAAGGTGGTGATTCAAACCTACCAGTCACTCCTTGGAAGGAAGACTGGCAATCTACTTCTGTAGAGATACTGCCTTGGAAACCCAAGAAGGGGTCGCCGAGTTGGAACCGACTTGATGGCAGTGAGTTTGGTTTTTTTGGTTGCAAAACATATATTTTGAGACAGCAGTTTTCTATGAACACCAATATTTGATTTTAATGTTTCTCTATTTTTTCCTGTATTATTTCTACTAATAGAAAGACTGAACACTTACTAAATAAAGCATATATATTTTTGTAAATTGTGATTGGGTGAAAGTTTGCAGAGCAAATTCATTTTCCAAGCAGCTGATACACATTTTGTTTCACGACATTGGTTGCAATCCCCATAACTAACAGCTCTCTTCCCACTTCCTCCTTAGTTACCTTTTTCCTGTGTCCTTTTTTCCTATGCATTCTTGCCCTATGAATTACCTCCCTGTGCAAATACTGCCCTTCTGGTCTCCATGGTTGACTGTTCTAAGGAGTGCACCTACCTAGTACAAATGTTCACCTTATATGCCTGTCTACTATTTGGCTGGAAGCCAAAGAAATGAGCTAAATTCCAGGCCTGAAGGGTGACTTGGGGCCATAGTCTTGGGGATTTCACCAGTCTCTATCAGACCAGTAAGCCTGGTCTTTTTTTCATGATTTTGAGTTTTGTTCCACATTTTTTTCCCCACTCTATATCCAGGATCTCTTGGACTGATCCCTTTCTGAGTAGTTGACAGCTGTAGCCAGGCACTATTTTAGCTTCATAGTCACAAAACCTGAGGTTCACATTGTCTACTGGTCCCTTGGACTAACTGCTTCCATCTGTCTTTGTTTTTTTCATTCTTCCTTGCTCCAGACAAGGAGAGACCAACTGTTGCATCTAGATGGCTGCTTGCAAACTTTTAAGACCCCAGTTGCTACTCACCAAAGTAGGATGTAGAACAATGTTTTTCTGTAGTACGTTATGCCAACTGAGCTTGATGTCCCCCATGACCATGGTCCTAAGCTCACAAGTCCAACAACTTGAAAAGTATATATTTTTTTGAAGAAAATGTTTGAGGTAAAAGTCTCAAAAGGTTCTCTTGTGGATCATTATACTACTTATGTCTACTTCGTAAGTAATGAATTAGTAGCTAATGTAAAATAAGATTCAAATGACAGCAATTTATTGTTAAGTTAAAATTTCTTTAGAAATTACAATTAAAAACATTTACCAGCAAGGTTTTCAGTCATATCCTGTTTTGCTTTTCCACTTAAAAATTGAGCTTTTGTGCAAAAAGGCTGTAGAAGTAAGTAATTATCTAAAGAAAAAAGATAATACAGAGACATGTTTAAAGAGTTATAAGAGATCTTAGTTATTTTCAATTACATAGCACTAAAAGGAAAAATTTTTCATCTTTTGAAAACAAATATATTAAAAACAAAAAAACTATAGTTATTCATTGTTGAAGTAAAAGTACTATTCTTACAGTAAATAAGAAATAAAAATACCTCACAGAGTGTTAAATATTATAGGAGCGATCATATTGTATCAAAAAAACAGAAAAAGAAGTTTTTTTGGACAACTTTCAGCTTTACTGATTTTTTGAACTTTTAATTGTGAAATAATTAGATTTGCAGGAAGGTGGGAAGATAGTACACAAAGGTCCCGTGTACTCATTTCCCAGTTTCCTCCTAGGGTTACATCTTACATAATTATAGTACAATATTGAAACCAGGAATTTGACATGGGTATAATATGTGTGCACAGTTCTATGTTATTTTTATCACATAAATGTGTACATAACGTACAGATTTGGGTAGCCAGCACTGTCATCAAGAAATAGAACTATTCCATCATGGCAAATATTTCCCTTGTGCTACCCCTATCACTTCCCCACCATCCCTAACTCCTGACAACCACTAATCTGTTTCCTGTCTCTATAATTTTGTCATTTTGAAAATGGAATCCTACAGTATGTGACCATTTGAGATTACCTGTTTTCATTCAGAATAATGCCCTTGGGGTCCATTTAAATTGTTTTGTGCACCAATAGTCTTTTTTTTTTTTTTTTTTAATTGCTAGATAGTATTCTCTGTTAAGGATGTACTAGTTTGTTTAACAATTCAACTGCAGAATATAGCTGGGTTGTTATCAGTTCTTGACTGTGTTCAAAAGCTGGTATGAACAACTGCGTGGATATAAGTAACCAATATTCTGGGATAAATGCCTAGGAAATACAACTGATAGACTGTATAGTACGTGTTAAGTTTAGTTTAAAAAACTGCCAAACTATTTTCTAGAGTATTGTATCATTTCACATTCTTACCAACAATGTAGGAGAGATCCAGTTTTTCTGTGTCTTTTTCAGAGTTTGGAATTGTCACTATTTTTTTTATTTAAAACTAAAAAACAAAATTCACTGCCGTTGAGTTGACGCCAACTCATAGAGACCCCTCCTTGGGTTTCCAAGGCTGTATCTGTACTGAAGTAGATTGCCCAGTCTTCCTTCCAAGGAATGGCTGAGGAGTTTGAACCGCCAGCCTTCTGGTTAGCAGTCAAATGCCTTAGGCACTATGCCACCAGAGCTCCTATTTTTTATTTGAGATCTTCTAATAGGCATGTGTCAGAAATGCCTATTAGAAGAGCTTAAATTAAAAAAAAAAAAAAAAAAGTAGTGACAATCTCAAACTCTGAAAAAGACACAGAAAAATTGGATCTCTCCTATATTGTTGGTAAAAATGTGAAATGGCACAGTTACTCTGGAAAATAGTTTGGCAGTTTTTTAAACTAAATTTAACACTTACTATACAGTCTATCAATTGTATTCCTAGGAGTGTAAAGAGCTCTGGTGGTGCAGTTCCTCAGGGATTTGACTGCTAATCAGAAGGGTGGCAGTTCAAACCCACCAGCCAATCCTCAGAAGGAAGTCTGGACAATCTACTTCCGTAGTGATACTGCCTCAGAAACACGGGGGGGTGGGGGGGGTCGCTATGAGTCAGAATAGACTCAATGGCAGTAAGTTAATAGGCATGTAAAGGAGCTCTGGAGGCACAGTGGTTAAAGCATTTATCTGCTAACCAAAAGGTCAGCAGTTCAAATTCACCAGCCACTCCAGGGGAGATGAGGCAATCTGCTTCTATGAAGACTTATCATCTTGGAAACCCTATGGCACAGTTCTACTCTGCCCTGAAAGAGTTGCTATGAGTCGGAATTGACTCAATGGCAGTGAGTCTGGTTTTGGTTTAATAAGTGTAATAAGTATGGTCTTAATTTGCATTTCTTTAATGGCTAGTAATAAATATCTTTTTATATGTATTCTGGTTCTCTAGTACTGCTCTGATAGGAATATACCACAAATGGGATGGCCTTAACAAACAGGAGTTCATTCTTACAATTTGGAGGTTTTAAGTCCAAGTTCAAAGTGCCAGGCTCTAGGGGCTGGGTGAAAGCCCCTCAGCCTTGGGGCCCAGCTCTGCCTCCTGCTCCCGGCCCACTGGAGCTGGAGGTGTTTTTTTTCACTTCGACAGCTGCTGGCTGCTGAGGCTGAGAAGCCCCAAGGTTGACAAGTAAAAAGGCACAGTCCAGATGCTAACCAAACCACACGGCAGGCCATTAACCATTTTAAGTCCCAAGGTCAGCAGAGCATAGCAGGCTGCTGAGCAACAAAACGGCTCCATGCAGGGTCCAAGTGTGCCATAGGCTAGAGACCATTCCCAAGGCTTCTCCTTATATACATCCCAAAGGCTTCTATTCGGTTGCTGGTGGTAGATCCCACCATGGAGTTGATCGGCAGTCTCATCATGGGGAATAACTACCACCAGCTGCCCAGCCCCTCAACCAGGCCCAGCCAAGTTGACATACAAACTGAACTATACCACAGTATGTTTATCTGCCATTTTTATATCCTCTTGGGTGAAAGGTTTCCTTGTCTTTTGCCCATTTCTAATTGAGCTTTTGTTCTTTTAATACTGAGTTTTGAGAGTTCTTTACATGTTTCAAGGAGCTCTGGTGGTGCTGTGGTTAAAGCACTGGGCTGCTAACCAAAAGGTAGGTGGTTCAAACCTACCAGCTGCTCCAGGGAAGAAGGTGAGGCAATCTACTTTGGTAAAGATTTACACCCTTGGAAACCCAATGGGGGTTGCTATGAGTCGGAATTGACTCGATGGCAGTGGGTTTGATTTTGTTTTGGTTTTATATATTCTAGATATGAGTCCATTGGGCAGATGTGTGATTTCCAAATATTTTCTCCCAGTCTATATAGCTTGTCTTCATGCTCTTAATTGAGTCTTTTGAAGAGCAAACATTTTCATTTTGATCAAATTCAACTTACTGATTTTCTTATTTAGATTATGCTTTTGGTGTTACAGCTAACAACTCTTTACCAAACCCTAAAGTCCCAGAGGTTTTCTCCTATGTTATTTTGTAAAAGTTTTACAGTTAAGTTTTACATTTAAATCTATGATCTATTTTGAGTTAATTTTGTGTAAGATGTGAGGTTGAGGCTGTGATACAGAAAAAGAATTAAAAAGGGCAAGATAAGGGAAGAGAAAGTCAATTTAAGGAAATGATACTTAATGATTAAAAATAATTTAAAATATTGAGAAAATGAAAAAAGTATGACAATATTAAATGATAAAAATCAAACAGGATTTCAGCATTATTAAAAATATCTAGCATCAGAAAGAAAAAATGCAAAACCAAAAATAGTTATATTAGATTGGAAGAATAGTTGGTGACTGAAATTTTTTCTTTTATATTGATATTTTACCTTTAAAATATTTAATAAGATTTCTTACCTACATGCTGACTTAGTGCCTGAACAACGTTTGTGGCAGCAGCATAGATCCCTGGATTCTTGGAATTCAAGTTGTTATCTACTATTGCTGGAATCAGTATGTTGATTACAGGAGATAAGTTGTCTCCAAGCAAAGGAATCATTTTGTGCATTGTTTCTAGAGCCACCAGATTTACTTTACTATTAGAATCATGAAGTCGAGATTTAAAAGCATCAAATATCTGAAAGTAAATTGGTAAGTTATTTAAAGAGAAATGATGTTTACAGTTGTTATATTTAAATTACACTTTGACATTTCATAGTATTCCTCCTAGTCCACTCTGTTTAAAAAGACACAGACTCATCTTATTTAACCTAAGTTAAATAATAGTAAATTTATAAAAACTAGATGCTGAATTTATGTGTTTGAATCTTTGTGCTAAAAAGAGAATGTGTCATCATTACTCCCAAAGACTTTAAACCTTAATTTCTCAATTAAGGTTGAGAAATTTGGCTCAGGAGGCAGATGACTCACTCTAAATATGATAAAAGGTGTTTTCTGGAAGCTACAGGTTAGCTTAGCTAACTCTAAGAACTTAAGGAAGATTTCTATTTTCATCTCTATTCATAGCAGAGGTAGAAATGTAAGTTTCACTATAGAGATCTGACCTCGTTTCATATTAGTCTGTTATGAGACTACTAGAGGCAATTTCAGAGTTAAATTTTATTACTGCCTCTTAACCTGATTGATAACTTTAATAACTATTCCTTCTTCTTCAGAATCCTTAATTTTCATAAACTCAAGATAAGGGTGTCCTCAAGGAGCTCTGATGGTGCAGTGGTTAAAGCATTTGGTTGTTAACGCATCAGCCACTCTGCGGAAGAATGATAAAGCAGTCTACTTCCATAAAAATGTACAGTCTTGAAAACCCTATGGGGCAGTTTTACTGTTTTATAGGGACGCAAGGGAGCGTAGTACCTGAGGCATCTGACTGCTAACCAGAAGGCTGGTGGTTCAAACCCACCAGCCACTCCTTGGAAGGAAGGTTGGGCAATCTACTTGCGTAGAGATACTGCCTTGGAAACCCAAGGAGAGGTCGCTATGAGTTGGGATCAACGCTACGGCAGTGAGTTTGTTTTGGTAAAAGATTGCAATGAGTCGGAATTGGAATTGACTTGATGGCAGTGGGTTTGGGTTGGGCAGTCCCCAGGTTATAAACAAGAGATCCATTCTTTTTTTTTTTTTTT
>NW_006921852.1:1779952-1783082 GCF_000298275.1 Orycteropus afer afer
GTAGTGATACCGCCTTGGAAACCCAAGGAGGGGTCGCTATGAGTCGGGGCCGACTCGACGGCAAACAACAACAACAACAACAACAACAACAATGTGCAGCAAGTGAAGGTGATTGTGATGAAGAATCTGTTACCAGTAGGGGTTGGTTGTACAGTGGTTAAAGCATTCAGCTGCAAACCAAAAGGTCTGTGGTGCAAACTGACCAGGTTCTCCACGGGAGAAATATGTGGCAGTCCTACTCTGTCCAAAAGGGTCGCTATTAGTTGAAAATGACTCAACAGCAGTGGGGTTGGGTTTTGTTTTATGGGTTGATTCAATCATTTCAAGTGTGGGCAAATTTACATAACATTAAAAGGCAAGCATGAATTGTCTGTAAGTCAAAACCAAACCAAACTCACTGCCATCCAGTTGGATCCGACTCATAGAGACCCCTCCTTGGGTTTCTGAGGTGGTATCATTATGGAAATAGATTGCCTCATCTTCCTTCCGAGGACTGACTGGTGGGTCTGTAAGTCAGTTGTTGGTAGTTGGGACTTAATGTATAAAAAAGTCATACTCATGTCAAATGAGTGAAGAGATATTCTATGAGGCTCAGACTTAATAACTTTGGATATTTGTTTATCTATCCTCATTTTTCATGTTAAGAATAGTCTTCCCAGGAGATTTGTTTTTACTTAAAAATATAATTTTCTGGTTTTCAGGACACAGTAATATGGTTTTATTTTCAATATTATAAGATATTGCCATTGTAATTAATAATTATAGTATCTTTGCCGAGTTTCCCACATGTTACACAAATCTAAAATATTTTAATTAATGAAGTATTAAGAGAATTAATTGAACTAAATTCAAATGAAGCATAAATAATCCAAGCACTGGCACCACCAACATTTATTACTACTTCTCATTCTATTGTTGGTTGTCTTTTTAGGCATATAAATTGGTATATACAGATTTGTAATCCACACATGAAAAGTTTTAGTATCTATTCTAAAGCATTATCAAATCTCTTAAATGTCCTTTTTAAAATAATATTTATTGATTCACTCAATATTTATTTATTGAATGCTAGACTCAGAGAGCTCTGAAACTCCAGAGTTTTCAAGGTACTTACTAACTCAAAGGAAGACTAAGACAAGTGGCTATTTTCTTACCTATCCTTTTTCAATTACTTTGAATTGTTCCATTATGCTTTTAACATAGCAAAACCTAAGCAATTCTCTTTCCAATAAGTTTCTTTTAACAACTTAAAATAATATATATAACTATATATTATAATATATAATAATATGCATATATATATATATATATATATATATATAATACTAAGGTTATATATATATAAAATTAACTTTATTAACTACAGATTTCAAATTAAAATCAATTTTCAAAGATCCTTACCTTCACAATGTTTGCAACAACAAGCTCTTGATTGTTTTCAGTATCTGATAAAAGCTGCTTAATCCCATTAATACGATCACGAAAGTCTTTTGCATTTAATAAGCCTGTTATGACTTTAATGTATTCAGCACTTTCTAAGGAATTACGGGGAATTGATTTTCTGGTGACTTCACGAACGTCAATTAACTCTCTAAAGTGAAAGAAAGGTAAATTTGATTCATTGTTAACTTCGTACAAAAAACAACATAAATAATTTTCTTTGTACATTTCATTTTTTAAAAAATGCACAGAACGCTTCTGTTTGATCTATGAAATTTGTTCTCAGACTTCTTTTAAAAGTTAGAACTGTAATCTTTCTTTTTATTTATTTATAAATAATATACTAATGTGATTTGGGTGAAAGCTTACAGAGCAAATTCACTTTCCATACAGTAGCTCACATACACTTTGTCTCATGACATTGACTGCAATTTCCCACAATGTAATAGCTCTCTTCCCAGTTCTTCCCCAAAGTTACTTCTTCCCTGTGTCCTTCTGTCCCAAGTACTACTGCCCCCCACCCCCGAGCTGTCTCCCTGTGCATACACAGCCCTTTCATTCTCCCACGATTGTTCTCTCTAAGGAGTGTATCTACCTAATGTAAATGTTCAGCTCATATGTCTGTCTTTTGTTTGGCTGGAAGCCACAGCAGTGGGTTCAATTCCAGACCTGAAGGGCAGCTAAGGGCCATAGTCTCAGGGGTTCCACCAGCCTCTACCAGACCAGCAAACTGCGCCCCCCCCCCCACTTTTTTTAAAAAATGATTTTCAGTTTTGTTCCACATCGTTCTCCCACTCTATCCAGGATTTCCTCCATAGATTCCCCTTCGAGTGGTTGACAGTGGTAGCCATGCACCATTTAGTTCTTCTGGTCTCATAGTCATATAGGTTGAGAATTGCATGGTGTACCAGTCACTTGGACTAATTGTTTCCATGCATCTTTGCTTTTCTTCATTCTTCTATGCTCTGGATGAGGCGAGACCCATCACTGCATCTAGATAGCCATTTGCAATCTTCTAAGATCCCAGTCACTACTCACCAAAGTAGGATGTGGAACAATGTATTTGTGTAGTATGTTATGCTAATTGAGCTTGATGTCCCAAGCCCACAGGTCCAACTACTTGCTCCTTCTGGGTAGTTGGCTGTGCCCAAGAAGTGACTACAACCTTGTCTCTTGTCAGTTCTACTATATACCTGGAAATTCTTACAGAACATACAAATACACTTGTAGAAACACTGTCTGCCAACACTATACATGGTCTTGGGGACACTCTCCCCTGCATGGACATACCTAATAGTTCAGCCTGTCTACCCATCTATCCACCAGTATATCCATGTTTGCCTTCACTGACAATGCAGTACTATGTGTGCAAAAGGATTCATCTTTGTTGTCTGTACCTCCCACGTACCTCTCTGTCTTCTTCTTCTTCAATGCCACCGTGTTGATCACTCACATTTGGTACATTGCCTTCCCTTCACCCAAATCAGTACTTGTCTATTTATCTAACAGTATTCCCTCCCCTCCCTCTCACCCCTCGTAACCAACAAAGAAAATTTCCTTCCATATATAAACCTTTCCTTGACTTTTTACAATAACAGACTAATATAATATTTGTCTTTCTGTGATTGACTTATTTCACTCAGCATAATGTCCTCCAAGTTCATCCATGTTATGCAGTGTTTTGCAGATT
>NW_006921852.1:1783297-1803866 GCF_000298275.1 Orycteropus afer afer
TTCAAACCCACCAGCCACTCCTCGGAAGGAAGATGGGGCAATCTACTTCCATAGTGATACTGCCTCGGAAACCCAAGGAGGGGTCACTATGAGTTGGGTGCGACTCGACGGCACATAACAACAACAACAACAACAAGGAATCACCATACTGCTTTCCACAGTGGTTGTATCATTTGACAGTCCCACCAGCAGTGTATGAGAGTCCCAATCTCTTCACATTCTCACCAGCATTTGTTATTTTTTGTCTTGTTGAACTTGCTACTACTGCTAAGGCAAGATGGCATCTCATTGTTTTGATTTGCATCTCTCTAATGGTTAATGATCATGAGCATTTCTTCATATGTTTGTTGGCTGCCTGAATATCCTCTTTGGTGAAGTGTCTATTCATATCTTCTTCCCAGTTTTCAATTGGATTATTTGTCTTTTTGTTGTTGAGGTGTTGGAGTCATAGTTCTATAAATTCTAGACCTAAGTCCCTTGTCAGATATGTCATTGCCAAATATTTTTTCCCAATCTGTAGGCAGAATATGTAATCTTTCTTATTATTACAGAGTACCCTACAGCCACAATACCCATGTCAAGTGTTTTCAAAGCACCCTCAGTTTTGGTGATTTGCTAGGAGGACTTATAAAACCAAAAAAAAAAAAAAAACCAAACAAACAAACAAACAAAAAAACCCAAACTCATTGCCGTCAAGTCAGACCCGACTCACAGCGATCCCTCCTTGGGTTTCTGAGGCGGTATCACCACAGAAGTAGACTGCCCAATCTTTCTGATGAGTGGCTGGTGGGTATGAACTGCCAGCCTTCTGGTTAGCAGTCAAATGTCTTAGGCACCACACCACCAGAGCTCCCAGGAGGACTTACAGGACTCAGCATATGGTCATACTCACAGTTAAGATACACTGCACTGAATGGACACAAAGCAAAATCAGCAAAAAGAAATGGTGTATGGGCAAGGTCTACGGGAAACCGGTTGCAAACTTTCAAAGGTCACAGAAGTGCTTAATAACTTCCAGCAATGAATTCTAATGAAGCCATGTGAAGTGCTATCTACCAGGGAACCTCATTAGAGACTTAATCCTCTGGGATTTTATTGAGACCTGGTCACATAGATACCCTTTGCCTAGAATATACCAAAATTCCACATTTCCAGAAGAAAAAGAGGTCTTCAGCATGAACCATATTGTGTGCCCAGTTTAAGCACAGTAAAACACTCTTTTTTTTTTTAACCCAACAGGAGATTTTATTCAAAGAGGCGAAAGGGCACCTGCACTGAGGAAGGACAGAAGAAGAACAGGAGGGAGAAGAAGAGGAGAAGAGGAAGAAGAGAAGAAGAAAGAAAGAGGAAGAAGGGAAGAAGAGAAGAAGAGAGAGAGAGGAGAGGAGAGGGTGGTCTTATATAGACCTGGGGTTAGGAGGTTGTACATCAGAGCTAGGGGAAGAGGTCTTAACCTATCAGAGGCTAAGTTGCCTTTTAAAATTCAGGCCTTGCAGGAAGCTCAGTTTCAACTTCCTTTAACTTATTTATGACCTTGGGTGGGGCAGCAGGGAATGAAGAAGAACCCGGAAGAGCCACGCAAGATGGCGTGGCATATCTCTAACATTCCCCTCTCTTTGGTTTTTTAAAAGAAAAAAAAAAGAAGGGCCCGCTTTTGTGGGAAAAAACACTCTTATTAGTTAGAGAATGGTGGAAACATTTCCAAAATTCTAGTTTCCAGATACTAACCAAGGACTAATCTTGTATGACAGCCCTTCTAAAGACAGCAAGCAGTCTTAGGCCTGGGATGTTAATTCATATCTGCAAAGTATTCATGACAAAATGAGAAATAAAAAATCAGCAGGATTTTCGATGGCATTGACTTAGTATTTATAATAGCATGATGCTTTCTGTGGTTATAAAGGAGTAACTCAAATGTGGTAAATGATGATCCCTTTGGAAACTAAAGAGTCATGCAAATTGGCAGGTCTTAAACACAATGGTGACAACTGCCAGAATTACTTCTATTTCTATGACTAATCAATGCTATTGAGACTACTACAGTGCATTCCTTATGATACTATGTAATGGTCAACTGTCTTCTGGAACAAGGAAACATGAGAAGGAAATACAAAAAGCTAGCAGAAGTTAATTTAAGAAATAGGTGAAACTAGTAAAAAGTGGTTAAAGCTGCTTCACTTCAGTTGCACAAGCATGGTATACTAAGTTTCTGACTGATAGTAACTTTTCGATACCACAAACCCAAAAACATAACTCCTGGTAGTCATGACACTGTACTCCCACTGATGCTAATTAGTTCTTAAAAATGCAAATATTTTCCTCATAGCTGTATGTATATGCATGACTTCTTTGTTTTGAACTGTATGAAAATGGAAGCAACTTGTCATTCTGGGAACCTGATCTGAGGCAGAGTCTCCCAGGTTCCTTGTTTGCATGCCTACAGTAAAAGCACTTTGCTCTCCTCACCCAGATAGGTATTCTCATTGACTTGGGAGTCACACTAGGTGAGACTCCGGAAGAAATTGTCTGCAACAAATTCTTTGCTGACATGAAGGGATCCCAATTGACACCCAGTTCTAGGGCTCAAGATGCTAACCAGAGGGAATGATTTCATTTCTCTGCACCACAAGCTCCTTTGTTCCAGGAGGGATACCCTCAGTCCCAACAGCTGTCATTGGTCCTGGACCTAATGGTGACAGATTGTGAAGTGAGGTAAACAGTGCCAAGAACTCTCTGGGATGTGGGTGGGCAGCTCCCTGTGAGTACAGTTTAAATCCTATCTTCCAGGTAGACCACTGGCATCCGAGACCTGGTAGTGCATAGCCAGTGAGGGTGGGGAAAAAGGGACAGTCTGTATATGTTGGACAAATGGGTAATGGTCACAGTGCTTTAGGTTGTACAGCTCTAGGGTACATTTTAAACAATCAGCTTTATTTTGGCTATGATCCAATGAGAATACCTAAAATGATATTTTTCTGTAATACTGCTTGGCCACACTATCAGGGGATGGTGAGGCGTGACCCAACAACAGGTCTCTGAATAACAACACTATACTGCAGTTAGATTTGTATTACACTAGAAGGGAAAGGAGGATGGAAAGATGTTACGTTGAAGCCTTTATATCCTTATGGCAAAATAAAAACCTCCAAAAGCAATGTACAATTATGGCCCAGTGTACGAGTGGACTGGAGCTAGAGAAATTACCTATTCTTCCTCATACAGAGAAGGAAACTCTCCCTGTCTTGAACTCCCTTCCACCCGTTGGTCCCAATTCCCCTCTTCCCTACAAGGAGGAGGAGCATACAACCAGGACGTCTGCTCCTGTTGTAAGTTCCTCTCTGGCCCTGCTAAGAATTCCCCAGTGTTAGTCTTTTTGGTTATACCCCAAACATTGAAACTGGCTCCCTGGTGGGAGTATCTAGCTGTACCCCAGACATCAGCTCCAAGAGGCTCTTAAGAAGGTCTTGTTTCTCCATCATACACTCATAGCAGCACCCCTTTCAGCCAGGTGACAACTTCCTCTTCAGGGCTGTATCTACTCAGTTCCCTACCAGAGATGGTATAAATGGGCCCAATCTGATTTGGGTCCACTCCCCTTTCTCCATCTCAGACCTTTTTAACTGGAAAAATAATACTCCATCCTATCAAGAGAACCCCAAGGGGATCCATGACCTGTTTGACTTGATTTTTCATACACACAATTGTCACTTGGTAGACTGTTGGGCTTTATTAAATATTCTCTTGACCCCTGAAGAAAAAAGGATGGTATTGAGCAAAGCTAAGGAAGAGGCTGGTGGATTAATTCACACCAGAAAGAATACTACCTGGAGGCTAGCTGACCAAGTTACCTCAGAGGAGATACCTCAGTGGGATCCCAACGATCCCCAGGATTTAGCTCAGTTGGCTCATTATCAAGATTGCTTACTCACGAGCCTCTAAAATGGGGTTCCTAAACAGAGGAACTTCAATAAAGTTTAGGAGTTTAAGAAGGGACTCCTCCAACTTTTGAGAGAGGTTATTTTCAACATTTAGGCTGTACCCTGATGTTGACCCCAAGGTACTTGAGAATACAAATATGATTTTTATAGGGTAGAGCACCCCAGATATTAGGGAGAAACTCCAGGAAGTTGAAAGAAATATGGGGATGGGAATTTCATAGCTAGTAGAGATTGCTTTAAGGTATATACAGGCAGAGAAGCTGAGCAAGAAAAAGATCTGTGGAAGGCTAGAGTGCAGGTGGCACTGTGGCAGCAGCTTTAGAGCCAAGAGGGCTGGGCCAGCTAAGCAGAGAGGAAAGAGAGAGAGTAGATATGTAGACTAGAACCTCCTATAGGAATGACTCGGCGTGCTTGGTGCAAGGAAAAGGGACCCTGGAAGCAGGAATGCCCAAAAAGCCAGGTATGATCTTAAGGCCCATCTTCTCAAGTCACAGGTCTCCAAGAAGAAAGACTCTGATTCCAACTGAAGGGAACTGGGGGTTGGTGTTGACATCACCATATCCTCAGAAGAGTCCCTGGTTAAACTTGAAGTGTGGGGGGGGGGGTTCAGGGAAATTTACAGACTTTTTGATTGATACAGGAGCTGCTTACTCAGTTTTAACCAATTCAAAGGGAACTTTGTCTAAAGCATGGGGCTCTGGTGGCACTGTGGCGTTGGGCTGCTAACCAAAAAGTCTGCAGTTTGAACACAGCAGCTACTCCAAAGGTGAGATGAGGTAGTCTGCTTCTAAAAAAACGGCATCAACTGTTGGGGCTGAGGTGGAACAAAGGGTCCTGTGGTGCAGAGAGATAAAGTCATTCCCTGTGGTTGGCATCGAAATTTGAATAATAGTAGTATTTATTAACTAGTCTTTCTTGTAGATGTATGGATATTATCCTATCACTGACAGAATTGTAGTTCAAGGCAGATCTTGAAATGTTCTTTTTGACAATGAATGAGATGACACTCCTCTTCAATTTGTCATTACCAGCGTAGCAGATCATATGACTGTCTGATTCAAAATGGCCAATACCAGTCCCTTTCAGCTCAATTAAGGGAATTCTGGTGGTGTAGTGCCTAAGGCATCTGACTGCTAACCAGAAGGCAGGTAGTTCAAACCCACCAGCCACTCCTCAAAAGGAAGATTCTGTAGTGATACTACCTCAGAAACCCAAGGAAGGGTTGTTATGAGTCGTATCCGACATGAGTGAGTTTGGTTTTTTGGTTTTCAGCTCACTAACGTCTAGGATATCGATCTTTATGCATTCTGGCTCATTTATGACAACTTCCAATTTTCTTAGATTCACACTTCGTACATTTCACATTCCGATTATTAATGAATGCTTGCCACTGTCTCTTTCCATTTTGAGTCATGCCCCATCTCATATGAAGGTCCCAAAAGCTTTACTCCATCCATATCATTAAGATTGACTCTACTTTGAGGAGGCAGCTCTTCCCCAGTCGTATTTTGAGTGTCTTCTGAGCTGAGGGGCTCATCTTTTGGCACTATATCAGACAGTGTTTCATGCTATTCGTAAAGTTTTCCAGTCATATATCAAACAGTGTTTCACTGCTATTCATAAGGTTTTTAATGCCAATTTCTTCAGAAATGGTTGACCTCGTCCCTTCTTCCTAGTCAGTTTGGAAGCTCTGCTAAAATCTGTCCACCATGGGTGACTCTGCTGGTATTTGAAATATTTGTAGCATAGCTTCTAGCATCACAGAAACACAAGCCACCATAGTATGACAAACTAACAGAGAAGTGATAAAGGGATTATATTAAACCTACAACTAACTTCATTCACACTTGAAGGTGAAATAATGTTTTGCTCCTAAGATTAGGAGTAAGGTAAGAATGTCTGTTCTCACCATTTCTATTCAACATTGTATTTGATGCTCTAGCCAGTGCAACAAATAAGGCAAGAAAAACAAATCGAAAGCATACAGATTAGAAAGGAGGAAATAAAATACAAGATGACCCTGGAAAATCTTATGATGCCATAAAGTAAGAAATTGTTCATTAAAAGATAGGGCATTTTGACAAGCACAACAGGCAACCTGAGGAAGCTCTCAAATCTGGAACAGTTTGAGTAACAAAGTAAATAATGATAGTATTGAATTATAACTTATAGAATAAAATAAACATCCAATAGTCCAAACTAACATAAAGAAAATATTTAAATAAATAAATAAATGGAGGCAAAGGCACCATTTTTTTTTTAAACAGAAGAATTTCAACTAATAAATGTAGAAGGAATGAAACAAAAAACCACAATTATGCAAAAAAATATGTAATAATTAATGTAAGATATATCTAAAATCAGTGGGCAAAAGTATCATGAGAAATAGGATATTTATATAGTCTCAAATTATTCCAAGATATTTATTAATTATGAGGGAAAAAACACTAACTTTACAGCAAGCAAACATGGTAGAAACCAACTTAACTGAATGATCATGGTTATTATCATCAGTAATAAGACATAACAAATCATTAACCTCCTGATACTATGCACTGAGAAAGGTACAACATCCCTTTTTTGGTATTCTTGCCAAAAGTGAAATACCTTATTCTAATTGTGAGAAAATTTCAGATAAACCCAAAGACATTCTACAAAATAAGTAACTGATTAGTAAAGTGCTTAGAAAAGGCCTACCACATAGTATACTCTCAATGAATGTTCTAAAAAATACTTTTTTCTTTTGATGAGTGCCAAAAGAGGTTTTTGATCCAAGTGTCTGATCCAAGATGTTATGCTAGGAAAATGGCAGATCCTGATTCAACAAGTCTGGAAGGAGTACAAGATTCTGCATTTCAAACAAGCTCACAGGTGACACTTATGTGGCTGCTTTGTGAACTGTACTTCGATTAGTAATGTCCTAAACCATACATTTTCACATAGAATTCTTTCCTCTTTTTGCATCTTTTTATGTGCTCGTGGAAATTTATATATATATTTTTTTTGGTGAAACATCTATTCAATTTCTTTGGTAATTTTAAAATTGAGTTGTTTGTATTTTATTATTTTATTTCTAGTGCACTTTGGGTGAAAGTTTACAGAGCAAATTGGTTTTCCTTTTGTTTTGTGACATTTACTGCAATCCCCACACTGTAACAGCATTCTTCGCACTTCTTTCCTGCGCCCATTCCTTCCTATCATCCTTCCTTACCATACCCTCCTGCCTTCCTAGCTCTATCCCTGGGCAAATGCTGTCCTCTTGATCTCATATGTTTGATTATTCTAATGAGTATATACCCTCCTGACATTTCTGTTCAACTTATAGGCCTATCATTTGGCTAAGAATTAAGTCACAGAATTAAGTTCAGCTCCTAGCTCGGAAGGTATCTAAGGGCCATAGCCTGGTCTTTCTTATGATTTTGAGTTTAGTTCCCTATTTTCCCGAACTCAATTGGGACCTCTTATTGTGATCTCTTTCAGAGTGGTCAGCTGGGCACCCAATGTTAGTTCTTCTGATCTCAGCATAGTGGAACCTGGGGTTCACATGTTCCATTAATCCTTTAGACTAATTTAGACTAATTATTTCCCATATCTTTGATTTTCTCCACTTCACTTTTTCTGGACAGGGAGACACCAGTAGTTATACCTTACATGGTTACTCACAGGTTTTTAAGACCCCAGTTGCTACTCGCCAAAGCGGGATGTAGAACATTACTTTTGTGGACTATGTTATGCCAATTGACCTTAGTCTTCTCCGAGACTATGGTCCTGAGGCTCCATAACCAGTGACACATTCCCTTAAGGCGTCTGGTTATGACTAAGATGTTTTCATAACTTTGTCTCCTGCATGCTCTACCATGGTTATGGGTATATTTGCAGCACATATAAATACACCGGTAGAAACAGCCTCCGTAAAACTTATGTATATTCATGGGTATAGTCCCATTCACCTTCCCAACCCTGTTCAGATTAAGTGTGTATCTCACATAGACTTTTATTTTTCCTATAATTATTTAAATTTATAAATTATTTCAAAGATATACAATTACAGAAAATACAGCAGATATCTGTATTTGTATGAAGTTCAAAATATATTTAAAAATACACCAGAGAGGTCATAGTAACACTTTGGAAAGATTTTAAAAATTGTATAATTAATTTAATATTGTTAAATAGTTTAAACCAGTTTTAAAATTGTACATAAAATTGTATTTATAAACACAATGAAAACATTTTTAAGAGTAGTTTTTTCCTGGTTGGTGAAATTATGGGTATTTTGTTAAACTCCTCTTATTAATGTTTGTGTTTTCTGAAGTTTTATTTTTTTAAAATCATAATTATATATTACTTTATAAACAGGAAAAAAAGTAACACTTATTAAAAAAAATCAGAATTGCCTAACATAAGTCTAATATTGACAATTTAATAACATTAAAGCTTTATTAATCAATACAAATACATTTAGTACACATAAAAGCAAGTTGTTGTGAATATATAATTGCCTCATTAAATCTCATTACGCCACACTTTGTATGTTCTTACCAAACTTTTGAAACTCCATTCATTTTTGACAAACACGTCTAAGGATAGTTCATGATAACATCCAAATGAGACTACTATCACTAGGGAGTGATTTTCCTAATGATGTAGACTTTTAAATGATCTTACCTTTCAGCTGAATTGAAAGCATCTCTAGAAACAGATGATGATCTTGTATTTCCAACACTGCCTGCATGAGAACGTCTTCCTTTTGCTGAAGGGGTATCTAGTGGTATATCTCCCAAGCCCTATAACCAATATAAAGAATGGCAGTCTAATAAAAGTATTAAAACTAATAATGTGAAATAATTTAAATAATATAATTTTTTATAATACCCAGCATCAATTTTTCATACTGAAAGCATTATAGCATGTTGCTACGTTTATGCTTTAAATGTTATCAGTTGTATAGAATACCTTGTAATCAGTAGTGAAAAAACAAAATAACTGATCTACTAATAGGAAATTTTATTAACTTAGTAAAACAAATTGATGGAAATAAAAAAAAAATTAACTAATAGTTTATTGTGTTTTTGGTGAAGGCTTACACAGTTTAGGTTTTCATCCTACAATTTCTATACAGATTGTTCAGTGACACTGGTTATATTCTTCACAATGCATGAACATTCTCATTATTTCTATTCTGGTTGTTCTGTTTCCATTAATTTAATTTCCCTATCCCTTTATATTTTCATCTTCATTTTAAAGTAATTGTTGATCATTTGCTCTCATATAGGTGAGTTTTCAAAGGAGCATAGTACTTATGGGTGATAGTCATTATTTTGTGAGCTAATCTGTTATTTATCTTTAAAGTGACCTCAGGGGATATTTACGTTCAAGGTTTGAAGGGTAGCTCAGGGAGACAGTCTTGGGGAATACTCTGGTGTCAATCAGTCCAGTTTGTCTTATTTTTTAGGAATTTGAGATTCTGTTCCATTTTTCTCCCATTCTATAAGGGTCCATTTATTGTGGCCCTGATTAGGATGGTCAGTAGCAGCAGCTGAGCACCATCTAGTTCTGGTGCAGGGTAGATGAAGCTGTGGTGGTTTGTGAAGACTATTAGTCCTGCAGACTAGTTTCTTCTTTGAGTCTTTGGTTTCCTTCTTTCTCTTTTGCTCAAAATGAGTAGAGATCAATAGTTCTCTCTCAGATGTTTTCTTGCAAGCTTTTAAGACCCTAGACACTACTCACCAGAGTAGGATGTAGACCATAACTTTATAAACCATATTATGTCAATTGACCAAGATGTTCCAAGAGATATCCTTCAAACCCAGAAAACCAATCTCATGAGGTGTCTAGTTACGTATAAGAAGTATCTGTAACTGTCCTCCCATTTGCTCTACTCTCTATATGAATTTATATACATACAATCCATATATAAATATAATACTTAAGAATATTTACCTGTATATACAGATATACATATATACACATGCACACAGTCACATACAGGTGTGTACATGTAGGCCTATGCATATGTATTATATTTCCATACATACATGTATGTATGTATGCAAATATAGTATGTATATGTATGCCTATATACACACACCTATATATTCCCATATCCATGTCTACACATATATATGCCTGCATACATACATCCTACATATACATGTTTTTGGTTGTTTTTACTGTTAGAAATTTAAAAAAATTAATATGCTGTATTTTATAGCTACTATTCTTAAACCTAGGGAGCTCTGGTGGCGTAGTGCCCAAGGCATTTGACCACTCACCAGAAGGCTGGCGGTTCAAACGCACCAGCCACTCCTTGGAAGGAAGGTTGGGCAATCTACTTCTGTAGTGATACAGCCTTGGAAACCCAAGGAGGGGTTGCTGTGAGTCCGGTCTGACTCGATGGCAGTGAGTTTGGTTTTTGTTTTGGTTTATTCTTAAAGTTTAAGGAGCTCTGGTGTTGCAGTGGTTAAGGCAGTTGGCTGCTAACCAAAAGATCAGTAGTTTGAACCACCAGCTGCTCCACAGAAGAAAGATGAGGTAGTCTGCTTCCATAAAGATTTACAGCCTTGGAAATCTGATAGGGGTCACTACAAGTCAGAACTGACTCAATGGCAGTGAGTTTTTTTTTTTTTTTTTTTTTGGTTATTCTTAAAGCTTAAAATCTAGATAGAAAATTGGAGCACATTTCATAAACAACTGAATTTCTATGCAACATAAACAGTGTGAGAGTGAATATTTTGAACAGTATTTTAAACCTGTTTTTTTTCTGATAGATGTACTTGTAATAACTCACAAACATAATCTGTCTCATTTTAGTGAAATAAGTTTTTAAATGGTTATGTTTAATAAGTTCTATAGGAGCTCTGGTAGCATAGTGCCTAAGGCACTTGACTGCTAACCAGAAGGCTGGCGGTTCAAACCCACCAGCCATTCCTCGGAAGGAAGATGGGGCAATCTACTTTCGTAGTGATACTGCCTGGGAAACCCAAGTTGGGTCCGACTTGACGGCACATAACAACAACAACATAGGAATTAAGCTCAAGTTCTCAAGATTAATAAGCACAAAAATGTTCTCATATGGCCATTACTGTACATCTTTGCAATATAATCCTTTCATAAATGAATCCTTAGCCTAATGGAATCACAGAGAAATGACATAAATTATAATAGGAAAATTCTACATTATTAAGATATTCCTATTTTTTAATAAAATAATATATAAATGGATTATTGTTTTCCATTTCACTTGGTATTCCCTCAGTCACTTATTCAATAGACATTACTGAATCCCCATTAGTCACCAGGATGTTGTTGTTGTTATGTGCTGTCAAGTCAGACCCGACTCATAGCGACCCCTCCTTAGGTTTCTGAGGCAGTATCACTACAGAAGTAGATTGCCCAACCTTCCTTCCGAGGAGTGGCTAGTGGGTTTGAACTGCCAGTCTTCTGGTTAGCAGTCAAGTGCCTTAGGCACTACGCTACCAGAGCCTCTAGCAACCAGGATAATACTCAGCATTTACCCTAAAGAAGAGCCTATATTGCAGTGTGCCAATAATCAAACTCACTGCTGTCGAGTTGGGTCTGACTCATAGTGACCCCTCCTTGGGTTTCCGAGGTGGTATCACTATGGAAGTAGATTGCTCAACCTTCCTTCCGAGGAGTGGCTGGTGGGTTTGAACTGTTAGCCTCTGGTTAGCAGTCAAATGCCTTAGGCACTACGCCACCATAACTCCTAATAGTAGAACATGCAAGGTAAATAAAGCAGGCACCAAGCATGATAAACATTATTATCTACACATCATAAAAGTAAAAATTCTGGTTAGTGAAGTAAAGCAAGGTGCCTGAAATAACATAGTTGCTAACTCTCAGGGTTGTGACTCAAATGCAAGCTTCTAACTACATTAGGCTGCACTGCATTGTACCAAACATCATGTTTCTGTTCAATAAATATTTACTTCCCAGGCCTGACACTAGGTGTTGACTCAGTACTGGAGTTGTTGACACGCTACTCTAGATAAAATCTTAATGGTTAACTGAGCAATAATGAAACAGTATTTTCTATTCTTTATTTTCCAAGGCAAATAAACTTTATTTTTAAAGTTGTTTCTAAAACAAACTTTTTCCACATACCTTTTGCCGTAAGTTTTTAACAGATTCCTTAATATAGGGTAAATCTTTAGATGGGACATACTTTTCAAGCATTTTATCAAAGTTAGGATGACACATCAGGAGGAAAAGCATCTTACGACCATAATACCTATGGATATTTGAGAAATATTAAATAACTTTGCATATATCAACAATGTCAGTTTCTGGTCTTAACTGGTATTTTTTTTCAATAGAAAGAAAATAATCTATCAATATCAAGATCCCAAAACTTATTTTAAGTAAGCCACAGAAATGTAGTTATGCTAAATGAACCAACCAGAGTATTGGATTCTTCTGCCAGCATGACCGTAGTACTGCCCCCGCTCCCAACTTTTTTTTTAAGTACTCTAGCTTCCAATCTCTTAGCCAAAGGTCAGACAGACAGCTAAAAGTTTGTCTTTGTTCTGGCCTGCTTGGCCAGTGACATTTTGCTGCTCACCTGGCTAGCCAGATGTTCTGGCCTGAGTTAATTCTCCCTAAGTCTTGCACTTGTGACCTTCTCTTTCTTTTTCCCCTAGCCAAAACCTTCCTGGATTCCAATTCTTCAAAAATCTATTCTCTGCAAATACATGCAAGGTTAGCTGATTACCTTGTTATTAAATGTTGTAATATTCTCAAAAGCACATTGACATGTTAATAAATGTTATAATACTTCCCAGACGAGGTTTTTATATTATAAGAATTTTTGAAAAATCTTCTTAGTACAATACCTTAAAAGCCAAGAAATCAGCCTGACAGTGGAATTTCAGATAGCATGAAGGTGCATTTTAAGTGTTGTTTTTGGACTGTTACAGTACCTAATAAGAATACCACATAGACTTCTGCCTTGACTTCAACAAGGCCTGGCCTTAAAATAAATTATAGTAATACTTTTGCCTATAACTTGGGATATAAGGGACTAGAAGAACTAGAGAAGGCAAAGCTTTTGGTGGGAGGTGTAAGAGTCTCAGAATGATCTTTATCAAACCAGACCCTTTCAAAGGTAATAAAATTGCAAAAAGGAGCAAAGTTAGGTGATGTCAGAGAATATTTTCTTCTTTCCAATCAGAATAAGGTCTATGCCCAGATAAGTAGGTTCTAATCAATTATGGTTTCAAGGACAATTCTAAAATTTAGCTTGAGATGTTGAGGACTATAGGTTCACTGTAGGTCCTAAGGATATAGGAAAAGCTAAAACACACAAACAAGTCATCCAAAAAAGGAGTTCTGGTGGCATAGTGTCTAAAGCATTTGACAGCTAATCAAATATAGGAAAAACTAAAACACACAAACAAACAAGCCACAAGGGCAAAAAATGTGTGAAATATTAAAATTTGAAAATTGTACTATTTTATAATTTTAAAACTTCAAATAAAAATCAAGGAGATGCTAAAATGGGTTAGAAGAATAACAATACCATTAAGGAAAGATTAAGTAAAGAGGCATACAAGACGACTGCTGTAATTTTTTTTTTTTGTTATTCTTAAGCAGTCTATCATGATCCAACTCTATTTTTTTTCTTTTTACAATTTATTTTATCGTTTTGTTGAGAATATACACAGAAGAACATATACTGATTAAACAGTTTCTATACGTTCAATTCAGTGACCCTGATTACATTCTCAACCCTCACAAATTTTTCATTGAAATGGTTCCCTAAAGATGATCTGCCCTAATCTCAGGAACCTGTGAATATAATGAGGTATTACTCCCGTGACTGTTATATGGCAAAGTTGATTTTAAAATCAAGAGATTATCTGGGTGGGTCTACTCTAATCACATGGGCCCTTAAAACCAGAGTGCTTTCTGCAGCTGATGGTAGAATATGAAGTCAGAGAGTCCATGTACGAAGGACATTCAACACTCCAAGGCTGCAAGTGTGAAGATGGAGGGGGCTGTCTAATAAGAAATATAGGTGGCCTGAAGTAGCTGAGAAAGCATCCTGGATGACAGGCAGCAGGAGATGGAGATTTTAGTCTTATAACTACAACAAAGTGAATTTAGCCCTCAACCTGAATGAGCTTGAAGTGGATTCTTCCACAGAGCCTCTAAGTAAGAGCCTCACACAGTGAACACCTTGATTTAACCCTTGTGACATTCTAAGCAGATAAACCAGTTGAGCCATGTTGAATTTCCCACAGAAAAATCTGTTGCTTCAAGCTATGATGTTTGTGGTAATTTGTTAACAGCAATAAAAAACTAACACATTTACTTTCTGTGTTAGCTTTTGGTGTAATGATTTCTCAAGATAAACGTTGGCTACCTTAAGTAATAGATTTTGTCTTACAATATTAAAAATTTGATTTTTCTTTATGCTTTAATCTCTATGAAATCAGGATCCCCACTCCTCCTTTTAAATATACCTTCATATATGTTGTTGTTAGCTGTTGTCGAGTCGGTTCTGATTCATTGTGACCCTATGTACAATAGAATGAAGTATTTCCAGGTCCTATACTATCCTCACAATCATTGCTATGCTTCAGCCCATTGTTGCAGACACTGTGTCAATTCATCTCATTGAAGGTGTTCCCTTTTTTCACTGACTCACTATAATTTACCAAGTATGATACTCATCTCCAGGGACCAGTCCCTTTTGAAAACATGACCAAAGTACCAGAGACCAAGTCTGGGCATTCTCGCTTATAGGGAACACTCTGGCTGTACTTCCAAGACAGATTTGTTCGTTCTTTTGGCAGTCCACACTATATTCAACATTCTTTGGCAACACCACAATGCAAATGCAACAACTCTTCTGTAGTCTTCCTTATTAACTGTCCAGTTCTCACATGCATATGAGGTGACTGAAAATACAATGATGTGGGTCAGGTTCACCTTAGTCTTATAAGTGGACTTTTAAAGAGGTCTTTTGCTGCAGGTTTGCCCAGTGTAATATGTCCCTTGGTTGTTCGACTGCTGCTTCCATGGGCATTGATTGTGGATCCAAGTAAGAGGAAATCTTTGACAACTTCAATCTTTTCTCCATTTCTCATGATGTTGCTTATTGGTCCAGTTGTGAGGATTTTTGTTTTCTTTTTCTTGAAGTGCAACCCACACTGAAGGCTGTTGTCTTTCACCTTCATCACTAAGGGCTTCAAGTCCTTTTCACTTTCAGCAAGCAAGATTGTGTCATCTGCATATCACTGATTATTAATGAGTCTTCCTCCAATCCTGATACCACGTTCTTTTTCATATAGTCCAGCTTCTCGGATAATTTGCTCAGCATACAGGTTGAAAAAGTATGGTGAAAAGATATAACCCTGATACACATCTTTCCTGATTTTAAACCATACAGTATCCCCTAGTTCTGTTCAAACAATGGCCTCTTAGTCTACGTACAGATTCTTCATGAGCACAGTATGTGTTCTGCAATTCCCATTCTTCACAAAGTTATCAGTAATTTGTTATGATCCATACAGTTGAATGTCTTTGCATAGTCAAGAAAACACAGGTAAACATCTTTCTGGTATTCTTTGCTTTCAGCCAAGATCGATCTTACATCAGCAGTGATATCCCTCT
The DNA here is from genome assembly GCF_000298275.1 of Orycteropus afer afer. Taxonomy (NCBI): domain Eukaryota; kingdom Metazoa; phylum Chordata; class Mammalia; order Tubulidentata; family Orycteropodidae; genus Orycteropus; species Orycteropus afer. Next base: position 1,798,876 of record NW_006921852.1, read on the forward strand.
TTCAATGCCCTCTTCTGAAATGGGCCTGAATTTCTGGTAGTCCCTTTTTGATATACTGCTGCAATGATTTTTGTTTGCTTGTTTTTTTTTTTTTAACTTTTTATTAGATTTGGGTGAAATTTTACAAAGCAGATTTGTTTTCAACAGTTCATATACATTTTATTTTGTAATATGGATCAAAATCCCCACAACAGCTCTCTTCCCATTTTTTCCCTATGATTACCATTTCCCTGTGTCCTTCTTACCTATGGCATTCCTGCCTCCCTAGCTTTCCTCATACGCAAATGCTACCTTTGGGTCTCCCATGGTTGATTTTTCTAAGGAGTGCATCTGCCTGGTGTAATGGTTCAGCTCAAAGTCCTGTCTATTGTTTGGCTGAGTTAAACCACTGGAGTAAGTTTAATTCCAAGCCTGAAGGGTAACTAGGGGCCATAGTCTGGGGTGTTTTACTAGTCTTTATCCACCAAGTAATCTTGTTTTTCTTCTTCTTCTTTTTTTTTTTTTTTTTTTTTAATGTTTTGTTCCACCATTTTCTCCCCCTGAAGAATTATTTTCAGCAAAATTTTACTTGCTTAAGATATTGTTCAATAATTTCCACATTCTGTTAGGATTCCTTGGGATGGGCACAAATATGGATCTCTTCTAGTCGGTTAGCTAGGTACCTGTCTTCCAAATTCCTTGCCATAATCCAGTGAGGGCTTCCAGCATTTTTTTTTTTTTTGTCTTAAATTGTGATTCGGGTGAAAATTTACAGAGCAAATTCACTTTCCATACAGCAGTTCACATACACTTTGTCTCATGACACTGACTACAATTTACCACAATGCAACAGCTCCTTTCCCACTTCCTCCCAATAGTTACCTCTTCCTTGTGTCCATCCCTCCATGCACTCCTGCCCCCTGAGCTGTCTCCCTGTGCATAAACAGCCCTTCTTTCTCCCATGATTGTTCTCTCCAAGGAGTGTATCTACCTCAGATAAATGTTCAACTCATATGCCTGTCTTTTGTTTGGCTGGAAGCCACAGGTATGGGTTCAATTCCAGACCTGAGGGGCAGCTAGGGGCCACAGTCTCAGTGGTTCCACCAGGCTCTACCAGACCAGCAAAACTGGTCCTCCCCACCCCCCGCCTTTTTTTCCCAAATGTTTTTGCATTTTGTTCCACATTGTTCTCCTACTCTATCCAGGACTTCCTACAGATCCCTCTCCAAGTGGTTGGCAATGGTAGCTGGGCACCATCTAGCTCTTCTGGTCTCATAGTCATATAGGCTGAGGATTGCATAGTGTACCAGTTGTAAGGACTAACTGTTTCCATGAATCTTTGGTTTTCTTCATTCTTCTTTGCTCTGGACGAGGAGAGACCCATTGTTGCATCTAGATGGCTGCTTGCAAGAATTTAAGATCCCAGTTGCTATCCGCAAAAGCAGGAGGTGGAACAATGTTTTGTGTAGTATGTTATGCCAATTGACCTTGATGTCCCTTGGGACTATGGTCCTGAGCCCACAGGTTCAACTACTTTGTCCCTCTGGGTAGTCCAGCATTGCATTTGTTTGTTGCAACATCCCAACAGGTATTCCTTCAATTCCCGGAGCCTTGTTTTTTGCGAATTCCTTCAGTGAACTTTGGACTTCTACTTTCAACACCATTGGCTCTTGATCATATGCTACCTCCTAAAATGGTTGAACATGGACTAATTATTTTTGGTACAGTGAATGTGTGTATTCCTTCCATCTTTGGTTGATCCTTCCATCTTCAATTGATTCTTCCTGAATAGTTTAATATTTTACCCATAGAATCCTTCAATATTGCAACTCAAGGCTTGAATTTTTTCTTCAGTTCTCTTAGCTTGAGCATGTTTGTCCCTTTTGGTTTTCTAACTGTGGCTTTGAACATTTCATTATAATACTTTACTTTGTCTTCTTGAGCCACCCTTTCAAATCTTCTCTTTAGCTCTCTTATTTCATAATTTCTTCCATTCATTTTAGCTACTTTCCATTCAAAAGCAAGTTTCAGAGTCTCTTCTGACATCCATTTTGGTCTTTTCTTTCTTTCCTGTCTTTTTAATGGTCTTTTGCTTTCTTCATGTGTGATGTCCTTGATGTCATCCCACAATTTGTCTGGTCTTCAGTCACTGGTGTTCAATGAGTCAATCTATTCTTCAGATTATATATCTTTACACATAATTATCATAAAATTTCAGCTTTGTATTGGACATTGTACATCACCTAGTCTAACCCTCCTAATTTTACAGATGAAGAAACAAGCCTAAGAAAGTTTAAGTTACTTGCTCGAAGACCAACAATACCTGGGTTCTGACTTTGTCTAAAATTTGTTACTATTGCAACTGTGGTAGTGCTCCCATCTTAATTATTTCATTATTTTTCTTGAATGTTCTTCACCTTCAAGTACAGCAATTAAAAATTTATGGTGTTTCCTAAGTGCAGGTATCACATATTTCAGGGGATAATTTATTGTTTTCTATTTTGCATCCTGTATTTTTTGTGTACTTATTTTCTTAATTATGCCTGACAGCTTAGAAAATATGATTTCCCTCAAAATTTATTACCTTACACTTGTTGGCGATAAAATTCCTCTGTCAATTTTCTGCCCACTTATACAGTCTTACGCCGTTTTTCAGGTAGCTCATCCTTATGTCATGGCATCTCATTACCTAGAAGTATGTACTGCCATTTGTAAATCGGGAGAAATCACTGGGACTCCCTCAAGATGATGTAGAAATTTGTTAAATAAGACTATTCCCCAGCACCAATCCCTAGGGACCTTACTTCACCATTTAGAAAAATGTTCATTGTTCTTTAACCTTTATTTCTTACTTTTAAACTCTTATACTATAAGATTTAGCAAGCTTCATTATCACCTATTCACCTGGTTTCTTGTGAACTATCCTGGGCAAACTTAGCAGCAGCTGGTAATATACGGTCAGCCAGATCTTTTGTTCCAGATAAAATACGTTCTGGTTCCATAAATTCCACTATATCTGATAAGTGCTGGGCTGTACATTTTCTTACAGCTATGTGTAAATGGCTACAAGAAAACACAGACAATTAAAACAAAGTTGATATATGGACTATTCCAGAGATCCACCTTTAAAGTTAAATGATTAAACTGCTCCTATCCGTCAACAAACATCCTTGTAGCCTAAAGTAATAAATCATTCACATTAGCTATCTCTCACTAATAAAACTCAAAATTACAAATTTATTTCCAGATCTATGAACGTAAGTCATATTATGAGAATAACACTATGATTATTCTTTGTATGCTCAGTACTTGATTTGATGCTTATCATGGAAGAGTTATTTTATGACACAAAAATCTGCTTTTTTCCTATACTGAAGATTGCAACAATTCCCTTTTTAGTTTAAGGACATTTCAAGATTATTTTGAACATTACCTTTGCCCTCCATTGATAAGAGAAATGACGGCACGTGCAGGAGTTACATTATTAACCATCACCCTCAGTGCTTTGTCAACATCTTCTCTTATAAATGTATTTGATTCTCCAGCCTTGTGCAACAAAACTTTTACTGTAGTATCTAGCTCTTGATCCATGCTCTTTTTCAGGTAAGTGAAAAGATCACTTAAACAGACCACAGCAGCACGAGAAACTCCAGAGCGTAAATTTTTCACCTAAAAAAGAATTTCCAAAGAGTATATTTTGCTGATAGTCTGAAAGAAAATCAGTAATAAGGTCTCTGAAAATAATTTTACTATTAAAGTTATACATTTTAACACACATTGTATGTCTCGAAATCACCTAGTGCATTTTTTTTAATGTTGCAAGATAAAGAATAGGTTACTTTAGCTATATGTTCATCTTCTCATATTATTTAGTAGAGATTTTTTTTTTTTAAATTGTGATTTGGGTGAAAGTTTACAGAGGAAATTCACTTTCCATACAGCAGTTCACACACACATTGTCTCGTGACATTGACTACATTTTACCCCAATGGACCAGCTCCCCTCCCACTTCCTCCTGTTACCTCCTCCCTGTGTCCATCCCTCCATGCATTCCTGCCCCGAGCTGTCTCCCTGTACATAAACAGCCTTTCTTTTTCCCATGATTGTTTTCTCCAAGGAATGTATCTATCTCAGGTAAATGTTCAACTCATATGCCTGTCTTTTGTTTGGTTGGAAGCCACAGGTATGGGTTCAATTCCAGACCTGTGGGGCAGCTAGGTGCCATGGTTTCAGTGGTTCCACCAGGTTCTATCAGACCAGCAAATCTGGTCCCCTTTTTTTATCCTAATGATTTTGAGTTTTCTTCCACAGTATTTTCCCTCTCTATTCAGGATCTCCTACACAGATCCCCCTCCGAGTGGTTGACAGTGGTAGCCGGACACCATCTAGCTCTTCTGATCTCATACTTGTATAGGCTGAGGATTGCATAATGTACCAGGTGCAAGGACTAACTGTTTCCATGAATCTTTGGTTTTCTTCATTCTTTTTTGCCCTGGACAAGGAGAGACCCAACGTTGCATCTAGATGGCTGCTTGCAAGCTTTTAAGATCCCAATCGCTACTCGCCAAAGTAGGAGGTGGAACAATGTTTGTGTAGCATGTTATGCCAATTGACATTGATGTCCCCTGGGACTATGGTCCCCAGCACACAGGTTCAACTACTCACTCCCTCTGGGTAGCTGGCCGTGACCAAGAAGTGACTACCACCGTGTCCCTTGTCATCTCTACTATATCCTTGGGAATTCTTACAAAACATACAAATACACTTGTAGAACCACTGTCTGCCAGCCCTATACATGGTTGCAGTGTAATAAATTACTTAGTGTGGCTTTTCTACCCATAAGTCTTTGTAAACTCCAAGGTGGAATTTGCTATGTGCAACTGAGGAGCTCCTGATTGCTAAAGGTGTCCACCTGGAGTATTTCTGTTGGGAGTGGCACAAAACAATGTTCTGGGAGGTGCCCACTCTCTCTCAGGTGCCTAGAGTTCTGATGCTATAATTGGCTAGTTTGA
>NW_006921852.1:1804211-1846662 GCF_000298275.1 Orycteropus afer afer
GAACGGTTGGTGAAAGGGCTGGAGGGAGGCAGCATGTCTGGCCTGGCAGTAATAGGCCTTGGGTTACTGCTGGTAATCCTGTCTTCCTCTTGTGGGATTAGAGGAGGTCAGAACCTGTGGCTTCCTTGTCGTTTTTACAATGGTCTTGGGTACACTCCCTGCTGCACAGACATACCTAATAATTCAGCCTGTCCACCCATCTATCAACCCATATATCCATGTTTACCTTCACTGACAATGTTGTACTGTACGTGCAAAAGGTTCATCTTTATTGTCTGCACCTCCCATGTACCTCTCTATGTCTTCCTCTTCCTCAATGCCACCATGTTGATCACTCACATTTCGTACAGTGCCCTTCTCTTCAGACAAATCAATACTTATCTTAGTAGAGATTTTTTAAAAGTCAAATAAATGTGGCATATTTATTTTTGTTATTGAAACAAACTGAAAAATAGTTTACCTCTTGAACTACTGCAAAGTTTGTTTCATGCAACTTTGTGTTCAGTATTTCAGAATGAAAAGCAGCTAAGCATCTAATAAAATTAAGTCCTTCAATTTTCTTCTCCCTATGATAAAAGAAACAAATGAAAAAACACTTAATAAATAGGGCTCAGTTGGAACAAGATCTCAGATGATTTATTGTTTGTATGAGGAATAATGACAATTAGGAGACCTCGCCAACTTCCCTCACCATGTAGGCATCTCAAATAAAAAATATGTAAAGATTATTTACTTCAAGAGTTCTCTTTTGTGATTTAAAAGATCTTTTAAGAGTCAAAACCACTACTGACCTTCAAACTAAGTTCATTCTTTGCAAAAAACAAAACAAAATAAAACTCCCTCTAGCAAGAATGTCATATTCCTTTTACAAAGCAGCAGAAGGGAAAGGAATGACAAACAAAAGATGAGAGAAGCAGTAAAACAAAAATGGAGGGAGATCAAAACCACAATGATAGATCACTTCACACACATGAGGTTCATCATTTAAAAAAGTGTGTCTAAGATGCAAAGAAAATGAAATCATCTTCTATCGCTGGTAAGAATTAAAAAGTTGCATCTGCTGTGGAAAACAGTTTGGTGGTTCCTCAACAAGTTAAACATTGAATTATCATATGTACCTCCAATTCCACTTCTAGGTAAAGACCAAAAGAATAGAAAACAAGTGTACAAACAAAAATTTGTAGACAAATGTACACAGCAGCACTACTCACAATAACCAAAAGGTAGAAACAACTCAAATGTCCATCACGGATGAGTGGATAAATAAAATTTGGTATATTCGTACAAGGGAATATTTTTCAAGAATAAAGTATTGACACATGCATACAAAGAATAATCATATTGTTATTCTAACGATACGACTTCTGTTCATGTATCTGGAAATAAATAAAGGTCAGTAATGGTGAGTTTTGTTGTTTTTAACTTCTTAGTGAGAGACAGCTAATGCAAATGAATTATCACTTTAGCCTACAAGGATGTTTGTTGATGGACAGGAGCAGTTTAATCATTTAACTTTAAAGAGGAATCTCTGGAAATATTTCATGTATCAACTTTGTTTTAATTGTCCATGTTTTTTTATAGCCATTTACACATGTTGTTGTTGTTGTTGTTATGTGCCGTCGAGTCGGACCCGACTCATAGCAACCCCTCTTTGGGTTTCCAAGGCAGTATCACTACGGAAGTAGATTGCTCCATCTTCCTTCCAAGGAGTGGCTGGTGGGTTTGAACCGCCAGCCTTCAGGTTAGCAGTCAAGTGCCTTAGGCACTATGCTACCAGAGCTCCCCATTTAAACACAGCAGTAAGAAAATGTGCAACCCAGCACTTACCAGATATAGTGGAATTTATGGAACCAGAATGTGTTTAATCTGGAACAAAAGATTTGGCTGACTGCTAAATTTGCCCAGGACAGTCACAAGAAATCAAGTGAACAGGTGATAATAACATACGCTAAATCTTGTAGTATAAGGGAGCCAGGCAAACGGGCAGAACAGGTCAGGGGAGAGCCCAGGCTTGAAGTGGGAGCTGGGCCGACAGCTGGAACAAGTAAGAAGAAGGCCAGGAAGTGAGTGGAGTGGTTTAGAACATCTGAGGCAGATGAACTTCTCTGTCAGTTTGTTGACTGTGGTGGCTTATATCTTATTGTGAGACTGGGGGCTGTGCCACCAGTGTTTCAAATGCCAGCAGGGTTGCCCATGGTGGACAGGTTTCAGCGGAGCTTCCAGACAGACAAACTCAGAAAAAGGAACAGGCCACCCAGTTCTCAAAGAATTGGCCAGTGGAAACCTTATGAATAGCAATGAAACACTGTTTGATGTATTACTGGACAACTTTATGAATAGCCCTGAAACACTGTCCAATACAGTGCCAGAAGATGAGCCCCTCATGTCGGAAGGCACTTAAAATATGACTGGAAAAAAGCTGTCTCATCAGAGTAGAGCCAACCTTAATGATATAAATAAAGTAGAGCTTTCAGGACCTCCATTTGCTGATGTGGCACAGTTCAAAATGAGAAGAAACTGCTGGAAACATTCATTAATAATTGGAACATGGAATGTATGAAGTATGAATCTAGGAAAATTGGAAGTTGCCCAAAATGAAATAGAATGCATAAAGATTGATATCCTAGGCATCAGTGACCTGAAATGGACAGGTTTTGGCCATTTTGAATTAGACAACCATATGATCTACTATGTCAGGAATAACAAATTGAAGAGGAAGGTGTGGCATTCATTATCACAAAAAATGTTTCAAGATCAATCCTGAAGTACAGCACTGTCAGTAATAGGATAATATCCATGCTCTGGTAGCATAGTGCCTAAAGGCACTTGACTGCTAACCAGAAGGCTGGCGGTTCAAACCCACCATCCACTTCTCGGAAGGAAGGCTGGGCAATCCTACTTCCGTAGTGATACTGCCTCAGAAACCCAAGGAGGGGTTGCTATGAGTCAGGGCCGACTCAATGGCAAATAACAACAACAACACTAGGAAGACCAGTTAACATTATTATTATTCAAACTTACACACCAACTACCAAAGCCAAAGATGAGGAAGGTAAAAATTTTTACCAACTTCTGCAGTCTGAAATTGACTAAACATGCAATCAAGATGTGCTGACTGTCATTGGTGACTGGAATGGAAAAAGTAGAAACAAAGAAGAGAATCACCAGTAGTTGGAAAATTTGGCCTTGGTGACAGAAATAACATTGGAGATCACATGACAGAATTTTGCAAGACCAACGAATTATTCATTACAAATACCTTTTTTCAACAACACAAACAGTGGCTATATACGTGGACTTTGCTAGATGGAATACACAGACTACATTTGTGGAAAGAAGCGATGAAAAAGTTTAGTATCTTCAGTCAAAACAAGGCCAGGAGCTGACTGTGGAACAGACCATCAACTACTCACATGCAAATTCAAGTTGAAGCTGAAGAAAATTAAAACAAGTCCATGAGAGCCAAAATATGACTTTGATTATATCCCACCCAAATTTAGATACCATCTAAAGAATAGATTTGATGCATTAAACACCAATGACCGAAAACCAGAGGAATTGTGGGATGACATCAAGAACATCAGCCATGAAGAAAGCAAATGGTCTTTAAAAAGACAGGAAAGGAAGAAAAGACCAAAATGGATGTCAAAAGAGACTCTGAAACTTGTCCTTGGATGAAGAGTAGCTAAAGCAAATGGAAGAAATGACAAGATAAAAGAGCTGAACAGATTTCAAAGAGCAGCTTGAGAAGACAAAGCCAATTATTATAATGAAATGTGCAAAGACTTGGAGTTAGAATATCAAAAGGGAAGAACATGCTCAGCATTTCTCAAGCCAAAAGAACTGAAGACAAATTTAAGCCTTGAGTTGCAACACTGAAAGGCTGTATGGGCAATATACTGAATGATGCAGGAAACATCTGAAGAAGATGACAGGAATGAATACACAGAGTCATTGTACCAAAAAGACCTAGTCAGTCTTCATCCATTTCAGGAGGTGGCACATAATCAAGAACCAATGGTATTGAAGAAAGAAGTTGAAGCGGCCCTGAAGGAATTGGTGAAAAACAAGGCTCCAGGAATTGACAGAATACCCATTGAGATGTTTCAACAAAGGGATGCTGCCCTGGAGCTACTTACTTGTCTAAGCCAAGAGATCTGGAAGACAGCTACCTGTACAACTGACTGGAAGAGACCCTTATTTGTACCCATTCCAAAGAAAGGTGATCCCATAGAATGCGGAAATTATCGAACAGTATCATTAACATTGCATGCAAGTAAAATCTTACTGAAGATAATTCAAAAATGATTGCAGCAGTATATCAACAGAGAAATTCCAGAAATGCAAGCTGGATTCAGAAAAGGATGTGGAATGAAGGTTATCATTGCTGATGTCAGACAGATCTTGGCTGAAAGCAAATAGCAGAAAGATGTTTACTTGTGTTTTACTGACTATGCAAAACCATTCAACTGTGTGGATCCTAACAAATTATGGATAACATTGAGATGAAAACCATCAGATATGAAATGTTTTCTCTAAGTTCCCCTTGAGCTATCCTCTTATTTAATATCCATCTAACCTTCACCTGGGAGCTCTGGTGGCATACAGCCTAAAGCACTTGACTGTTAACACAAGGTTGGTGGTTCAAACCTACCAGCCACTCCTTGGAAGGAAGACTAGGCAATCTACTTCTGTAGAGATACTGCCTTGGAAACACAAGGAGGGGTTGCTATGTATGAGTCAGAACTGATTTACGACACTGAGTTATTACCCACGTTTAAAGTACATTCATTGATTTCTATTTTAGTATTTTTTTAAAATCAAGACCTGGCATATCAATGGCTTTGTCAATATCCTTAGAGATGATTGCATAATTTTTATTTTTAGATTTATCAATATGATAAATTACACTGGAAGACTTCTTAATATTGAAACATGTTATTTTCTAATATTGAAAAGTATTGCCGAAAACAACCTCAATTGTTCATGAAGATTTATTATTGAAATGTTGATTCTGTTTAGTAGTATTATAGTTAGAATTTTTACAATGATAATTAAAAAATGAGACTGGTCTCTAGTTTCCTTTTTATATTCAATCATTATCAGATTTTACACTTGGAAGTTTTCTTTTTTTTCTTACACTCTGTTGTTGTTGTTGTTGTTTGTCGTCGAGTTGGCCCCGACTCATAGCGACCCCTCCTTGGGTTTCCAAGGCAGCATCACTTTGGAAGTAGGATTGCCCAACCTTCCTTCCGAGGAGTGGCTGGTGGGTTTGAACCGCCAGCCGTCTGGTTAGCAGGCAAGTGTCTTAGCCACTATGCTACCAGAGCTCCCTTCTTACACTCTAGTAGAGTATTTGTTGTTATGTGCCGTCGAGTCAACCCCGACTCATAGCGACCCCTCCTTGGGTTTCCGAGGCAGCATCACTATGGAAGTAGGATTGCCCAACCTTCCTTCCGAGGAGTGGCTGGTGGGTTTGAACCGCCAGCCGTCTGGTTAGCAGGCAAGTGTCTTAGCCACTATGCTACCAGAGCTCCCTTCTTACACTCTAGTAGAGTATAATTAGCATTGGAATTATTTGCCCTTAAGTGTTTAGCAAGATTCCTTGTGAAAGAGTTTGGACTGATAATTTTTAGGAAGGGTTGATAGCCCTTCTTCAACCCTAAAAAAATTACTTCTGTGTAAATCATGCTGTTTAGATTTCTTTTTCTCTTCCTAGCACTTTGGATAAATTGTATTTTCTTAGGTAAGTACCTATTTAATCCAAGTATGCAAATGTGTAGGAGCTCTGGTAGCATAGTGCCTAAGGCACTTGACTGTTTACCAGAAGGCTGGCGGTTCAAACCCACCAGCCACTCCTCGGAAGGAAGGTTGGGCAATACTACTTCCATAGTGATACTGCCTCGGGAGGGGTCGCTATGAGTCGGGGCAAACAACAACAACAATAACAACATGCAAATGTGTTTGAAGTGAATGGGTGAAGTAGTCTCTCAGGATTCTTTAAATTTCCTTAGGTTTTGTGAATATTTTCCCCTTATTTCTTACTTTATAAATTTGTACTTTCTCTTTTTTTTTTTTTTAATTTATTTTGGTGTTCTAATGTTTACATTTCCCTTTTCTGTTGTCTTTTTTTTTTTTTTAAGAATTAGCTCTAGGACATTACATAGTCACAGCAGAGTAAATGTAGTTCTAGACTTGGCTTCACAAGTGTTTAATCACCACTAAACAATGGTGGGTGTCCAAATAAAACTAGACAAAGCACACAAAATTATTTTCAGACATAGAAAAACAGGCAGCAGAACACCATGATCCCTGGAGAAAAGGAAATAAATTAAGTCCTATTGTCATGTCAGCATACTGTTTATTTCTTTTTAATGCATTTTATTGAAATATAATTTATGTACAGTGAAAGACACCAAACTAAAGTGACATGGATCAATGCATTTTTTTTTTTTTTTTGCAGTGTTCCCTTTCCACCCCTCCCACCCCTGGAAACTAATACAGTTTCCCTCCATATATAAACCTTTCTTTGACTCTTCACAACTACAAACTAATACTATATTTGTCTTTCTGTGATTGACTTATTTCACTCAGAATAATGTCCTCTAAGTTCATCCATGTTATGCAGTGTTTTGCAGACTCTACATTATTCTTCAGTGCTGCATAGCATTCCATTGTGTGTATATACCATAGTTTGGTCATCCTACTCTTCCACAGATGGGCACATAGGTTGTTTCTATCTTTTTGCTATTGTAAATAGGGCTGTGATGAACATGGGTGTGCATGTATCTGTTCCTGTCCTGGTTCTCACCTCTCTAGGATATATACCTAGTAATGGGTCAAATGGTGTTCTGGTTACCTAGTGCTGCTCTAACAAGAATATAACACAAATGGGATGGCCTAACAAACAGGAGTTTATTCTCTTACAGTTTGGGAGGCTAGAAGTCCGAGTTCAAAGGGGCTGGGTGAAGGCCCCTCAACCTTGGGCTTCAGCTCTGCCTCCTGCTCCTGGCCCACTGAAGCTAGAGGCTTTTCTTCACTTAGACAGCTGCTGGCTGCTGAGGCTGACAAGCCCAAGGTTGACAAGTAAAAAGGCACAGTCCTGATGTTACCAAATCACATGGCAGACCTTTAACTTAAGCCCACTGAAAGTCCCAAGGTCAGCAGATCATGGCAGGCTGGTGAACAACACGGATACGTGCAGGGTTCAAGCTTGCCATAAGCTAGAGACCATTCCCAAAGGCTTCTCCTTATATACAGGAAGCAGACCACGTCCCCAAGGCAGCTACTAAGCTGCTCACAGTAGATTTCACCATGGAGTTGATCACCAGTCTCATCATGGGGACTACTACATCCAGCTGCCCAGCCACTCAACCAGGCTTAGCCAAGTTGACACAAACTTAATCACCACAAATGGTATCTCCAATTCTAGCTTTCTAAGGAATTGCCATACTGCTTTCCACATTGGTTGTACCACTTCACACTCCTACCAGCAGTGTATCAGAGTCCCAATCTCTCCACATCCCCACCAGCATTTGTTTCTGTCTCATCGAACCTTGCCATCAGTGTTGGGGTAAGAAGGTATCTCATTGTTTTGATTTGCATCTCTCTGATGGCCAATGATTGTGAGCATCTCTTCATGTATTTGCTGGACACCTGAATATTCTCCTTGGTGAAGTGTCTGTTCATGTCTTCTGCCCATTTTTCAATTGGATTGTTAATTCCTTTGCATTGTGGCACTGGAATTTTCCATAAAACTTAGAGATAAGTCCCTTGCCAGATATGTAATTATCGACAAGTATGAATTTGTTGCTGTCATTTTTGTTATGTGCTTTTTGTGGTGTCGATTTCTTTGTTCCATGTAATTTTCTTTGCTAAGCTCGTTTTGTTTATGAGTTGTGTTTTAGCATAGTGCCTAGAGGAACATTCTAGATCCCTGAGAATCCAAGCAGAGCAGCATGATCTCACTGAGGTAACACTGATAGAGCTTATGTTTTTGGGAGGCTTAGAAACTCAAATTTGTAGGGCAGAGTAGTAGAAAGCAGGATTCTATTCAGAAAAAAAAATCTCCAAACAATACTCTTCATAGCTTTGGTGAAACATTAAGCTACATGTGCCTCAGGTGAGACTGTGAGGTGAGGCAGAGAACAACTACAAAGGAGTTCTATCTAAGTAAAACAATTCCCAGAACTCACATATGATGCCTCTGAGTTCTGACCAATTCTAACAAACTGGGGCTTTTGTAGAGATAGCAGAAGGATCATGCTTTAGTAACAGGACTAAACTAGCCCCAAAGTAGACTCCAGATCTGCTCAAAAAAGGCTTAAAAATAATTCTCAAAATGATCAAACTAATACACACAAACTTCAACTGCCTGAGAAAACAAAATACTCTTCTTTTAAGGAAGATAAATTCCAGAAGCTTGACAATGTAATATTGACTATGCCCAGCAGCCAGTGAAAAATTACATAACATGCAAAAAAGCAGGAAAATGGGACTGAAAATTACGAGAAAGATCAATTGACAGAAATTTATCTAGAGATGACAGAATTAGCAGATAGTTTTGAATTCTACCATAGTTATGTTGAAGGATTTAAAGGAAAATTTGAAGATAATGAGGAGAGAAATTAAAGACCTAAAAAAAAAGAAAGAAAGAAAGAAAAAGAACCAAACAGATTTCTAGAGATGAAAAAGATCTGAAATGAAAAGTTTAGTGGATGGGCTTAACAGAAGATTGGGCAATATAATTATGGTGTAGTTGTATAGACTTCTTTTTTATTTTTATTTTGTAATTGGTGTTTACTGAGCCTCTTGGATGTGTGGGATTAATAGCTTTCATCAAATCTGAAAATATTTCAGTTATTATGCCTTTAAATATTTTTTTTCTGTCTTCCTCATCCTCTGGTAACTCCAATAATATACACAGTAGTCTGCTTGAAGCTGTTCAAACAGCTCACTGATGCTCTGCTCATCAGTCTTTTTCTTCTGTTTCACTTTAATCATGTCTACAGCTATGTTTTTAAGTTCTCTATTCTTTTCTTCTGATATCTACCATACCATTAATCCTATCCAGTGTATGCTTGATCTCAAGACTTTGTAGTTTTTACCTGTAGAAATTAGAGTTTTATTTTTTTAATTTGATGTCTCCACTTAACTTCCTCAATGCTTCCTTTAGCTTTTTAACACATGGAAAAGTATAATAATTATAGTTCTAATGTCCTTGTCTAATAATTCTATTATCTGTGTCACTTCTGAGTTGGTATCAATTGATTGCTCTCCCATCCTTATTATGGGTTGTGTTTTGCTGCTTCTTTGCATGCCACCTGGTAATTTTTTTTGAATTCCAGACATTGTGAATTTTATCTTGCTGTTTTTGTATTTTTGCAAATATTCTTGAGCTTTGTACCAGGATGCACTTAAGTTAGTTAGAAAAAGTTTGATCTTCTCAGGTCTTGTTTTAAGTTTTATTAGGTTGGACAAAAATGGCATTTAGTCTACAGGTCATTTTGCCACACTATGAAATAAAACCCTTGTGAGTATTCTACCCAATACTCTGTGAATTGTGAACTTTTTCACTTTGCTAGTGAGAACAAAAAGTATTCTTGCCTCTGTATGTGGTCCAGGGATTGTTCCAACCCTTTTGGGTGATTCTTTTTTTTTAGTCTCAGGTAGTTTATTCACATACATGTCCTGACCAGCACTCAGCTGAGCATTCAAGTAGGATTCCCTGTAGATATTTGTAGTTCCCTGTGTAGCTCTATCCTGTGGCAATCCTGTAACCACTTTGGCCTCCCCAAACACCCACCTTCATCTCTAATTTGATCTCCACTGGATATGCCTGGGTTTCACCTCTTTGAGCTGTGACCTGGAAAGTCTTTCCAGGAAGTAAGCCAGGTAATTGGAGGGTTCATCTCATCTGCTTCCCATCTCTTATGGATCACTGAATTTCACTGTCGGGTGAACAATATCTTGAAAAACATTATTTCGTGTATTTTGTACAATATTTTAATTCTTTCAGGTAGGAAGGTTAATCTATTTCTGGTTAATCCATCCTGGCAGGAACTTAAAGTCCAAGAATTCTATCTTGGACATGTTAAATTTAAGATGTCTACTGGCATCCAAAAAAAGATCTCTGGTGGTGTAGTTGTTAAGGAATTTGGCTGCTAACCAAAAGGTCTGTGGTTCAAACCCACCAGCCACTCCACAGAAGAAAGATGGGGCAGTCTGCTTCTGTAAAGATTTACCAGTGGAGAAACTCAATGGCGGTTGCTATGAGTCAGAATCAAACTGAAGGTCATGAGTTTTTCTTTTTTTTTGGTTTAATATTGCCTTTGATGCAATCAAGATATACTGATTATTATGGTGATTAGAATGCAAAAGTTGGAAACAAAGAATCACTGGTAGGTAGAAAATATGGCCTTGGTGATAGAAATGACTCTGGAGATCACATGATAGATTTTTGCAAGACCACTGAATTATTCATAGCAAACACCTTTTTACAACAACATACATGGTAGCTATACACATGGACCTTACCAGATGAAACACACAGGAATCAGATTGACTATATTTGTGGAAAGAGGCAATGGAGAAGCTTATGATCATCAATCAAAACAAGCCCAGGAGCTGAGTGTGGAACAGACTATCAATTGCTCATATAGTTTAAGTTGAAGCTGAAGAAAATTAAAACAAGTTTAAGAGAGCTAAAATACAACCTTGAATATATTCCATGTGAATTTGGAGATCACCTGAAGAACAGATTTTATGCACTAAACACCAATGACTGAAGACAGACTAGTTAGGGGATACCATCAAGAATATCATACATGGAGGACTTCTGGTAAGATAGTGGAATAGGCAGACAAGTTACATAGACTCTCTTCACCAACAAAAAGAGAAACCAATTGACAGAGACACAGAAGATAATCCTGGAGCCCTGAGCTTTGAAAAGAAGTATACAGAAGTGGATTAGGCACAAACTAGTAGAAAAAATCTGTATGTAAATAGTGAGTACAGAGACGATTAGAGCAGCGGACTGTCAGCTACTCTGAGAGGACCAACAGCTTGATTATTTACAAGTGGTGTTGAGACATGACAATTGACCTAAACATCAGTTCTGATTGCCAAGGGCTGCAGGGACAACTGTGCTGGTGGCCTATGACTAGGAAGGGAAACAGCAAGGAGGGAGACAACCTGAGCTATAGACTTTCGACAGTCCAGAGGGCACAGCCATTTTGATTGTTTACAAGCAGTGGCCATTTTGGATATTTAAAGTGACCAAGGGTGCAGCCATTTTAAATGTTTCCAAGTGGCAGCCATTTTGGGAATTTAAAGTGACTAAGGGCACAGCCATTTGAATGTTTACAAGTGGTGGCCATTTTGGATATTTAAAGTGACTGAGGGTGCAGCCATTTTGAATGTTTATAAGCAATGGCCATTTTGGATTTTAAAGTGACAGCATTCTCATTCAGATTCCAGTGACCTAAGAATAAGCTCCGTTTGCCAAGGACAGCAGGGTGACAACGGGAAAGGAGACGGGGTAAGTGTATAAGTGCTGCCAACTAGTGAATAGAGGAGCACAGTACCCTGCTTTCACAGACAACAAACAAAATAAAGAAAACAAAAATCATGGGCAAGTCACTCCAACATACAATCACCAATTAAATATATACACAAACACGTCACAATGCCTAGGAGACAACAGAGCATCACATCACAGTCCACACAAAGAAGCAAGATAAAGCAGGAGAAACAAAGGACCAGGATACAGACCCAAAACATACCTGAGGAATAAGCAGCATTGAAACTCCCTGATAAGGAATTCAAAAGAATTATATTTAGGTACTGACAACAGATTGAGAGAGAGATCAAGGAAAACACTGACAAAATCAAGGAAAACACAGAGAAAATCCTAGAACAATTTCAGAAGAAAGTACAGGAACGAAAGGACAAAATAAATGAAAAATCGGAAATGATACAAAATCTACAGATAGAAATCCAGAAGATTAATACTAAATTTTCAGAAATAGATAACACATTGAACAGGAAAAGGAGAAGAACTGAATCAATGGAAGACAGAATTAGTGAGACTGAAGACAAATAGCTGAATACTTCTTCGGAAAGGGATCAATCAGAAAAAAAGATCAAAACAAAATGAAAAAAGCCTAAGGTTCATGTGGGATACCATCAAAAGGAATAATCTACATGTAATCGGAATTCCAGAACAGGAAGAGACAAATAAAACCACAGAGAAAACTGTTGAAGATTTGTTGCAAGAGAATTTTCCTGGTATGATGAAAGATGAGAATATATATATTCAAGAAGTCCAACAAACCCCAAATAGGATAGACCGACCCCAAAAGAAAATCAGTAAGACAGATCATCATCAAACTCACCAAAACTAAAGACAAAGAAAGAATAGTGAAAGCAGCAAGGGAAAAACAAAGTTACCTACCAGGGACAACCAGTAAGACTAAGCTCGGATTTCTTGGCATAAACCATGCAAGTAAGAAGACAATGGGATGGTGCATACAAAATCCTGAAAGGGAAAAATATATATATACCCAGCAAAATTGTCCCTCAAATATGATGGTGAAAGTAGGGCATTTACAGGTAAGCAGAAATTAAGGGACTTTGTTAAAACCTGACCAATCTTACAAGAGATGCTAAAGGGATTCCTTTGGACGGAGAAGCAACAACAGCAAACAACAACCGATCAGTAACACACATAATGAAATAATCCAGAAACCAGCCAATTATGGAAGTATCCCAAGCAAGCCTACAGGATTGTGAACAGGGAACCAGAGACATCAATTGGCAAATGAGGACAACTACAAACCAAAAAGATGGGGAAAACAGTGTAGTTACAGAACTTCTACCTGGTGAGGAAGTCAAGAGAGTTGCAAGATAGAATGGACTGTTTTAAGCTCAGGGAGAAAAATATAAATCACAGAGTAAACTCAAAGAAAAATGATAAACCTTCACATCAAAATAAAAAAGAAGACCAGCATAAATATTAGGCAAATACTAAAACAGCAATGAAGGAAGTGATAACATGATTCATAGACAAAACAAGCTCAGCACAGAAAATCTTGGGGGTGAAAGAAATCAGCAACACCACAAAAAAGCACATAACACAATGATAGCAACACATTCATACTTGTCGATAATTACATATCTGACAATGGACTTATCTCTAAAATTTATAGAAAACTCCAACACCTCAACAACAAAAAGGCAAATAATCTGATTGAAAACTGGGAAGAAGATATGAAAAGACACTTCACCAAAGAGGATATTCAGGCAGCCAACAAACATATGAAGAAATGCTCATGATCATTAACCATTAGAGAGATGCAAATCAAAACAACAATGAGATACCATCTTGCCTCAGCACTAGTATCAAAGTTCAACAAGACAGAAAATAACAAATGCTGGTGAGGATGTAGAGAGATTGGGATTCTCATACACTGCTGGTGGCTGTCAAATGATACAACCACTGTGGAAAGCAGTATGGTGATTCCTTAAAAAGTTGGAATTAGAAATACCATTTGACCCAGCAATTCCATTACTATGTATATATCCCAAAGAAGTGAGAGCCAGGACAAGAACAGACATATGCACACCCATGTTCATCGCAGCACTATTTAGAACAGCAAAAAGATGGAAACAACCTAGGTGCCCATCAACAGAAGAATGGATAACCAAACTGTGGTACATACACACAATGGAATACTATACAACACTAAAGAATAATGTAGAATCTATAAAACACCACATAACATGGATGAACTTGGAGGACATTAGGCTGAATGGAATAAGTCGATCACAGAAGGACAAATATTGTATTAGTTCATTAGTGTAACAAAGTCAACGAAAGGTTTATACATGGAAGGAAATTTTCTTTGTTGATCACCACGAGTGGGAGGAGAGAGGAAGGGACACAGCAAAAAAAAAAAAAAAAGCACTGCCCCATGTCACTTCAGTTTTGTGTATTTCACTGTACATAAATTATATTTCAATAAAATGTATTTAAAAAAAATCATACATGAAGAAAGCAGAAGGGGATTAAAAAGACAGGAAAGGAAGAAAAGAATAAAATGGATGTCAGAAGTGACTCTGAACATTGCAAATTGAAGGAAGACAAGATAAAAGGGCTGAAAAGAAGATTTCAAAAGGTGGCTCAAGAAGACAAAGTATTATAATGAAATATGCAAAAACCTGGAATTAGAAAACCGAAAGGGAAGAACACACTTGGCATTTCTCAAGCTGAAAGAACTGAAGGCAAAATTCGGGCCTCGAGTTGCAATACTGAAGGATTCTATAGGCAAAATACTGAACTATGCAGGAGGCATCAAAAGAAGATGGAAGGAATACACAAAATACAAAAAAACTGGTTCAACTATTTCAACATTCAACTATTTTAGGAAGCAGCATATGACCAACAGCAAATGTTACTGAAGGAAGACGTCAATGTTACACTGAAGGAATTGGTGAAAAATACCTCCAGGAATTGATGGAATACCCACTGGGATGTTCCAACAAGCAGAGGCAGCACTGGAAGTGTTTACTTATTTATGCCAAGAAATTTGGAAGACAGCTAACTGGCCAACCGATTGGAAGAGATCCATATTTGTGCCCATTTCAAAGAAAGGTGATCCAAAAGAATGTGGAAATTATCCAACAATATCACTAATATCACATGCAAGTAAAATTTTGTTGAAGATCATTCAAAATCGTTTGCGGCAATACACTGATAGGGAACCCCCAGAGATGTGAGCTGGATTCAGAAGAGGACGTGGAATGAGGGTTATTATTGCTGATGTCAGTGGATCTTGGCTGAAAGCAAAGAATACAGAAAGGTGTTTATCTGTGTTTTATTGGCTATGCAAGGGCATTTGACTGTGTGGATCATAACAAATTATGAGTAACATTGTGAACAATGGGAATTGCAGAACACTTAATTGTGCTCATTAGGAATCTGTACATAGACCAAGAGGCTGTTGTTTGAACACAACAAGGGGATACTGCATGGTTTAAAATGAGGAAGGATGTATTCTTT
The DNA here is from genome assembly GCF_000298275.1 of Orycteropus afer afer. NCBI lineage: Eukaryota > Metazoa > Chordata > Mammalia > Tubulidentata > Orycteropodidae > Orycteropus > Orycteropus afer. The sequence goes on from NW_006921852.1 coordinate 1,819,273, forward strand.
CAGCATACTTATTCAACCTGTATGCTGAGCAAATAAACTGAGAAGCTGGACTATATGAAGAAGAATGCCACATCAGGATTGGAGGAAGACTCATTAACAACCTGCAACATGCAGATGACACAATCTCACTTGCTGAAAACGAAGATGACTTGAAGCACTTACTGATGAAGATTACATCTCAATGTTAAAGAAAACGAAAATCCTCACACCTGTACCAATGAGCAACAGCAAAATTAATAGAGAAAAGACTGACGTTACCAGAGATTTCATTTTACTTGGATCCACAATCAACACCCAGGAAAGCAGCAGTAAAGCAGTCGTCTTGCACTGGGCAACTCTGCTGCAAAAGACTTCTTTAAAATGTTAAGGAAAAATGATGTCACCTTGAAAACTAAGGTGTGCCTAACCCAAACCATGATGTTTTCAATCATCTCATATGCATGTACAAGCTGGAAGTGAATAAGGAGGATTGAAGAAGAGTCGATGCCTTTGAATTGTGGTGCTGGGATAGAGAGTACTGAAAACACCATGGACTGCCAGAAGAATAAACAGCCAGAATGAACAGCCAGAATGCTCCTTAGAAGCAAGAGTGGCCAGACTTCATCTTACCTACTTAGTCATGCTGTCAGAAAGGGCCAGTCCCTGGAGAAGAATATCATGCTTGGTAAAGTAGAGAGTCAGCAAAAAAGGGGAAGACCCTTGAGATGGATCAACAAAGTGGCTACAGTGATGGACTCAAGCTCATTTTGAGGATGGTGCAGGACCAGGCAGTGTTTCGTTTTGCTGTATATAGGGTCATTGCAAGTTAGTGATGACCAATTGTCATCTAACAACAACAACAGCAATGCTGCCTCTGCACTACAAAGGCAGAAGTGAGTAGTTGCAAAAGAGAATTGGGGCTCACAAAGCCTAAAGTATTTACTATCTTGCTCTTTGTGGAAAAACACTGATAGCCCCTAATCTACAGAATGAATGTAGATAGAAAAACAAAGAATGACAGCAGACTCAATCCTGAAACACTCCAAAATTTTTAAGGCAAACAGAAAGGAAGGAATCAAGAAGTAGTGTAGCGGGAACAGAACCAGAAGAGTCTGAAGTTTTTAAGGCAAAATGAAGAGAAAAGTGTATCAGAAAAAAGTGTCAACTGTGCCAAATACTGCAGTAGATGGGGGCCAATAAATGACCAGTGTAGATTTAGCAAAACAGTGACCTTTGCAGTTTTAGTGAAGTTGTGCTTGTTGTCAGGCGTGCTGATGAAATATGAATACAATGTAAGGTGAAAAGAGACAATGAATGGGCCTTTTTGAGGAGCTCTACTAAAAATGGGGAGGAAAGAAATTTGAGAAAGATGTACAATTTAGGGAGGATTTTAAAGAAACACAAGATATTATTGTATATTTTTCTGAGGATAAATAGGATCTTGAAGAGAGAGAAAAAGTGATGATAAGGGATAGGGTGAGGACAGAGATAATGAAGGAACAGAAGAGGTAAGTGAAGAACGGCAGCCAATTGACATTTCAGTTGAAGCAAGTGGGATACACACTGCCAGTGTGCTTTTGTTTCCCTTGAGTTATCAGCCTGCTGGGTAGCTCCTGCAGGTGTGGTCGGAGCAGGTAAGTATCAAGGATTGCAATAGGGTATATTTTACAGAGAAATACTTTGAGAAATAGTGAGATTTATCATCTACACAAAGGTTTGCTTAATCCATTAAAAGCTACACTATATCCTTATGGTATACAAGTGATAATATATAAACTCAGGACCAGAGTTCAGCTACATAATAAAGAAAAGACACTTTCAGACCGCCTAAGAACTAAAACAATCATTTTAAGACTATTTTAATGGGAAATGTGTTTTAAGGTTTTTAATGAAAAAATTACGGAAAACTTGGATGTTTTCTGTTAGGGGATGTTAGAGATGGTAAACTTACCAATCTTCATCACCTAAGAGCTTTAGGGCTTCTGTCAGTGCTATTTCTGGTTTGGAAAATGGCTGTAGTTCTGAAGAATCCATTATTTCTGGACTATGAGTGACACATGGCATTCTTTCTTTATACTGTGGAATGGCTCCAGAAGATACTTCACCTAAAATAAAACATTATAAAAGCATCAGAAAACCATGATACAAATGAACCATGAATGGAAATATTATTCTGATTATACATGTGATGAATATCTCTTATAGAAACTAGTACTATTCGTTTCTAATAAAACTACTACCCAGAAACCTAAGCAATTTGAAACTTTACTTTTTATATATAAAATTATTAATAACCTACATTTACTATAAATATGCAAGTGTTTTTTCACTCATGAGTCACAGAACAAAAACTGGCTTTACTTTAAAAGCTATAAGTCAATACAAAGCAAAATGATACCATTTTGTAAAAACATGGATATATGCCTATTTTACTCTTCATTTGACAGTTGAAAATTAAGCTTCATGGCATTTGTATATAGAATTCCAGTTGTTTTTCTCTATAGGTATAGAATTAATGGTCATTATAAATCCTAATACCATGTTTAGTAATAAGAACAATATTTCTGTCACAATAAACCATTTGTCAAGAATTTTCCAAATGGAAGGCCCTGCCCTAGATTTTAGGTACACAAATCATAGTTACTGAGTGCCCTGAAAGCATTACACAATCCAAGATTCTTGCAGTGGAGGTGTTCAAAAGGAGACAACAAAACAGAATGACTAAATGAGTAAAGATCTTTGGTTATTTTTCCATGTAAAGAGATATTTTTAGATAGGAAATATTATGCACTAGAGATGACTACCCTTAAAATATTTTGTGAGACTTTCAGTAAGATGGTGAAATAGGCAGATAAGCTCTACACCCTCTTTAACAAAGAAAAAAGAAACCAACTGACAGAGATACAGAAGATAATACCGGAGCCCTGAGCTTTGAAAGAAACTACACAGAAGTGGATTAGGCACCAACTAGTAGAAAAACCTGAATGAAAACAATTCCAGGTACCTAAGAATAGTCTCTGTTTGCCAAGAATGGCAGGGATATACAGGAGGCTGACAACGGGAAAGGGGACAGACAGTGACCATACTAAGTGCTGCCAACTGGCAAACAGAGGCACACAGCACTGCTTATATAGATAACATAAAAACAAAACAAAGAAATGGAAAATCATGGGCAAGTCACTCCAACATACAATCACCAATTAAATATAAACACAAAAACGTCACAATGCCTTGGAGACAACAGAGCATCACAGTCCACACAAAGAAGTAAGATAAAGCAGGAGAAACAAGGGACCAGGACACAGACCCAAAACATCCCTGAGGAAGACGCAGCATTGGAACTCCTTCATAAGGAATTCAAAAGAATTATATTTAGGTATCTTCAATGAATTGAGAGACAGATCAAGGAAAACACTGACAAAATTGTGGAAAACACAGAGAAAAACCTAGAACAATTTTGAAAGATAATACAAGAATGAAATGACAAAATAAATTAAAAATTAAAAATGATACAAAATCTACACACAGAAATCCAGAAGATTAATACTAAATTTTCAGAAATAGACAACATATTGAACAGGCAAATGAGTAGAACTGAATCAGTGGAAAAAAGAATTAGTGAGATTAAAGGCAAATACTTGATATTTCTTGGAAAAGGGAACAATCAGAAAAAAGATAAAAACAAAATGAAAAAAGCCTAAGGTTCACGTGGGATACCATCAAAAGGAATAACCTACATGTAATTGGAATTCCAAAACAGGAAGAGACAAATAAAGCCACCGAGAAAATTGTTGAAGATTCGTTGGAAAAGAATTTTCCTGTTATGATGAAAGATGAGAATATATCCATTCAGGAAGTCCAACAAACCCCAAACAGGATAGACCCCAAAGAAAATCACCAAGACATATCATCACACTCACCAAAACCAAAGACAAGGAAAGAATCCTGAAAGTAGCATGGGAAAAACAAAAAGTTACCTACAAGGGGCAACCAATAAAACTAAGTTCAGCTTTCTTGGCAGAAACCATGCAGGTGAGAAGACAATGGGATGGTATATATAAAACCCTGAAAGAGAAAAATTTCCAACAAGAATTATGTATTCAGTAAAACTATCCCTCAAATATGATGGTGTAATTAGGACATTTCCAGATAAGCAGAAATTAAGGGAATTTGTTAAAACCACACCAATCTTACAAGAGATGCTAAAGGGAGTCCTTTGGACAGAGAAGCAACAACAGCAAACAATAACTGATCATTAACACACATGATGACATAACCCAGAAACCAACCCAGATATGGAAGTATCCAAAGAAAATAAGCCTACAAGATTGTAAACAGAGAACCTGAGACATCAATTGACAAATGAAGACAACTACAAACCAAAAAGTGGGAAAAAATTGTGTAGTTACAGAACTTCTAGATGGTAGGGAAGTCAAGACGACTATAAGATAAATCGGACTGTTCTATACTTGGGAAGAAAACTGTAAATCATAGGGTAACCTCAAAGAAAAATGATAAACCTCCACATCAAAATTAAAAAGAGGACTAGCACAAATATTTAGCAAATACTAAAACAAAGGAAGTGATAACACGATTCATAAACAAAATGAGCTCAGCACAGAAAATTATATGGAACGAAATCAACACCACGGAAGAGCACATAACAAAATGACCTCAGCAAATTCATACTTGTTGATAATTACATATCTGGCAAGAGATTTATCTCTAAGATTTATGGAAAACTCCAATGCCTCAACAGCAAAGGAATTAATATTCCAATTGTAAAATGGGCAGAAGATATGAATAGACACTTCACCAAGGAGGATATTCAGGTGGCCAGCAAACACATGAAGAGATGCTCATGGTCACTGGCCATCAGAAAGATGCAAATCAAAACAACAATGAGATACTATCTCACCCTTGCATTGATGGCAAGGTTCAACGAGACAGAAAATAACAAATGCTGGTGGGGATGTGGAGAGACTGGGACTCTCATACACTGCTGGTGGGACTGTGAAGTGATACAACCGCTGTGGAAAGCAGCATGGTAATTCCTTAGAAAGCCTGAATTGGAAATACCATTTGACTTAGCAATCCCACTACTAGGTATATATCCTAGAGAAGTGACAGCCAGGACAGCAAGAGATATATGCATACCCATGTTCATCTTAGCACTATATACAATAGCAAAAAGATAGAAACAACCTATGTGCCCATCAACAGAAAAGTGGATGACCAAACTATGGTACATACACACAATGGAATGATATACAGCACTGAAGAATGTAGAGTCTGCAAAACACCACATAACATGGATGAACTTGGAGGACATTATGATACCCACCAGCCACTCCTCAGAAAGAAGATGGGGCAATCTACTTCTGTAGTGATACTGCCTCGGAAACCCAAGGAGGGGTCGCTATGAGTCGGGTCCGACTCGATGACATATAACAACAACAACGACAACAACATGCTGAGTGAAATAAGTCAATCACAGAAGGACAAATATAGTATTAGTTCATTATTGTAAAACTTCTAGGAAAGGTTTATATATGGAAGGAAAATTTCTTTGTTGGTTGTGGGGGGGGAGGAACACTGCAAAAAAAAAAAGTATTGACCCATGTCACTTTAGTTTTGTGTATTTCACTGTACACAAATTATATATCAATAAAATGCATTAAAAAAGATACTGTTTGTCAACAATGCTATTTGTGAGAAAATGCTACATGAAATCACAAATGTAAGAAATTTCACTTGATGTTGTAGACAAGTAACAGATACTTCTACTCACCATTTAAACCAAAGGCAACAAGATATTAATGATTAGCTAATATTTATCAAACAGTTTGTGGCAGACCTTGTGCTAAATACTGTACAAATCTTTTTGTATTTGGTTCTCTTAAGAAAGCTGGAGCAGATACCTCATTATTTCTACCTTGCAGCTGAGAAAATAAGTGTATTTTATAGAGATTGAGAATTTCAATTTGTTCAAAAGCCCAATGCTAATGAGTAGCAGAGGCAGGACTTAGATCTAGGTCCACTATCACCAGTGATTTTATATAAACACATCTAAGACAGAATTTCTGCATTCAAGAAACTTATCATATACCCAAGAGAAGATATATAAATAGATTAATATCATGATATTTTGTATTATTATAGTGTTAAATTGGTAGTAGTTTTCATTAGAGTAAATTATATATGAGGAAGAAGATATGTCAGTTAAAAAATGTGACAAACAGACCTCATATAATTTTTTTAATGACTTAGATGTACCCTCATTAGGCCTCATGTAAGACTGATAATGTATCAGTACAACTCTCCAGTTTTGAAATATCTCAACACTGAAAGAACAGCAAATACAAAGAAATGCTACTATTATTTACTGACATCTTTCCTAGCATTATGCTAAGTGCTCCATTTACCACACATTATTTCATTTAATTCTCTCAACAACCCCATGTAATAGTTATTATTCCTACATTAGAGATCAAGAAACTGACACTGCAGTTTTAAGGATTTTTTCCCTTTGTCCACTCTAACTCATTCTAATAAGACATTAACTCATTAGAAAGAGACATAGATCAACACCAAATTTACTATCTTGGGGTTATAGCAATTATAAAATATCACTGCCTGCCTATCTTTGTTTTCACCCGAAAAAAGGAAAATAAAGCAATGCAAATACAACATGTATCCTGGAAAAGGAGGTGTGCAGGGTATCAATCTAAGGCAGTGGTGCTCAAACTGAGTGGTTGCTGTTTTTGTTTGTTTAACTATTATAAAATATAAGAAAACTGTGGCAATGTAAAATTTTAGAACACAGTTCTAAAAGCTGACTCTCACTTTTTGTATTTATTTTATCACAAACTAGTAATAAACAGCTCATCCAGTCAATGGGCCATACACTTTGAGTAGCTGGTCTAACAGATATATAATATCTAAGGAGACATATCCAATTGGAATTTTACTATTAAAAATTATTTCTGATAATATGTTTTAGATAAAAATAAGGTCTAAACATATATATTTTGGGTTGATCTATATAAAAATTTTGTAAGTATATTCTTATATTCAAATAGTACAGGAATGACCTCAAGAAAGAACCTGCCTTATTCTTCTTGGAAACAAAATCTATAAAACCAATAGATAAAAATCACAAAATTAGTTAATGTCTTTATCAATAATAAACCCATCATGTCAACTGACTCATATCATATTACAGAGTAGAATTGCCCCACAGGGTTTCCAAGGCTGTAAATCTTCATGGAAGCAGACTGCCACATCTTCCTCCCACAGAGTGGTTGGGTTCAAACCTTCAACCTCTGGGTTAGCAGCCAGGTGGTCAACCACTGCACCACTAGCAAAAATACCTAAAAATTTACCACTTGTTACTATTTGTACTATTTGTTACTATTTGTATGTCTATTATGTGCTGTCTTAGGTAAGAAGTCTACCTCTGGATTTTATGACATTAATAAATAGTCAAATTGTGTGAGAATACTAACAAAGAGGTTTAAATTTCACAAATCTCTACATTTAACACTAGTGTCATGTTCAGCCACCAATTTTACAAACCAACACCTCTGGGAAGACATACTGTCTATATTCATTAGCTTTGGGAATGTAGAATTTGTAAAAGTCTTATATTCCCTGTTAAGGGCTAGACTGTTGGCTGAAAGTTTGGCAATTTGAACCAATCCAGAGGCACCTTAGAAGACAGGCCTGGCATCTGAAAGATGACAGCCTTGAAAACCCTATGGAACTTTTCTACTCTGCACACGTGGAGCTGTCAGGAGTTGGATTCTCCTCGACAGTAACTAACTGACAACAGCTATACTTCTAGTTTTATAAAAGAAATATAAGAATCTCATTCATCTGGTTCAAATCTGTTTTATATTTATCTCCAATGAATCGGCTTGATGGCACCTAACAGCAACATTATATAGTTCACACAATTTTTTCCTTAATAATAATAAGCAAAATAATTATAATAAACATTAATATTTAATGTTTATTATAGTTCATGCAATATTCCATTTCAGTCCGATTTTTCCTAGTTACACTGGTAGTGTAGTGCCTGAGGCATTTGACTGCTAACCAGAAGGCTGGCAATTCAAACCCACCAGCCACTCCTCGGAAGGAAAGTTGACAATCTACTTCCGTAGTGATACCACTTCGGAAACTCAAGGAGGGTTTGCTATGAGTTGGCTCTGACTCCACGGCAGTGAGTATCGAGATCTTTTCAGTATGTCTTAAAAGTAGTACTGGAAACATGAAATCTATTCTTGGCCAGGCAAAAATCATAGTAGGTTCTCAAAAAAATAGGTTGAATAAATGACAAATGCAGTAACTTTTTTTCATTAGGATCTAACACAAACTAGTTGCAGAAAGGGCATGGAGGTAGCATCTTCTGACCTCTTCCAATCTCACTCGGGGGAAACAGAGTCACCATTAGCAGCCCAAGGCTTATTCCTAAGAGGTCAGACATACTGCTACTCTCTATCCTTTTTACTAACTCTGACACCAACTGTCCCACCCACAGCACTCACTACTTCTCTGCTATGTTCAATAATTTGTTGCAATGGCCACATAGAACTCACAGACAATACTCACAATCATGGGGTTTATTAGGGAAGTAACAGGCTACAATTCAAGTTCAGGAACATATTCACAATACAACTCTTCAATCAGGACAGTCTCCTCTCTGCTGTACACTCAGACATACTTCTCTGGCCTCTGGCCTCTCAGCCTGGCCCCTGCCCTACCTGGGCAAGTGTTACAAAATTCTTTTAGCTCTGTCAATACGTATACCTAGGTGCACCCCACTTTTGTCAGCAAGCCTCCTGCCCAAAGGCACTCAGCTTTCTTGCTCTATGGGCCAGATAAGCCTGCTGGTCTGTCATGTGCCTCTTGGTTCTACTGCCACCATCTCTCTGCAGGGTGTCTCTCTCTGCCGGGTGTCTCTCTCTGCTGGGTGTCTCTCTCTCTCTCTCTCTCTCTCTCTCTCTCTGCCAGGTTGTCTTGGCCAAGGAGATCCAATGCAAAGATCCAAGGATGCACTCCACTTTACAGCTAGCTCTTTTATCTTGATGGCAGTGAGATCCCCTCTATGACTTTAGGAAGGCTCATTTTAAGCCTGGCAGAGTGACAAAACTAACTAATCTCAACATGAGAATTCTACACATCTCATTTTCATGGCCCCACCCAGTAATCTGGTGGGAGTAACAAAGATTATGGCTAGAAAAGCCACATCAAGTAATTCACTATACTGTATCAGTTACTCTATCTAAGTCACTTTACCTAAAAATGGGATATTACTCCATGGTGCTAATATCCAATAAAATCTGTGCCTGAGGATTATCCCAGGAAAATTTCCAGGGATAATGGAAGGGATCTTAAGAGATAAATATTAGACCTTTGAGATAATTTAAATATTTATAGGGCAGGAAAATTGAGACCAGAGTTGTTAAATGAGTTTTTCCAGGTCACAAAGCTAATTAAAGCAGAACGAATTCTTAAAAAGCCAGCTCTTCTGAGTCATAGTTCAGTTTTTTTTTTTTTTTTTTGGTCACAAATCTACTTTAGTTTATCAAGAATTTAGATATTACTCTTTATGTTTGAAAGAATGACTTACCTAAACCTGAAAATACTATAGATGGTAACATATTTAAAATGGCCCCTCCTTTCATTTGAGGGTTTTCTAAAGGGGAACTCTCATTATTTTGACATCCCTACCTCCTTTCTAAAAATATGTAAGATCTAGAAGGGAAAAAACAGTCAACTTTTTATGAGAAATAGAATTTATTATAACAGAAGTTATTGGGTCTTTCAAATTTTAGTGTTATAGGCCAACGTATTCTACTCTTAGGTACTTCTCAGCTGCAGTGAAACCATATTGCTAGCTTTAGCATATTATATTCCTAATCCAAAAATTAAATTCCACTTACTTTCAGAAGCCATTTTCTCAATTTCTATATCCTTTATTCGTTCCCAGGGTTTCTGTTCCTTTTTTTCATAATTTTTAATGTCAAAAAGTTCTTTCTCTTCTCTCTTTTGTCTCATCTTGTCATAAGTAGATTTTGAAATGGAAACTTTAGTCTGCATGAAAAAGTTGAGTTATCTGAAATTATTCAGGAAGTTTCACATTTAAAATAACTATCTTAATGATGGTGCTCTGGTGGCATAGTGCTTAAGGCATTTGACCGCTAACCAGAAGGCTGGTGGTTGAAATCCACCAGCCACTCCTTGGAAGGAAGATTGGGTGATCTACTTCCATAGAGATACCATCTCGGAAACCCAAAGAGGGGTTGCTATGAGTTGAGTTGACTCAGTATTAGTAAGTTTTTTTTTGTTTGTTTGTTTATCTTAATGACATCTGTGTATATACATTAAATGTCTAAACAAAATCAAATATGCATTTCTTAATCATTATTCCAGGAACTCCAAATAATAGAATTACATGGTGCTAATATCCAGTGAAATCTGTGTCTGAGGATTATTAGTTTGTTATTCCTTGAGTATGTGTTAGAAAACTGCTGAATGAGTATATGTTCCTGTGTGCTGTCGAGTTGATTTCAACTCATAGTGATTGATGTGACAGAGCAGAATTGCCCCACAAGGATTTCCTGGCTGTAATCTGTATGGAAACAGATCACTGGGTCTTTCTCTCACAGAGCTACTGGATGGGTTTGAACTGTCAGCTGAGTGGTTAACCACTGTGCTGCCAGGGCTCCTTGAATATGTATGTACATATATATGTGTGTATAAGTGTGTGTATGTATTTATGGTATGTTGTTAGTTGCTGTTGAGTTGCCTCTGACTCATGTGACCCCATGTGTTGCAGAGCAGAACTGTACTCTACAGCATTTTCAAAGCTGTGCCATTTCAGAAGTAGACTGGTAGTCCTTTCTTCCAATACTCCTCTGGGTGAGTACAAACCATTCACCTTTTGGCTAGCAGTTGAATACTTAACCACTTGCTCCACCCAGGAACTATATGCTCTAACACCAGAATTAGAAAGGAGATATCATTTAAATGATGAAGGACCAAAATTTTAGTTACACCAACAAGATTTTTAAAATTTTGATCATGAAACTTTCACCAAACCAAATTTGATTTATACAAAATGATGGCATCTTATAGGCTTAAACTTATCCTAACACTTAATACATAACCTTACATCTTTTTCATTTTCAGCATCAAGATATGATGGAATACTTTGCTGGACTGCTCTTCCATAAATCCCTGATGGTGGTTCAAAACTTTGTTTAATAGAAAATGTATCTCCATTTTCCACAGAAGATATCACTGATTGGCTGCAAGTTGCTGGTGCTGAATTTGGGCTCCCAAATACACCTGAAATCAATCAACCATCAAACAGTCATTAGGTATTTGTGTGACGGTCCTCTGAATGACAAAAGCTCTTGCTTTCAAGAAGTAAACAATATAGTTGTTGCCATTGTTGTTGTTATGTGCTGTTGAGTCAGCCCCAACTCACAGCAACCCTTCCATGGGTTTCCGAGGCGGTATCACTATGGAAGTAGATTGTCCCACCTTCCTTCTGAGGAGTGGCTAGTGGGTTTGAACCTCCAGCCTTCCAGTTAGCAGTCAAGTGCCCTAGGCACTACACTATCAGAGTTCCTAAACAACACAGTTAGTGAGAAAGAAAAGTTAAATAATCATTACAAAGTAAAAACAATCTAATAAGACAGTAATATAAAAAAAAAAAACAAACTCACTGCTATTGAGTTGATTCCAACTCATAGCGATCCCCATTGGGTTTCCATGGTGGTATATCTTTATGGAAGTCAACTGCCCTTCTTCCTTCAGTGGAACAGCTATAGGTTTGAACTGCCAATCTTCTGGTTAGCAGTCAAATGCCTTAGGCACTATGCTACTAGAGCTCCTGGGACAGTAATTAATTATGACAGAAATATAGGGGGTATCATATGGCAGTTCATGATTAACATCAAATGAATTCACAGGAATGATGGCATTGGCTGAGTTTAAGATGGCTTCAAGAAGCTAGATTGGAAGATAGGTTGGATTTGGATAGGCGGAAAAGAAAGAAAGGAGGACATCCTGTGAGATGAGGATGTTTATAAGCAGAGTTGAGTAAGTGTGAAGTCTGTATATAGGGTGAATAAATAAGTTTGGATAGGGAAAAGGCAGATATAAGAAGAACAGAAAATAGTGTTATAAGAGTAGATTGAAGTCAATCTGAACAGAAACTTAAATTAATCTAATGAGACTCTTCCAAGCTAAAAAGGGAAGTTTGTCAAGCATCTCATTATATTCATGATATTGAACAGAGACAGTAAAAGGTATATATTCTCAGTATGTAACCACATTCTAGTTTTACAATTTAAAAAAAGAAACTATAGCTAAAAAGCCAATGCAAGTTAAATATGTCACCCAAACATCCTCTATTCACCCTGAAATATATAATTTAAGAATTAAATTTTGATTTGTTCACATTTTATATGGGGAATGCAAAAACGGCAAGGAGGCCACATGTTCTGACCTCCTCTAATCTCACAAGAGGAAGGCAGGATTACCAGCAGTAACCCAAGGCCTATTACTGCAAGGCCAAACATGCTGCCTCCCTCCAGCCCTTTCACCAACCGTTCTTCCCAAAGCACCCACCACCTCTCTCCTGGGTTCGATAATTCGCTGCAGTGGCCACACAGAACTCACAGATTATGGGGTTTATTAGGGAAGCACCAGGCTACAACTCAAGTTCAGGAAGAACGTTCAGTCTCTCTCCCAGCCCACCGTCCCTCAGCCAAGAGTCTCTCACAGTCTCTTTCCCAGCAGTGCTGGTCCCTCGCTGTCTCACTCAGCAATGCGTGTCTCTTGCGTCTCTTTGCCAGCAATGCGTGTCTCAGGAGCCCGTGTCTCTTTCAGCAGCACGTCTTCCTCAACCAGCAGTCAGAGAGAGTTCTGCCTCCAGGAGGTCTCCTTTAGAGCCCGCAGGGTGGTCAAACTAGCCAATTATAGCATCAGAACTCTAAGCACCTGAGAGAGAGTGGGCACCTCCCAGAACATTGTTTTGTGCCTCACCCAACAGAAATATTCCAGGTGGACACCTTCAGCAATCAGGAGCTCTTGACTTGCTCATAGAAAATCTCACCTTGGAGTTTACAAAGACTTATGGGTAGAAAAGCCACACAAAGTAATTTACTACACTGCAGGGAACAAGAAATTATACTATTTATATTGCTCATTAAGCTTATAAATAGGACTACCACTTAATTTAAACTATGCTGACACTGTCTTAGCTATTCTAGAATTATCTTAGCAGTACCTAACCTATAGCTATCATGCCATATCTCTCTAGATATTACTGACATAAATTTACCTGAATTTTTTTTCAGAAGGTAAGAAATGTACAGTTAAGTATTCACTTCTGATTCTTTCAAATTAATAATTTTTAAAAAATAAATTCTATTAAACACCTACGTATTGCTTAAGTGTGAAGAGCACATATAATTAAAAAGCTAAGTAACTTTGAAATACCTTTTCCAACAACTACCACTGAGTCTTCTGATAAAGTATTTGTAGATGGCAAGTCAAAACTGGAAATTTGCTGTAAATCTGATGATGACCCTGTAAACCCTAAAAAAAACCAAAAAACAAAAAAATACAGATCTCATATTTTAAAATATTTATTTACAAAACAGTATTTTAGAATATTAAAACATAGCCCTTTAAAACTGAAATTTTATTTCATCAAAGACTTAACAGTTTATTTATTTGCACATATCTATTAATTCAATAAACATTTACAATTACAAGACCTACTATGGCCAGGCATTAGAGAAAAAAAGAAATATTCCTCCCCTCAAGGAGCTTACACACTTAAAGGTTAGAGGTAGGAGAGGCACACAAGCAAACAATTACAATGTAACAGTCCACAACAAAGGCCTAATTATGAAGGAAAGCCTTCTCTAACTTTCCAACCAAAACAGTTTACGTCAATCTCAAAGTTCCCTGTATTAATCTAGGTTAATTTTTATTTCAGTTTTCGTGGTTGTCTGTCTCTCTTATTAGACTGTAATGTTCATGGGAATAGGACTATGTCTATTTTTTATTATAATTTTTTCTTTTGTCACTCATGACTGAACTGGGCTGAACTAGGTTAAGTCCTGCTTTGTCCGAAACTACCCTTTTAGTTCTTGCTGGCCCATCAGCAATCCATTAATTTAACGTGTATTCTTTGAGCACTTTTATGTACAAAGCATAATCCAGATATAAAAATGAGTAGGATAGAATATTTAATATTAAGTTAACTTATAATTTAGTATGGAAGATCTGAGACACAAATGAATAATTAACTGTAAGGCAGAAAGAAAAGACTGCTCCAGAATAGGGAAGTGAGGAAAGATTTATGAGTAAGCGGCTTTTAAGCCAGTATTGAAAAAGCTGACATGATCTAGATCCATTAAGATTGGGAGAGGACATTCTATGCAGGCTCTACATGCAAACTAAATAAACTTCTAGTATTAAGAATGCTGGAGCATAGGACATGAAAAAAGGAATAGTAACAGGTAATGCAAGAAAATTACTTGAGAGTCAAGATTCTTAAAAAGCTCCTAAAAGTCAAACTACAGATTAGAAACTTTATTTTATGGGAAACAGGAAACTGCTCAAGGTTTTGACTTTACTTTAGAAAGACTTATGGAAGAGTATGTACCCTGGATTAAAAAGGGATGAAATAAGAGACAAAGTGCTTGACCAGGAGGCTCTCATAATGATCCAGAGAAGGGTTAATAAAATCCCATATTACAACTGTGGGAACATATATAAAGTTAGACTCTGAAAAATGGTAGGTTCGCCCATTGTCTGAAGTGAACAGTGAGAGGAAGCACATAAAAGATGATTCTAAAGCTTTAAGATGCTGAAGTTAGGGAAAAGGTAAAGGTATTAAATATGGATAGTAAATAGGAACAGGTCTGGAAAGGATGGGAAGTGTGGTTTTTGTTCACGTTGAATTCTGTTCACCAAATATTTAATAAGTGGTATAAAGCTGGAAATGTGGATGCAAAGTAATTTCCTGGAGTAGAATTAGCTATTGGTCAAAAAATTTAAAAAGATAGGGTTCTGCTGTCTATGAAAACAATGTCACTGGCGGGAAATGAACATATTCAGCAAGTATTTCAAAGCAAATTCTAAAAAGATAATGAAAAATTATACTAAATGAGGAATATGAGTTACTCCAAGAAGAAAAGCACTTTTTGTCCTTCATTTTCTTTATTTGAGATATAAAATATGTAGGTAAGTATGGAAAAATTCTATAATTCTTTATTTTTGTGAAAACAGTGAACAACTGATCTCTGTCACAAATAAATTATATTTAATAAAATAGAATAAATTAAATTAAATTTTGAGAAAATTTACAAGATAAAGTTTTCAATCAAGTTCCTTCTTATTCAATTTGGGTTATTTCCATACCTATACACACACACAACACACACACGCAGAGTCCTAAAAAATGACTGATTACCTGCACATATGTGACTAGAATGATTAGCAATAACGGTGATTAGTTGACCCTATTGCCATTGCAGTTGCTAAACAGAAAGAAAGGAAAACAAAAACAAAAACCTGTTCCTTACGATGTACTAGTAGATTACAAGGCTTAAATACAGGTGACTTCAAATTACTCTATTTACCTAAATACTTACATCCTTAAAAATCACTTCTACTCTTATGCCAATTTATAAAAAACCTGCAGCTGTAACAGAATCTCTGCGGTATCATCAGAGCAGTCATAGTGGTGTTATTTGCCACTTAATTAAAGAAGAAAAGAAGGAAGGAAATAGTTAACAAGGTTAGTGACGAAAAAGAAGCTTCCTTACATTCTACTGCAGGGAAATTATACTCCTGTTGCCAATTATACCCTTGCATGCAACCTAACTAGGCATCTGGGAGTCACTTACCCACATGATTTTCTCTACCTCATTTTAGTAGTAAACTCTTAGAAACTTTAGTAGTAAATCTCTTAGAAACTGTGTGTGTGTGTGTGTGTGTGTGTGTGAGTGTCTTGGGGGTTGAAGTAGCAGGGATTCCTTAGTTTTAACATGCTAGACAGCTGCATCCTGGGATTGGCTCCTCAGGAAATGCCATAAACCAATATATGAACCTTTGAGCTCTCCTATTTGGCAAAATTATTTGAGCAACAACACATCACCAAAAAGGTAAGATAAACATCTCAAAACCAGTAAGTAATTCTCAGTTCATTTTTTTAAAGTGATTCTAACCATGAGACATTCAATTTTTAAAAATCAACTTTTCATGAAAATTACTAACCTTTTGTATGCTTAGAATGTCGTGGGTGTTCCTTATTTTGTATTTTTAGAATACTAGGTGAAATGTCATATGATTTATCATCTTCAAAATCACCACATCCATACCCATAGTTCATTCGCTGACCAATTATGCTTACATTGGATGTCATAATTCCTATAAAATAAATAAAAATGTTCATTTTGATGACTTAGGTAATATAATATGATAGTAAAATATCTCTAGATTATCTGGACATCTAACTTTCTAAAGGCCAGTACCATGATGTTGCAAATTTAAAAAATGTTAACCTATTTTAAAATCTGTACTCCTTTTTATCTTACTAACACATAAGAATATTTATTATAAGCTATTCTATATTTCGGGAGCTCTGGTAGCATAGTGCCTAAGGCACTTACTTGACTGCTAACCAGAAGGCTGGCGGTTTAAACCCACCAGCCACTCCTTGGAAGGAAGGTTGGGCAATCTACTTCTGTAGTCACACCGCCTCGGAAACCCAAGGAGGGGTTGCTATGAGTCGTGTCCGACTCGACAGCACATAACAACAACAACCACCTTCTATATTTCATAAAATAAGTTTTTAAATCACAATGCAATTCAAAATTCAATGTTTGAAAGAGATATATGTGTTTTAAAAATATGACAAGCACTTAATGCATAAGTGAAATTCTTAATTTTATACCAAAAAGAAAATTTAAAAAATCCAGAACATGTTTTTTGTGGCTTGAAAGATGCCTATATTCTACAACATTTCCCCCCACCAACCCCACCAAGCAGACTTTATATTGAGTTGGCTAGTGAGGCTGTAAACTACACAGTGATTAATTAAGAGTTTGGAGTCTGGAATTAAATTCCTGATTTTAAGGCATAGCATAGCTACTTAAACTGATGAGAGAACCTGGGAAGGCACTTTACCTCATTTATAAAATGGCAGTTAATAGTAGTTATTATTCCAGAACTGTTATGATGATTAAATGAGAAGAATATATGTGAAGGGCTTAGCACAGTGTCTAGCACATAATAAATACCCAAATGTTACTACATCCTAATTAAAAACCAAACAAAACCAAAAAAACCCCCTGAATGTAAGCCTCCTTTTAACAAGTATAAAGAATTTAATCTACATTTTCATGTTTAAACACATCACCTATATTAATACCTTGCTGTTAAAATCATAAAATATTTAAATGAAAAATCTTAGAAGATAAACAGTTGAGTCACTTTCCACTTATATACAGTTTCTGTGTAAAACATTAAGACATCTTTAATAACGCTGTGGGTATTTTAATAGAAAACAGGATGGTGAGAGAGAAGGAGACTGGTGGTAGCATGATTGCAGAGGATTGTACAGGGCATTAAGACAGTTCATAGAAAAAGATTCAAGAACTATCTGATGGTAAATGGATAGAGAACTTCCAGAGTAAAGGAGTATCTTTCTGAATTCTTCTTAGTTTTGATAGTTAATCCATAAAGTAAGCTACATAAAGATACTGGCTTTGGGTAAAAATACTATTAAAGATGATACTACACTAATGCTATATGAAGAAAAGTGTAACATAATCTTATTCAGGAAAATCAGCACAACACGATATAATAGGTAATGGTGGACTGTATGTGGAAATCTGTACTGGAAATGCTATTGTAAAGACAGACGGCATTTATAATTTTACATAATTATTACTTTTGTTTTTGTTCTTCAGTTAATCCTCATTCTAAGCACTATAATTTTTATGTTCTGATAATGAAACACAAATAACCTGTAGAAAGCACTTGCTTACTGGGAAAACAAAAACAAATACTATCCCATGAACAAAAACTATACACCCAAATTTATAAAATCCGACATTATTAGCAACTTAATATTTTGAAGATTTAACCAAGAATATCTTACAGTGAATTCAATAATAGTAGCGTTTCCAAAACTTGATTCTATAAATACCTGTTACTTGTTTAAAATACAGATTTCTAATTCTGAAAATTGATTCATGAGGTATGAGGAAGATGAGGCCCCAAAATTTACATTTGTTAACATCCACCCAAGGTGATTCTTAGGATTAGGCAAGTTTGGAAAATACTGAATACTGCATATAGAATTATGTACTATGATAAGACCTATCACCCTAACAAGACTTAAGTAACTCACAAGGTCATACAAGGATCAGAGGGGAACTCAAATCCAGGTTTTCAAAATCCACTCTTTTTCCCATTCCAAAGATATTCTTCTAAGAGAAGGTTCCATTTTTACAAACTAAAAACAACCTAGCAACTAGATGTCTCTTCAAATTTACATAAACACTTGTAAAATTATAAAACAGATCTACTAGGATGATCAGCCTTAAAAAAAGGAATGAAGATTACCAGGGATGGGAGGGGAAGGGAAAGCAAATCACTAACTAGAGGGTAGATACATACTAAGTTGGGTGAAGAGAAAGACAATACACACAGTAAGAAGGTAGTCAAAACAAAATGATCAAAGCAGAGGAAGACACTGGGAGAAGCACAAGAATTAAAGGCAATAAATATAAATACTATTACATACACAATCCTGCAAATAACATTAATAATCTATAAATGGACACACAGACATTCAAGCTTAATGGGAAGGTAAATGGGACTATACCCACAAATGTATACAGGATGGACAGAGGGTATTTCTACACATGTACTTATATGTGCTACAAATATATCTATTAATAGAGTATAGCATACAGGGGGCAATGTTATGAAAACTTCTTAGTCATACAAATACCTTAAGGGAACGACTCTTTGGGTATGGGGACTCAGGACAATAGTCTCAGGGAACACTAAGGTCACCTGGTGTAACATAGTCCACAAACACAATGTTCTACATCCTACTTTGGTGAGTAGTGACTAGGGTCTTAAAAGCCTGTCAGTGGCCATCTAAGGTGCAACTACTGGTCTTTCCCCCTTTGGGAAAAAAAGTGAAAAAAAATCAATGACTAATCAAATCAAACGACTAATTGTACCTCAGCCTCCATGACCTTGATGCAAGAAGAACTAGATAGTGTCCAGCTACCACTACTGACTAATCTGAAACGGATCATAATAGGAGGTCCTGGATAAAGTGGGAGAAAAATGTGGAATAAAACTCAAGATCATAAAAATGACAAGATTACTGGTCTGATAGCGACTGGTAGAACCCCTGAGACTATAGCCCTTAGACATCCTTCAAGCTGGGAACTAAACTCACTCACCCCCCGCCCCCCGGCTCAACTCTCAGCCAAAACATAGACAGGCCTATAAGGTGAGCAATAATATGAAGAATATATGCACTCATTAGAATAAACAACCATACGAGATATAAAAGGCAGCATTTGCCCAGGGATAAAGCTAACATTAAGAAGAATGATATGCAATTCCCATTCTAAACAGATTTCCCATTCTAAATTTTTCTGAATATTCTAAACAAATTTTTCTGCTAAATGATTACTAGTAACTAAATGTACTTTCTGAGAAGTGATGTTGTAAGTGATGGAGCTTCTGAAAATCTGATGCCTGGATCACACTCCATTCTAATTGTTTGGAGGTGGGAGGGAGACATGGGTACACCTATGGTATGAAAAGGGGATCAATTTTTCAGGTAAATATTTTTTCTTCCAAGAATAATACAATCTTTATTATTGCCAAAATGGTCTTTCAAAGGGTTATAAAAATGATTTGTCTTTATTAGTAACTTGAAAAATTTTAAATCTGAAAACACACTTTCGTCATTTTTCAAATCAAAGAAAACTACAAAGTACTATTTTAAGAAACTATAAGAGATCTACATAATGGAAGAACACACCATGCTCATGGATAGGAAGAGTGAACATTGTGAAAATGTCAATTATTACCCAAAGCAATCTATACACTCAATGCAATCGTAACCCAGATCCTATCAATATTTTTTAAGGATATGGAAAAACCAATCACTAACTTTATATGGAAAGGAAAGAGACCTCAGATAAGCAAAGCACTACTGAAGAACTACAAAGTAGGAGGTCTCAAACCCCCAGATCTCAAAACCTACTATACAGTCACAGTAGTCAAAACAGCCTAGTATCAGTACAATGACAGACACATAGACCAGTGGAACAGAATTGAGAAGCCAGAAATAGATCCATCGACCTATGGTCAGTTGATTTTTGACAAATCCATTAAACGGGGAAGAGATGGTCTCTTTAACAAATAATGATAGCACAACCTGATATCCATTTCAGAAAAATAAAACAAGATCCATACTGCACACCATACACAAAAACTAACTCCAGATGGATCAAAGACTTAAATGTAAAACCTAAAGGTATAAAGTTCATTGAGGAAAATAGGGGCAAATTTATGGCATAAATAGATTGGCAAGCATAACCCAAAATGCACAAACAGCTGAAGATAAATATCCATTCAGGAAGTCCAACGAACCCCAAACAGGATAGACCCCAAAAGAAAATCACCCAGACATATCATCATCAAACTTACCAAAACCAAAGATAAAGAAAGAATCATGAGAGCAGCATGGGAAAAATGAAAAGTTACTTACAAAGGGCAACCAATAAGACTAAGCTCGGATTTCTTAGCAGAAACCATGCAGGCGAGAAGACAATGGGACGGTATATATAAAACCCTGAAAGAGAAAAATTTCCAACCAAGAATTATGTACCCAGCAAAACTGTCCCTCAAATATGATGGTGAAATTAGGACACTTCCAGATAAGCAGAAATTAAAGGAATTTGTGAAAACCAGACCAACCTTACAAGAGATGCTAAAGGGAGCCCTTTGGACAGAGAAACAACAGTCAACAACAACTGACCATTAACACACATGATGATATAACCCAGAAACCAACCCAGCTATGGAAATATTCAAAGTAAATAAGCCTACAAGATTGTAAACAGGGAATCAGGGACATCAACTGACAAATGTGGACAACTACAAACCAAAAAGAGGGGAAAATCTGTGTTATTACAGAAACTTCTAGATGATAGGGAAGTCAAGACAACTACAAGATAGAATGGACTGTTCTAAACTTGGGAAGAAAACTATAAATCACAGGGTAACCTCAAAGAAAAATTATAAACTTTCACATCAAAAAAGAGAACCAGTATAAATATTCATCAAATACTAAAACAATAGCAATGAAGGAAGTGATAACACAAATCATAGACAAAACGAGCTCAGCATAGAAAATTATATGGAAGAAATCGACACTACAAAAAAGCACATAACAAAAATGACAGCAACGAATTCTATTTGCTGATAATTACGTATCTGGCAAGGGACTTGTGGTGGTTATGTTTTTGTGTTAAGTTGGCTGGGCCTGGTTGAGTGGTTGGGCAGCTGGTGGTAGTTATTCCCCATGATGAGATTGGCAATCAACTCCATGGTGGGATCTACCACAAGCAGCTGAGTAGCTGTCTTTGGGATGTGGTATGCTTCCTGTATATAAGGAGAAGCCTTGGGAATGGTCTCTAGCCTATGGCACGCTTGGATCCTGCATGTAGCCATGCCGTTGCCATGCTCTGCCGACCTCAGGACTTACAGTGGACTTAAATTGATGGCCTGCCATGTGGTTTGGTAACATCGGGTACCATGTGCCTTTGTATTTGTCAACCTTGGGTTTGTCAGCCTCAGCAGCCACCAACTGTCTGAGTGAAGAAATGCCTCTACCTCCAGTAGGCTGGGAGCAAGAGGCAGAGCTGAAGCCCAAGGCTGAGGGGCTTTCACCCAGCCCCTAGAGCCTGGCACTTTGAACTTGGACTCAAAGCCTCCAAACTGTAAGAGAATAAATTCCTGTTTGTTAAGGCCATCCCATTTGTGGTATATTCCTGTCATAGCGGCATAGGTCACCAAAACAGGACTTATCTCTAAGATTTATAGTAGGAGAGTGGATGACCAAACTATGGTACATACACATAATGGAATACTATGGAGTGCTAAAGAATAATGTAGAGTCTGCAAAACAGCGCATAATATGGATGAACTTGGAGGACATTATGCTGAATGACATAAGTCAATTGCAGAAGGACAAATATAGTATTAGTTCGTTGTTGTGGAGGGTCAAGGAAAGGTTTATATATGGAGGGAAGCTTTCTTTGTTGGTTGCCGGGGTAGGAGGGGAGGGGAGGGAACATTGCCCCCCCCCCCAAAATGCACTGACCCATGTCACTTTAGTTTTGTGTATTTCACTATACATAAATTATATTTCAATAAAATGCATTAAAAAAAGAAGAATGTAGAATCTACAAAACATATTACATGGATCAACTTGGAGGCCATTATGCTGACTGAAATAAGTCAATCACAGAAGGACAAATATTGTATTAGTTTATTATTGTAAAAAGTCAAGCAGAGGTTTATATATGGAAAGAAATTTTCTTTGTTGGTTATCAGGGTGGGAAGGGAGGAATGGGAACACTGCAAAAATAAAAACAAAACAAAACAAAATAGTCACAGAATACCTGCACTGTGGCTTTGTTGAGCTATATGAGAGTTCTTATTTTTTGCTGAAGAAAGTCTTGTGGAGCCAGGTTTTGATCCAAATGTTGGAAGTATGTCTGCCCTACAACAAAACAAGGTAATTTCAATAAACTTTTAAGATTCAGAGCTATTTAACACTTTCACATCACATATTCTCTGCTCTTTTTAATAACACAAAATAATGAGATAGTAAGGCAGCAACAAGTATGAAAAGCTATGGCTAAAAATATCTTTTATAGGTATTCTCAGTATTCTTTTACAGGTATTCTTAGTTTAAAGTTCTCTTTGAACTTGCAACTTTTTAAACATATGGCTAATTCTTAGTTATTCATAAGAGGACTTCCACAGGAAATGAAAACTCATCGATTTGTACTGTATAATCTTTGGTTGGGCCAAAAATAAATGGTCTATGAAAACCTATTTTAAAACCAAATCAAATGATACCTAATTATCTAACACAATAACCGCTCTCACATATGTTGTTATGTGCTGTCGAGTAGGACCCAACTCGGTGACCCCTCCTTGGGGTCTACAGAAGTAGATTGCCCAACCTTCCTTCCGAGGAGTGGCTGGTGGGTTTGAATCACCAGCCTTCTGGTTAGCAGTCAAGTGCCTTAGGCACTACACTACCAGAGCTCCTATAGTAACATAAAAATAGAGACCTGTTTCCTAGAGACCAGCAACAAGTGAGTTCAGCAAATGCTGCTTTCTTCTGCAACTATCTTTGCTGCACTTTCCTGACATAATGAAAGCAAACTGAAAAATGTTACATCCGAATGAAAGGAAACTAACTGTTGTTGTTAGGTGGCGTCAACTCAACGTTGACCTATAGCAGCCCTATATTTACAAAAGAATGAAACGCTGCCCAGCCCTGTGCCGTCGTCCTTACAGTCTTTGCTGTCCTCGAGCCCATCATTGCAGCCACTGTGCAATTCATCTCGCTGAGGGTCTTCCCCTCTTTCACTGACCCTCTACTGTACCAAGCACAATATCCTTCTCCAGGGATTGGTCCCTTCTGACAGCATGACCAAAGTATGTGAGATTAAGTCTTGCTATTGTTGTTTCTAAGGAGTATTCCGGCTGCACTTCTTCTAAGACAGATTTGTTCACTCTTCTGGCAATCCATGATATTTTTGGTATTCTTTGCCAATACCATAATTTAAAGGCATCAACTCTTCTTCAGTCATTTTTATTCACTGAGCAACTTTCACATGCATATGAGGGGATTAAAAATACCATGGCTTGGGTTAAGTGCACTTTAGTCTTCCCTGTAGGCATACAGATATTATCATATCACTGACAGATCTTGAAATGTTTTTTAACCATGAATGCAACACCATTCCTCTTCAATCTTTCATTTTCGGCATAGCAGACCATATCCTTGTCAGATCCAAAACGGCCAATACCAATCCATTTCGGGTCTCTAATGTCTAGGATATAAATCTTTTTATATGTTCCAATTCATTTTTTACAACTTCCAACTTCCTAGATTCAAACTTCATATATTCCATGTCCTGATTATTAATGAATGTTTGCAGCTGTTGCTTCTCATTTTGAGTTGTGCCTTATCAGTAAATGAAGGTCCTGAAAGCTTTCCTCTATCTACCACATCAAGGTGGACTCTACTTTGAGAAGGCAGCTCTTCCCCAGTCATATTCTGAGTGCTTTTCAACCTCAGGGACTTATTTTCTGACACTGTATCAGATAATGTTTCACAGCTATTCATAAAGCTTTCAGTTGCCAATTTTTTCAGAAGCGTATGGCCCCATTCTTCTTCCCAGTCTGTCTTAGTTTGGAAGCTCCCCTGAAACCTGTCCTCCATGGATGACCCTGCTGGTATCTTATATACTGGTGGCACAGCTTCAAGGCATCACTCACAGTATGATAAACCTACTAAACTTAAATATGTTTTAGAAACCCTAGGGAGCTCTGGTAGCATAGTGCCTAAGGCATTTGTCTGCTAACCAGAAGGCTGGTGGTTCAAACCCACCAGCCACTCCTTGGAAGGAAGATTAGGCAATCTACTTCCATAGACATACCCCTCGCAAACCCAAGGAGGGGTGGCTATGAGTTGGGATTGACTCGACGGCAGGGAGTTTGGGTTTTTGGTTTAGAAACCCGAAATTCCTTAAAGGTAATTCAGTCTATAAATGAGGGGCTACTGAACTTCCTTTTCACAGGGTTCAACATCCAAACAGATTAACTCCATGAGACAATATAGGAAATAGTGAATTTTAAATGTTATAAAATAAAATGAAGATCCCCTCCCAATTGGGTTCCACATTATTTACAAAATCTTACAACTGTAGGACTATATTACAAAATTCCACCTTCATGGAAGATGGGGGGAGAACATTAGATCTAAAATAAATAATAAATTAAAGATAATTATCTGTTAATTTAATGTAAACTTAATTCCACCAGCCAATGTAGCCATTACAAATTCATTTAGTAAATATATTATTCGACCTGGGTGATTACGACAAAGAAACACCCGGTAAGAAAAAATTACCCATTGCAAAATAAACTGTTATTTAAATTAAAAATAGAAAAAAAAATCATGTGATGAGACAAACCATTCACAATTATACTAAAAAATAGAGTTGAAGTCTATGAAAGGCTGAAATCAAACACCTTTTTCCTATGATTACCTACATGTTAATTTCCAGTTCACTTAAGCAAAAATAACTTTAATCTAACTTTAAATATTTACTTTCAGTAGCTGTATTACCACCATAAACATAGTATGGGATAAAATAAAGAGAAAATAAACTTAAGAAAAAACTGACACCAAGGATGTGACATAAATGAAACTCTTAAACATTGTCAATGGGAGTATAACATAGTACAATCATCTTAGAAAACTGTTTAGCAGTTATTTAAAAAGTTAAGTATACATTTACCCTACGGCCTAGAAATTTCACTCCTAGGTTTTTGTTCAAAATAAAGGGAGAGATGATTCCCCAAATCCCTACACTGAGTGATAAACATGCCTAGAAATCGGGGGGGGGGGGGGAATCACTGAATTTTAGAGATTATAGTGAAAAACTGGAAAAGGCAGTGAAATTGCTATGCTAGAAAATAATTCTGTCAGCATGGGATGGCCAGGACTCTAATTCTAGCACTACTGACGTTGCAGGGAGACTCGAGACACCTATCAGAGCTGTGGCGGGGATTCCTGAGCCTCTACATAATAATGGAAATATAAGATATAAGAAATAGTGGCATAAGGGCTAGGTGAATTTTATCCATAAATTGGAAGAAATCAATTCTGAGTTTAGAATAAAGCAGGAATATTAGCTATAGGTCAACTAGCAAAAGAGTCAAAGATTGAGAAAAGATCTAAGGTAGAAAGAATATTAGAATAAATTTTAGGTAAGCAGAAACAAGTAGTGCTTTGGAGATAAGTCTTATAGTAATATAGGTGCTCTAGTTACAGATGGGGTTGTTTCTGTGCTGAACACCATGCCAAACTAAGCAAGGTAGTATCTATAAACTTTTCCTTTTCTTTCAAATGTACTTAAAAAATTTTTAAACTATAAATGGTTTTAAAGTTTTCCTCAAACATGCCAAAAAAATAAAATACATTATTCTCTTCCCCTGGGGAGTTGTAGATAGAGAAGAAGTCAATGATTCTTGGCTGTAAACTCCACTTTCACTGTATGAGCTGATGTTTGGAGAAGAAGATCGAGATGGGGAGTCCACAGTCAAGTCGAGCTTAATTGCAGAATCAGGGCTTTCCAGATCAGAAGTACTACCACTCAGTTTTGCCCTTTTCTTAGCTGCACTATTTCGAAGGGACCTAAGAGAGCTCTGCATCTGAGAAAAAAAATGAAAATAATTAATTTTACAAGAGGCTATAAATTCTGTATATTAATGTTACTCTTATATGTTTAATTCCATTAACTATCCCCAGCTAAAAATAACCAGAACACTGGTGGTTCAAACTCACCAGCCACTCCTCAGAAGGAAGACTGGGCGATCTACTTCCATAGCGATACTGCCTTAGAAACCCAAGGAGGGATTGCTCTGAGTCAAATCAACTCGCTGGCAGTGAGTATCCTTAACTAGCCACTCCCCAAACAAGCACTAACAAGACAGATGCTAAGATTTAAGTTGCTGTTAGCTGCATCTGAGTCAGCTCCAACTCACAGTGACCTTCTATATAACAGAATGAAATGTTGCATGGTCCTGTGTAATCCTCACAATCATTGCTGTCTGAGTCCATGGTTGCAGTCACAGTGTCAGTCCAAATGTGTAAGTATTATATTAAGTTGTAAGCTACTTGAGAGGAAGGGTTCAAGCTATTGTTCACCATGATATCTCAGCACTAGGTATAATGATTAATGTATATACCCAATTACTTAATAAATAAATAAAAGAACCAGGTGGTAGATATCAGTGTTGAAATCACAGAGGTCCAACTAATCTTAGATCACTGGTGTGATGATGTGGCTACTTAATAGTTCTTTGTTGTTGTTGTTATGTGCCGTGGAGTTGGCCCTGACTCATAGCGAACCCTCCTTGGGTTGCTGAGGCAGTATCACTACGGAAGTAGATTGCCCCATCTTCCTTCCAAGGAGTGGCTGGTGGGTTTGAACTGCCAGCCTTCTGGTTAGCAATCAA
>NW_006921852.1:1847427-1848542 GCF_000298275.1 Orycteropus afer afer
TAGCAGTCAAGTGCCTTAGCCACTATGCTACCAGAGCTCCCTTAAAATACGTTGTGCCTTTTTTTTAAAGTCTACTCATACCAAAGAAGATAAATGGTGACCAACTTACAAAACAATAAGTAAGAGATACCATATCAGCATCTAGCATGGATTGCTCATTTTAAACAATTTACTGGTTGTTACAGTAGTATGGCCACTTCCCTATTAAAACCTTGGAAGGCTCAAAAGTATCCTCTTCTATTTATTAACAGTTATATATGAAAAATTCAAATAACCTTCAAATTACTCACTAATAGAAAAAAGGCTATTTTCAAGTTGTAAAAGTGGCAAAAATGTGCAGGATCAGGAGAAATTTATAAAAGGGTTATGTTAAAAACTGCTTCTTTCATGTTTCTTTCCTTCAAATGAATTCCTTTCCCACCATAAATGAGCTGGAAACAAAAATTCAAGGAAATATTTTACTAGCAGAAGTTGGAGTGACAAATTCATTAGTGTGTAGCACCAATTCTGGTACTTTACAGTTTTATGTATTCTTAACATTACAGATAACCTTTAAAAATGAATATGTATTAACTCTATTTTATTGAGCAAACCACTATCAGTAAGTGATGCTTGTATATTAAATAGGCTAAAATAAGACTATGAAATATGATTGTTTTAGTTTACATATTTAATGTAAAACACTATTTTAAATCTGAAATCAGGGAAACGGAAATGATAACAAAGGATGCATCTATGGAAACAGTGTTCTAAAGCCAAAGAAATATAGCAATCCCATTGCCTTCTCTGATATAATTAATTTAAGGAGAGAGTTATCGTACTGGTAATAGTTTTCATACTGTATGTTGAAAATGAACAATAAATTATTCACCATGATATCTCAGCACTAGGTATAATGATTAATGTATATACCCAAGAGGTATATTTTACAAGAGGCTATAAATTCTGTATATTAATGTTACTCTTATATGTTAAATTCCATTAACTATCCCTAGCTAAAAATAACCAGAACAATGGGAAAAATAACAGCTCTAATGGGAAATACAAATATTTAAAAAATATTTACAAATGTTTCATTCTAACCTCTTCTTGATCCAAATCTTTATCTGTGACAT
>NW_006921852.1:1849412-1866326 GCF_000298275.1 Orycteropus afer afer
AATACAAATATTTAAAAAATATTTACAAATGTTTCATTCTAACCTCTTCTTGATCCAAATCTTTATCTGTGACATTTAATTCTGAAAGATCAATTGTAAGACTATCTTTTTCACTCTTCCAAATATCATCAGGTTCCTTTTTGTGTCCCATGGTGCTTAGATCAGCTTTATCAGGCAAAAGGCTTATTCCTCGTGGTATGGGGGGAACAGGCTTTGCCCCATTTAGGCCTCGTCGGGAGGACGGTGATCTCGCCAAAGCAGGTGTAAGTAGGACTGGAGAAGGTTTTCCTGGAGAATTTGCTCCTGTATGAAAAACAGATATTTCACTTTTTTTAAATTCAAAGAAGAAGAAGTTAAAATCACAAGTGTTAGCAATACAGTGTTTTTAAATAGAAAAGCACATTTTATTTTATTAGGAATAAGGATCACTATCTAAGATGAAATAAAAATAAAAGTATCAGTGATGTCTAATATAAAAGGTAGTGCAAACAGTCAAGCACTCAATTACTAACCAAGAGTTTAGTGGTTCAAATCCTCCCAGAGGCATCTCGGAAGAAAGGCCAGAAAATTTACCTCCAAAAAGTCGTGGCCTTGAAAATCCTATGGAGCACAGGTCTACTATGTAACACATGGGATAGCTATGAGTTGGAGTTGACTCAACAGCAATGGGTTTGGTTTTTGGCCCTCTATTGTAACAAAAATAGTAAGTCACCCCAAATCCTTTCATGTTAAATAAAATATTATACAGTAAGTTACATTTTTTATATTTATCCTCACATACATCATCATGGCTTATATTCTTTATCATAAAATCCATAATAAGCTGTAAGGGTTACTTCTCTGGTTTGAGTTAATTATGAAAGCAACATTTGAATACTATATTCAAAGTAGTAATACTAGGCACTGGGGAGAACAAGTTGAATAAAGTTCAAGGCAGTGTTTGTTCTTGTAGGAAAGACAGACATAGAAAGAAATTAATAGAAGAGAATACAAGTTTAGTGCTAAGACAAAGTGATGAAATTGAGGATATAAGAAATTATGATTGTAAACTGGAACACCAGTGTCACGGAGCAGTTTAAAGATAGATCTATCTCAGTAGCTGGGGATCAGAAAACAGTGACACGGGGTGGTGGCCTGTAACAGAGATTTTATTTGGCAACAGATCTGTTCTGAAGGAGCTTATATACTGACTTCATAGTTTTAGAGTGGGTTATTGTTAAGAAAAAATATTTTAGGTAATAACAAATATGAGTAAACCCTTCAAAATAATTTAAGCATGTAATAAAATTCAATAAATGTTTGTCAAATAAGTGAATACTCAACATTAATTATGTTAAACACATGAATAATAGTTTATATTTATAAAGCTAAAATTTGTTAATATGATCTCAAGGCAATATATACTATGCATGTTCATTATAAATTCAAAATAAAGTAGTATTTGCCTAGCATAAAAAAAAAAAGAAAAAAGACTGCAGTGGCAATATATGAAATTACAATTTCAATGACATTTTATATTATACATTTGATCTATTCAATACACTGTTAAATAAGTTTCTAAATATTTACTAACTTAAGAGAAATAATATATAACTTATCAACTTTGAAAGATTTAACAACCCTCTGTACTAGCTCCAAAGTAGTAATACAAACATTCAAACAAATTTTAACAAAGTTTTGATTTTTTAACCATCATTTCTACCTATAGGGTCAGATGATTTTTGGCTGATAATTTTCTTCTGTGGACTTGGCTTTGATAGTCCTTCAAAGCTTTTAAGAGGCCAGGAATTTGAAAAATTAACAGAATTATCTTGATACTTCTTTGGAGATCCAGTAAGAGGAGATGTGTGCTTTGGACTAGTTCGAGGTGATGAGAGAGGGTATGATGGAAGGATGAAGGCTCCTGAACTTGGATTTGAACCAGAGGATGATAAAGTACGCTCTGTTTGATTACCAAATGTTTGCTGTGCCTTACTGCCAAAATTTAGGCTAGCATACACTGTAAAAAAACAAAAGAAAATATGTTATTTATGTATACACATTTACTAAGAGTTTAAAGCTTTTTTGCTTCTCACAGGTTTCTAGCCCTTCTGGCACTTACATTTTTGTATGGTGTGAGGCAGAGATTTGTTTTTTTCTATATTGATAGTTCAGTTTTCTCAGAAAGTGGTTATCCTTTCCCTGTGTTCTATAAAGCTCCCAAATATATTTGAGTCTATTCTTTGATGCACCTTGTGGATTCTACTGGTCTATTCGTCTATCCTGGCACCAGGATCACAATGTTTATTTATCATTACTCTATCTAATAGGACAAGGCACCCTAGTGGCTCAAAGGTTACGTGCTGAGCTGCTATCCAAAAGGTTGGCAGTTTGAACTTACCAGCCACTCCAAGGGAGAAAGATGTGGCAGACTGCTTCTGTGAAGATTTATGGCCTTGGAAACCATATGGGGCAACTCTACTCTGTCCCACAAGGTCGCTTTGAGTTGGTATATTTAATTTATATTTATAAAGCTAAAATTTGTTATGCAGTGGGCTTGGTTTACTGGTTTATCTGATTAAGACATGTCTTCCTCCATTTTGATTTTTAAAATTATTTTGGCCCTCCATTCTTTCATATAAAATTTAGGATCTGTCAGATTCCATAAAATATTCTGTTGTGATTTTTATTACAATGGCACTGAATTTATATATTAATCTGTGAAGAAGTACTTTTTCCTAATATTGACTCTCCCTGTTTAAAATTAAGCTATTTCGTTTAGGAGTCTTCATGTCTTTCCAAAAACTATTATAGTTTTTATAGTGAAGGGTGTGAAAATTTTTGTTAAATTTTCAGAAACCTTCTAAATTTTGTTGATACTATAATTTCTTCTTAAAAATCACATTTTTTGAAAGTTCCTAGCATATAGGTAGGAACTTTACTGACCGTTAGTATGGATCACACCTCAACGTAAAGAAAACAAAACTTCTCACAATTTTATCAATAAGCAGTATCATGATAAATGGAGAAAAAAATGAAGTTTTCAAGGATTTTATTATATTTGGATCCATAACCAACACTCATGGAAGCAGCAATCAAGAAATCAAAGGACATATTACATATCTGCTGCAAAAAACCTCTTTTTAAAATGTTAAAAAGCAAAGATGTCACTTTGAGGACTAGTGCATCTGACTCAAGCCATGATATTGTCAATCACCTCATATGCATGCAAAGCTGGACAATGAATACCAAAAACCAAACGCACTGCCATCGAGTTGGATCCAACTCACAGTGACCCCTCCTTGGGTTTCCGAGGCATTATCACCACGGAAGTAGATTGCCCAACCTTCCTTCCAAAGAGGGGTTGGTGGGGTTGACCTGCCAGCCTTCTGGTTAGCAGTCAAATGCCTTAGGCACTACGCCACCAGAGCTCCTGGACAATGAATAAGGAAGACCAAAAAAAGAAATGAATTATAGTTACAGGGAAGAATATGGAACATACCATGGACCATAAGAAGAATGAACAAAAACTGTCCTGGAAGAAACACAGACACAGTGTTCCTTAAAAGTAAGGATGGCAAGACTTTGTCTCATGTACTCTGGACAAGTTATCAAGAGGGATCAGTCCCTGGAGAAAGACATCATGCTTGCTAAAGTAGAAGGTAAGTGAAAAAGAGGAAGACTCTCATAGAGATGGACTGACAGAGTGGCTGCAACAATGAGCTCAAACATATGATTTGTGAGGATGAAGCAGAACTGAGCAATGCTTCATTCTGTTGTACACAGGGTCCCTATGAGTTGGAACCAACTTAATGGCACCTAACAACGCCATCAACCTTGATATTCTGATGCCATATCTGACAATCTTTCTGAATTCTTTTTTTAGTTTTAATAGTTTTTCAGTAGATGCTGTTATTTTTTTCCTTTTTTGATGCTACTGGATTTTCTATGTAGATAATAATGATAATGATGAGCACTAATGTTTATTGAGCACCAACTATGTGCCAAGTGGTGTCTAAAGCACTTCTTACGTATTAATTTATTTAATTCTGACCAATAAAGGGGTAGGTAATATTCCTATTTTACAGATGACAAAAATGAAGGACAACGATAAATAACTTGCTAGAATTCATACACTAGGAAATGAAAAAGCTAGACTGTGAGCCTAGGTTCCTGAGCCTGTGCTCTGAACTACTACAACATACCATGTCTTATCTAAGAATACTGACAATTTTTGGGTCCCAAAGGCATCTAAGAGTCACAATTTAGGGAATACCTATATAATTTAGAAAAATGGACTAATTTATTAGGAATAATACCATGACGTAAAACTTTTAAGTCATATGGACCTTTAGGGGTAGGTAAAGGAAAAGGTAGTTAAGACGTAAATGCTATATTAACTGAAACTGCTACTAATTCAAATGATATTAATTTTTTCATCAACCAATAAAGAAAGAACTCTATAACTTTAAAAAGAATTTTTAGGAAAGAACATAAAACAAAAATTAAACTACTTTTAGAAACAATTAATTTGATCCTACTCTAAGTAATACTTGATAATGCTATCTGTTAACATAAAAATTTAAGAAACTCCTTAAAGTCCAAAATTCATGTGACTGGCAACTAGCATCAAACACTTCCTTTTGTTCTATCTCTTATGTCTTCTCTAAAATGACTGCTTCTCAGGAAGTGCTGCTTCCTGACAAGGGACATAATAAATTCTAAATATTCTGTTATGGAAAATATATGTCCTCTGCTAACACAGTACTCCTTAATGAATGTTATATTTAATGACTTTGTATTGAGAATTTCTACACTCTCTAATTTTAATCACTCATATTTATATCAAGATTACTAAGTCTATTATTTTATAGTTACTATTTAAAAATTATTGAAATTGTTATTAAAAATATAACCAGCATTTTCTTCTTTTTTGTGATAAACATAATTACACAAAATGTTGTATGTGTTAGATTTGGGAACCCCACAATATTAACAAATCAAGATTTTACAAGTATCAAAAAAATTTTTGAAATTTATACCTTTATCTTGATGATTATTAGTTGTCCCCAGAAATTGTAAGTCAGAATCCAAACTGCCAGTTTTACTACAAATTTGTGAAAATCCAAGTTTTCCACATCTCCCAGAAAGATTTATCTGATGAGTCCCAGTAGTACCTTTTGAAGAAAGGAGGGGAAAAGATGTGAAAGTAATGCTTAACTTTATTGCATTAATACACCTTATTTTACCGATGCTGGTGTGATCTATGTATAAAAAAAAAGTACCGTAAGGCAGACAGGCAAGAAAGAGATAACAAAACCATACCAAACTGACTGCCATGGAGTCAGATCCGACTCACAGCGACCCCTCCTCGGGTTTCCGAAGCAGTATCACTACGGAAGTAGATTGCCCAATCTTCCTTCCAAGGAGTGGCTGGTGGGTTTGAACTGCTAATTAGAAGGCTACGGGTTCAAACCCACCAGCCACTCCTCATATGAGGCTTTTGGTATTGGCAGATCTGATTAGTGGCAGAGGTTGAAGGACAGAAGATAGATTGACAAAGGATAGAAAAAGAAAAGGTATACTGAAGAAAATTTAAAAAGGCAGATTTTCCTATACTCCCCCTTTTCTCAACTTGAAATGTTTCTCCAGACCTTCCTTCTTCCCAGTATTTACAGTTTTCACTCTATCCAAAAAAATTCTACTGCTTTCTTTCCTAATATACCACGCATCACTTACATGGCTGCCAAACTTAACAGATTTCTGAGACTCACTCTCCAATGACTAGTTAAGATTATTCTTTGGTATGTGAATGGGTTTGAAGAAAAGAAGGTGATGACAATGACCCCTCTGGAGTTCAGTTCATTCATTTATAAAAAGGGCTGATTTTTTGTAGTTTGGAAATTTTATGATATTTTTATGCTTGCCTTATCCTACTAGACATTTTCAAAGTTAATTCTCACATCTCTGCTTTTGTTTATACTTTCTGTCTCCTGAACAGTTCCTTTTGTCTCACTGTCAATCTCAACCCCCTCTCCTCCCTCTCCTTCTTTAAAAAGTCCTGCTCAAGTCCAACCTCCTGGTGCCTTCCTAAACTACTTCAGTATCTATGTTGTTGTTCAGTTTCTATGTTGTTGTTGTTATGTGCCGTCAAGTTGGCCCCGACTCATAGTGACCCCTCCTTGGGTTTCTGAGGCGGTATCACTACGGAAGTAGATTGCCCAACCTTCCTTCCAAGGAATGGCTGGTGGGTTTGAACTGCCAGCCTCCTGGTTAGCAGTCAAGTGCTATAGTACCTAAAAATTCACATCATCCAATCTGTCATTAACGTTATAATCCAGTTGTTTAAAATGTGTATGACTGGATAATGAGCTTCTCAATGGAATGAAATCATGATCCTTATAAAATCCAAAACAATAGTACGACCATAACTGCATATATTCTATTTTTTTCTGCTATGAAATAAACAAATTAAACTATAAAAATCACTATTATATTTCATATTTTGCAAGAAAATTCAAATGAATTTTATGGCAAAAAGGTCTATACATTCTCCTAGGGGAATGTTGTTGTTGTTAGATGCCGTCGAGTTGGCTCTGACTGAAAGTGATCCAACATACAACAGAACCAAACACTGCTTAATCCTGCGTCAGCCTCACAATTCTTGCTACACCTGAGCTCATTGTTGCAGCCACTGTGTCAATCCATCTCATTGAAGGCCTTCCCCTTTTTTGCTGACACTTCACTTTACCAAGCATGATACCCTTCTCCAGGAAATGGTCCCTTCTGACAACATGGCCAAAGTAGGTGAGACGAAGTCTGGTCATTCTCACTTTCAAGGAGCATTCCGGCTGCACTTCCTCCAGGACAGATTTATTAGCTCTTTTTGCAGTCCATGGTACTTTCAGTATTATTCACTCACACAACTAAAAAACACGGACTCTTTTTCAGTTTTCCTTATTCATTGTTTGGAGCTCTGATGGCACAGTGCCTAAGGCTGGCAGATCAAACCCACTAGCCACTCCTTAGGAAGGCTGGGCAATCTACTTCCAGAGTGATACTGCCTTGGAAACCCAAGGAGGGGTCGCTATGAGTTGGATACGACTCGACCGGCAGTGAGTTTGATTTTGGTTTTTTACTCATATAATTATTTTTTACTCATTGTTCAGTTTTCACATGCTTATAAGGCGACTCAAAACACCATGGCTTGGGTTAGGCACACCTTAATCTTCAAAGAGACATCTTTGCTCTTTAGCACTCTAAAGAGATCTTTTGCAGTAGATTTGCCCAGTGCAATATGTCATCTGATTTCTTGATGGTTGCTTCCATTGGTTTTGATTGTGGAGTCAAGTAATATGAAATCTTTGACAACTGGACTAGTTGTGAGGATTTTCATTCCCTTTATGTTGAGGTACAATCCATATGCAGAATGTAGTCTTTAAAAATCTTCATCAGTAAATGCTTCAAGTCATCTTCACTTTCAGCAAGTGAGGCTGTCATCTGCATAGTGCAGTCTTCCTCCAATCCTGATGCTGTGTTCTTTTTCATACAGTCCAGCTTCTCGGATTATCAGTTCAGCATACATGTTGAATAATATGGTGAAAGGATACAACCCTGATGCGTTCCCTTCCTGGTTTTAAACCAGGCAGTATGCCCCATAGTGTTTCCAAGATTATAAATCTTTATGGAAGCAGACTGCTTCATCTTTCTCCTGCAGAGCAGTGGTGGGTTCAAACCACCGACCTTTTGGTTAGCAGCTGAATGCTTTAACTATTATGCCACCAGAGTTCCTTGCCTTTACACAGTTCCCAGAAAATCTCACATCTATTTTCAACATAAGCATTACTCTCCCTATTCCTCCCTTCTAACCACCTCTATCATGTTGTTGTTGTTGTTATGTGCCGTTGAGTCAGCCCTGACTCATAGCGACCCCTCCTTGGGTTTCCGAGGCAGTATCACTACGGAAGTAGGATATACCCCAAAAAGATGCAGTTCTAACTCCTCCTTATGCCTTTTCTAACTGATATGGGTAGTCCATGACAATGACCATGCCCTCTGAGCTATCATAATATTTGCTTTCTGTAACACTTAGGCAGTTAAGCATCTTTCCAGGTATGCCAGCCAAAAGTCCTTAGTGTCTTTCTTTCTTTTTTTTTAAGAGTTTCCCCCTCATTTGGTATACTTGTTGTGAACCAGAATAAGAAAGCTTTTTTTAAGCAAAATCTCACAATTTGCTCTTATCTGGGTCAGCTTCTTGCATGAAACAGGATTAAAGACAATTTAGGATAAGAAATAGCATAGGCTGTTTTAAGCATATGAATACATAAAAATGGAACGGTGCCTTAAAAGAAGGCAGGCAAAGGACAGAAATGTATTAAGAACAATGGAACTGCGCAGGATGAAGAAATGGCACGAAATGATCAAAATCCCTCATGAGCGGACTGAATCTGATACCAGAGTGCCAAGGAATTGGTAATGTCATCAGAATATTAATGATCTTTGGTGAAAAACATGAACTTCGTTCACTACGGATTAGTAAGTAAGCACAAGTAAGCCTGTGCTTACCTTGCTTACTTGGTACTCCATCTCTCTTAGGAATTGTAAATGGGAAAAGAGGCTGTGATTCTGTAGAAAGCTGCTGTATGGTAGGGAGAGAGATGCCAGCCATGCCTAGAAGCAGAGTCTTTGATGTTGTTAAAAAATGTGAAACTGTTCACTACAGATTAGTAAATAAGCACAAGCAAGCCTGTGTTTACCTTGCGAATTATGAAATCTGACAGTGACACTGAAACCAATGTTGTTGTTGTTATGTACCGCTGAGTCGGACCCGACTCATAGCGACCCCTCCTTGGGTTTCCGAGGCAGTATCACTACAGAAGTAGATTGCACAACCTTCCTTCCAGGGAGTGGCTGGTGGGTTTGAACCGCCAGCCTCCTCGTTAGCAGTCAAGTGCCTTAGGCACTATGCTACCAGAGCTCACATATATAAAACCAATATAATATGAAACCAATATAATATGACAATTCAAATGGAATTCTCTTTTTTCCGCTAATCCCAGAGTTTCCTTTTTAGGAAACACTTCCTGTATTTGTAGATTAGGGATTCAGGGCTAGACCATTTCATAGATTAGAAAAGGAATTTTTCCAGTTCTTAGTCAGGAGTCACTATCCTGCCCTGTACTGTCTAGATACTTAATGGGAATGAAAGTGAGGTACTAAAATCTCTGCTACCTGGTTTTCCAATTCATCCAGTCTTTAAAGAAGGGCAGGATGCTCTCGTGCTGTGACTAAACTGAAAAGCAGGAAATAACAACTCCTCTAATGGCAAATGAATCACTAAAATAGAAACCTGGCTGAGACCAGGGACAAAACTAGAGAGCAAAGAAAGGAAAGAGTAAGGAGTGAAACAAGTGTCCCTCAGGGGAAACTAAAACCACACCACCCTTCTAATGGGGCACCACAGTGACATGTGGGCTGGCTCAGTCCTCACATCCAGGCATTGTCCAAAAGTAACCTCTCATAGTGCAGAGTTCCTGGCAGGGAGGCAAGTCTCGCATGCCCCTCCAATGGCTGCAGGAGCCTTTAGCATCATTCTTGACTCTTCTCTCTCATACTCCGTTATCTAATCCATCTGAATTATATCAATCAACTTCACCTTTTACATAAAACAAGAATTCAATTACTTTTCACTAAATTCAATACTATGCTGGTACAAGCATCTATTAAGTCTAGACAGGATTACTACAGCTAATCAATCTCCTTGTTTTCATCCTTCCTCTCCTTTAATCTATTCTAAACATAATACCCAACATGAACCCGAAAAACATAAGGCAAATGATATTTTTTTCTTCACTCAGAGTAAATGCCAAAGTTCATTCAATAGCACACTACCTTAATAAACAAAGACACCTATTATTTCTTTGATCTCATTTTCTACTACCCTTCCCATTAGTCATTTCATTCCAGACATACTAGCCTTTTTGATATTTCTGAAACATGCCTTAGACATTTCCATCAAAGTGAATTTGCACTGTTTCCTCTTTGTGGAATTATCTGCTCTTCTTTCCTGATATCTCTATTGCTTGATTCCCTATTTCTTCAAATATACCTGCCATGGATTAAACTGTGTCCCCCCAAATATGTGTCAACCTGGCTGAATCATGGCAGTTACATAATGAAGTACCCATCCCTCATGATGTGATCTGATGTGATCAGTCAATCAGTTGTAAGAGGATAGGGTGGGACCCTTACTTAGGTCACTGCCTTGATCCTATGTAAGGAGAGTTTCTCTGTAGTGTGGCCTTTATCTTCTTTAAAGAAAGAGCATGGAGCAGAGAAGGAGGGACCTGTCTATCACCAGTAAAGAAGAGCTCAAATTATATTAAGTCAATCTGATAATAAATATGACAAAATAACTTAGACCCAATTATGAAGTTCAGATTAAAAGGAAAAAAAAAAAAGTAGAGTCATCAAATATACAATGATACAAATAAACTTCTAGGCTCAGTAAAGAGAGTCAAACATGCCCTTTGGACCCAGGGTCTCTGCACTGAGACATCCTAAATCAGGAGAAGACTGATGTCAAGACACAGGGGTATCTGCAAAGGATACTGGGCCTATAGATGTTGAAAAGAGACAACGACCTTCCCTCAGAGCCAAAAGACAAAGAAAACTTTCCTCTAGAGCTGGCACTGTGAATTTGGACCTCTAGCCTCCTGAACCATGAGAGAATAAACTTGTTTGTTAAAGCTATCCACTTATGGTATTTCTTCTATAGCATTACCAGATAGCAAAGATAATCTTAATATGGCCTTCTTTCACCACATCATTTAAAATAGCAACTCTCCCCAACATTCCTCTTCTATGCTTTCTTTTTCCCATAGTATTTATCTCCACACAACTTGTTACTGTATGTCTTGTGTTTATTTAATGTCTGCTCACCTCCAACTAGAATGCCAGATGTACTAGGCAGGAAGTTTTCTTTTTTGTTGACACACAGGAGATGCTCAATCAACATAGGCTGTTGATTAAATGATTAATGCTCTGCAATACTACTTAAAGAAATCCAGTGATGGTCTTATGAGCTAATATCAAAGTGTCCATCCTTGTCAGATGTTTAACAAATGTTTATTGAATCCCAATTGTCAATTAAATTATAAATCCATGAGACCCTGAATGAACTTTAAAGTTAAGTCTTTAATTAGGTCAACATGCTTATTATGTGCAACTGTTACTTACCAGAACATACCGGAAGAGAATCTGAGTTAAAATCTCGGCTTTTCTGAAATAAGTTTCTTGACACTCTTTTTCTGCTAAAACATAAATCGTCATTGACCGGCATTCCTTGAGAGGGCTTCAATTTTGGAGACGGGATGAAATCATATGCTGAGAACTATAAAAACAGAATAATAAATTAGCAAAATTATATTAAGTCAATTTGATAATAAATATGACAAAATAACTTAGACCCAATTATGAAATTCAGATTAAAAGAAAAAAAATGTAGATTCATCAAATATACAATGATGCAAATAAACTTCTATGCAAAGTATGGCATACTAACAATGTTTTTTATTCCATGATAGAAACACTATGCTATTTTTTCCCCCTCTCTCTTAGTACTTCACCAACCTCTTTTTGTACCTTACCTTCCTATTGTATACATCTGGCAGCTAGGAAAGAAAGAATACAAATGACAAAAAGCTGTAATTACAACTTGAATGGGGAACAGAAGACATCTAATTCAGCAGCATAACCCTTCACACTGAGCCATCTTTGAGTATTAAACAAGGAATGTCATCTGAAGCTCACTAAACAAGAAAACATTCCACTCTACTGTTTTCATTGAGGCAAATTTACTATCAATAATCTGCAGCCTAAATTTAAATGTACACATGGTTACCTCTGTTACGGTTTCCTCAGGCTAGGTCTCTTAGTTAAAACCAAGTACATAACATCCCATATACATCTAGTACTTTATGGTTTCCAAGTCCTTGCTCACATACTCATTTGATCCTTCAGGGAGAAAAGTGCCAAGACAGTTTTGAGTTCTACCTAATCATAGTTTGAGAACCAAATGAGAGCATGATTCAAGTGTTCGGAATTCTTCACCAGTCACCGACCACCTCGACTATTCCGGATCATTTCACATTTAACATGGCTATGGAATATTAAAATAATTAAGCAAACTGAGAAGAAATTATACTTGCTGTCTATATATTTATTTGGAGCTTACATACAAAATCAAAGCTAATCCTATGGAGAACCATAAGCCTTCTCAGTATGCTTCTTTGCAAGTTTTGTCAAACATCAAATAGCATTGCAATACAAAAGACATTAGAGATTTCTATTTGAAAACCTAATAGTCACCTGACTATTACAAGATTATAAAGTACGTAATAGACTAAACCAAAACCAAACCCAGTGCCATCAAGTTGATTCTGACTCTTAGTGACCCTCATTGGGTTTGCAAGGCTATAAACCTTTTTTGTTTTTGTTTTTGTATGAACCACAGTTTGGTTATCTGTTCTTCAGCTGATGGACGCCTAGTTTGTTTCCAACTCCAACCTTTCAGCTAGCAGCCAAGCATATTAATACATTTTTCCATATCTTAGGTCATCTTCCTTTAGTTTCAAAAAAAAAAAGACAACTTTCTCTTTGTTTCAAAGGTAACCTCTCTATACCCTGTGCTTGTGAGCCATTCAATCTTTATGAATGGGCATTATTTCCTTTCCTTGATCTATAAAACAGAATAACAAGGATTGAATTTTCTTCCTCTGTCTTTTTCAAGTCAAATGTTGTTCCCTATTTTAAAACAAAACACAGCAATAATCCATTTTGCCATTTTCTTGTGGTAAAATATTGCATGATCTTTTCTTTCACTGTCAAACCCTTGGGTGTCTTCTCCCTTAACAGATATTTAATACCTGTAGGCACAGCACTGTGGTTAGTATAAACAAACGACAAGCCCCTATTATATAGTACTTGCCATCTTTGAGGAAAAAGAAGACATGACTCACAAGTGTTAAATACTAAAACAAAACAAAACAAAACACCAAACGCACTGCTGTCAAGTCAGATCCAACTCATAGTGGCCCCTCCTTGGGTTTCCAAAGCAGTATCACTATGGAAGTGGATTGCCCAACTTTCCTTCCGAGGAGTGGCTGGTGGATTTGAACAGCCAGCCTTCTGCTTTGGAGTCAAAAGCCTTAGGCACTACGCCACCAGAGCTCCTCACAGGTATTAAATACTCAAACAAAAATGCTAGGCAGAGCTTCAAAGCATAGTCTGTAAGGTCCCACTCTGTTTGGCACATAATGGATGAACAAAATTGTAAGTGCTGAATAAGAACTTCCAGTTTCCTCATCAATTCACTTCATAAACTTTTCAATTTGGTCTCCACATATAATAGTCTGCTAAAACTGCTCTTTCCCATGTCTCAATGACTTTTCAATAACCAAATCCTCTACCTTGCAAAAATTACAGACCTACTAACCAGGAGCTCTGGTGGCATAGTGCCTGAGGCATCTGACTGCTAACCAGAAGGCTGGTGGTTCAAAGCCAGCAGCCACTCCTCAGAAGGAAGGTTGGGTAACCTACTTATGTAGTGATATCACCTCGGAAACCCAAAGAAGAGTCCCTATGAGTCGGGTTTGACTCCACAGCAGTGCATTTGGTTTGGTTTGGTCTAGTAACTAGATACAAGTGAAATAAGTAGATTCCTTACTTTTCAGCTGCATTACTGACTACTATGACCCTGGGAGCTCTGGTAGCATAGTGGCTAAGACACTTGCCTGCTAACCAGACGGCTGGCGGTTCAAACCCACCAGCCACTCCCCGGAAGGAAGGTTGGGCAATCCTACTTCCGTAGTGATACTGCCTCGGAAACCCAAGGAAGGATCACTATGAGTTGGGTTTGACTCGACGGCACATAACAACAACAACAACATGACCCTGGGTAGTGCAAACAGTTAATGAATTCAGCTGCTAACCAAGAGTTAAAGGTTTGAACCCACCCAGTGGACTTCCAAGTGCCTTGGAAGAAAGGCCTGGCAATCTGCTTCTGAAAAATCAGCCACTGAAACCCTGTTGAGCACAGGGGTCATCATGGCTAGAGTCGATTCAATGGTAACCTTTTTTTTTTTTCTTTAAACCCACCTCCCATCTGTCAGTTTGATGTACTGTAGTGGCTTTTGTGTTGCTGTGTTGGTAGAAGCTATTTCAAATACCAGAAGGTTTACCAATGGTAGACAGGTTTCAGTGGCTATTCTGACTATAACAGACTAGGAAGAAAGGCCTGGTACTCTATTTCCAAAAATTAGCCAATGAAAACCTTATAGATCACAACAGAACACTGGCTACTTGCTGTGGACATGTCATCAAGAGGAATCAATGGCTGGAGGAAGACATCATGTCTGGTGAAGCAGAGGGCCAGCAAGGGTGAGGGAGGCCCTTGATAAAATAAATTTGCACAATAGCTGCATCAATGGACTGAAACATGCTGATGATTTTAAGGATGACCCACAACAGGTCATTGTTTCATTCTGTTATACATAAGGTCCTCAT
Organism: Orycteropus afer afer; assembly: GCF_000298275.1. Lineage (NCBI taxonomy): Eukaryota > Metazoa > Chordata > Mammalia > Tubulidentata > Orycteropodidae > Orycteropus > Orycteropus afer. Next base: position 1,863,957 of record NW_006921852.1, read on the forward strand.
GAGTTGGAGTAGGTGAGGCAGCTATCTATCTAGCTACCACTCTTATCACATTGAGAGGAAATCTGTCAGGAAACATATAGCTAATATGGCAGCCAGCTAGTCATGTCTGATTCATTTGCTCCCACTAGCCCATTAAAACACAACACAATGAGATACCACCTCACAGCCACTAGGATAGCTATTGTTTTAAAATAACAATGAAAAAAACACACAAAATAACAAATGTTGGAGAGGATTCACAGAAATTGGAATCTGTCTATTACTGGTGGGACTGTAAAATGGTGCAGCCTTTGTGGAAACCAGTTTGGTGGTTCCTCAAAGAGTGAAACATAGAATTACCGTATGATCCAGCAATTCAACTCCTGAAAATATACTCAAAGGACTTGAAAGCAAGGGCTCTCACAGATTCTTTTACACCAATGTTCACTGCAATATTATTCTCAGTAGCCAAAAGTGGAAACATCCTAAGTGTCCATCAACAGATGAAAGGATAAACACAATATAGTATGTATGTACAATGGAAAACTATTCTGGCTTAAAAAGGAATGAAGTTCTAACTCAAGTAGTCTCCGATTTACAATGGGATTCTCTGTTCCTATGACACCATTGTAAGTAGATTCTGATGTAACTTGAATAACTTCTTTTTTTTTAGTTTTATTATTGCCTTTTATTATCAGTATCTTTATAAATCATAACATTGAATACCTAAAAATCAACATCTGAGAATGATAACATCAGTAAATTATGTACTGCAACACTGTATGTAGCACATATTACTAACAATAAGATGTACAAAAAAACAAAAAAACAGCCAGTCGTAGTGTACTTTATTGTAACATGAATGTCCTAAATTGGGAACTACCTCTATGTGATAAACCTGAAAACATTATGTTAAGTGAAATAAGGCATGTGATAGAGAAGGACATCAATTTGGTAAAGTGGAAGATTAGTATAAAAGAGGAAGACCCTGAAAGAGATGGATTGACATAGTGGCTGAAACATCGCAATGATTGTTTGGTGTAGGCATCATCACCAGGCAATGTTTCTTTGTGCTGCATACAGGGTCGCTATGAATCGGAATCAACTTGACAGCACCTAGTAATAACAATATTGTATGGTTCTGTTTATATGAAATATCTAGAATAGACAAATGCATAGAGACACAAAGTAGATTAAAATCCTCACACATGGACCAATAAGTAACATAATGATAAATGAACAAAAGACTGAAGTAGTCAAGGATTTCATTTTATTTGGATTCACAATCAACACCCATGGAAGCAGCAGTCAAGAAATCAAATGACATACTTTACTGGGCAAATGTGCTGCAAAAGACCTCTTAAAGCGTTAAAGAGCAAAGATGTCACTTTGAAGAATAAGTGCACCTGACCCAAGCCAAAGTATTTTCAATCATCTCATGTGCATGTGAAAGGTGGACAATGAATAAGGAAGCCCGAAGAATTGCTGCTTTTGAATTATGGTGATGGAGAAGAATACTGAATATACCATGGAATGCCAGGTGAACACACAAATCTGTCTTGGAAGCAGTATAGCTAGAATACTTCTTAGAAGTGAGGATGGCAAGACTTCATCTCTAGTACTTTGGTCATGGTGTCAGGAGGGACCAGTCCCTAGAGTAGGATATCATGCTTGGTAAAGTAGATGGTGAGAGTAAAGAGGAAGACCCTCAATGAGATGGACTGACACAGTGGCTGCAACAATGGGCTCAAGCACAGCAATAATTGGGAAGATGGCACAGGACCAGGCAGAGTTTTGTTCTATTGCACATAGGGTCGCAATGAATTGGAACCAACTCACCAGCACCTAATAAGAACAATATGGGCTGGGAAAGGGGTGAATGAGGAGTTATTGCTTAACATGTACAGAGTTTCTATCTGGGGTGTTGAAAACATTTTGGGAAATAATGGTGGTGATGGTTGTACAATATTGTGAGTGTGATTAATGTCACTACATTGTATGGTTAAAAATGATTTAAAAAAATGATGCAAAGTTAGAATATCACATGCATCTGGTTATTATGCCTATAATGTATTAGAACACAAAAACAACCCACTAAACGGTAGAAACAAAAACAATTAAAAGTCTAAATATTCAAAAGTAAGAGATTAGTTAACAGACTATGGTATTATATGATCTGAAACTAAGTCCCTGGGTGATACATTTAACTATTAGATGCAGGTTGGTGGTTTGAACCCACTCAGAGGCACCTCAGAAAACAGACCTGGTGATCTGTTTTTGAAAGGTCTTAGCCTGTGGCAAGAGGCGGTGGAAAAGCTCAATATCTTCAGCCAAAACCAGGCCAGGAGCTGATTGTGGAACAGACCATCAACTGCTCATACGCAAATTCCA
>NW_006921852.1:1868361-1896863 GCF_000298275.1 Orycteropus afer afer
GGGCAGTGTTTTGTTCTGCTGTGCATGGGGTCGCTATGAGTCAGAAACGACTCGACGGCACTTAACAACAACAACAAAGCCTTGAAAACCCTATGGAGCCGTTCTACTCTGCACACATACGGACACCATGAATCAGGATCAACTTGATAGCAACTAACAAAAACACAAAATAGCTTTTAAAACTCCCACTAAAGAACTTTATCAAAGTAAGTGGAAAGGAGAGACATACATACATATGGAAAAAAGAATCTATACCTATATACTTAAGCAGAAGAGACACTGGAAGAATAGGAAACAAAATATTAACCATGGAGTTCTCTCAGTAATAGGATTGCTGAAAATTTAAAATTTCTTTTTGTGCTTTTTTGTATTTTCCAATTTTCTTCAATAAGGAGCATGTACAATTTGTTATTATCAAAAGAATTATGAAAAGGAAAATTAAGAGAAAAGTACCTTCAAAAAATATTTTACAGAAAGCAGGATATAATAAGAACAAGTCATGCTTTTTCATTTCTGACCTCCTCAATCTCTGTGCTATATTTAACAGTACTGATGACTCCTTCTTGAAATTCTCTCTTCACTTGGCTTCTAAAACCTTATTCTTTCTTGAGTCTCTTTCAACTCTGGAGAACTCTTTCCCTTTGCCTTGTTTGGTTTTATCTTCTATTATTATTCCCTAAATAGGGCTGTATGTCAAGACTGAGATTTAACCAATCTGCTCTTCCTCTAAAATACTCTGTTCACTGGAAAGACCCTCTATTCTCACAGTTCCAGCAATTATTTCTTAGCACATGACTTCCTAATCTACATCTTCAGTTCTTTTCATGTCTCTTGAGTTGTGGTCTTCAAACTTAACTTGAATGTTCTATTTTTCTTCACCTAAAGTTCACTGTTTCCCCACTAAAATCGGGGCCTTTCTATCTCTGTTCATGGGTCCATAATTACTTATCTTGCCCAAATTTTAGAGTTATCCTTTTCTCTCTCCCTCTCCTCCAACACTTAGTCACTAGATCCTTTGAAGTATCTCTTGCATCCATAAAAGCAGTCCAATAAGTGTCTCACTGGTCTCCTAATTTCCAGTCTCTAGCTTCTCTTTTTGTTTAAAAAAAAAAAAAAAAAAAAATCCTACATATTGCTGCTGCTGTGAATAATTTTCCTAAAGCATTAATTAAAAAACAAAAAAACTCTTATAATCTTAAATCACTGCTAAAATAATAGGGTAAGGTTTTTAGCCTAGCATCCAAGGGTCTCCATCCTACTCCCTCCTTCCTTCTTGCAACTCTATTCTCCCTCACTATACTACAGAAACCATCCTGCCAGCCAAACTGGTATATTTATCTTCAAAACATGCTATAAAACCCATTGCCACTAGGTCAATTCTGACTTATAAAAATCTACAGGGCAGAGTAGAATGGCTGCATAGGGGTTCCAAGGCTGTAATCTTTACAGAAGCAGATGCCACATCTTTCTTATGCAGAGCAGCTGAACAGTTCAAACCACTGACCTTTCAGTAAAAAGTGGTTTAACCATGGTGCCACCAGAGGTCCTTCCAAAATAAGCTGTTGTTGTTGTTGTTATGTGCCATCGAGTCAGACTTGACTCATAGAGACCCCTCCTTGGGTTTCCGAGGCAGTATCACTACGGAAAGTAGATTGCCCCATCTTCCTTCCAAGGAGTGGCTTGTGGGTTTGAACCGCCAGCCTTCTGGTTAGCAGTCAAGTGCCTTAGACACTATGCTACCAGAGCTCCTTCCAAAATAAGCTATAGACCAAAAAAAAACACCCGAATTCACTGCTGTCGAGTTGGATCCAACTCATAGTGACCCCTCCTCCTTAAGCTTCTGAGGCGCTATCACTACGGAAGTAGATTGCCCAACCTTCCTTCTGAGGAGTAGCTGGTGGGTTTGAACTCCTAGCCTTCTGGTTAGCAGTCAAATGCCTTAGGCACTACACCACCAGAGCTCCCAAAATAAGCTATAGGAGTATGCAATTAAAACATCAATACTTTGTCTATAAGTTTTGCTTTTTAATGTCACTAACCAATGCTACATATGGACAAGCAATGCAAAAAGCAACCACTGTCGTGGAGTCGGATCCGACTCATGGTGATACCTCCTTGGGTTTCCTAGGCAGTATCACTACGGAAGTAGATTGCCCAACTTTCCTTCCGAGGAGTGGCTGGTGGATTTGAACCTCCAGCCTTCTGGTTAGCAGTCAATTGCCTGAGGCACTAAGCCACCAGAGCTCCTATATGGGTAAGACATAGCAATTTAACACTGGATTGTAATATTAAAGCAGAACCTGGGTAAGAGCCACTCAAATCAGACCACTGATTCTGAGGACAGAAGACATCTGAGCATTTGACATGTATGAAAGGAAGTGTTGAAGCCTAACTATGGGAAGTTTTAAGGCTATAGTTTCAGCTATTAAGTAAGGATATTCCTGTTCTAAGCTATTCAGTATAATAATATGGTGTATTTTGCTCTGAGACTCAGTGGTTCACTAGGAGCAGGGGATTCAGATTTAACACATGACAAGCACAATCTGCATCCACGTCTTATGCCTTTTGTGGTTCAATCTATCTATTCCCCTTCACAGGAATACAATTTACCCTCCTCTCTACTTAAAGTCTAAGCTTCTGTCAAGAAACAGTTCAAATTCACCTTGTTCAGGAACCCTAAGCCAATTTCCCTAGCCCCTGAAATGAAAGAATTTATACAGGGAGGAAAGGTTATAGTCCTTTATTTGATACAGTGAACAGGAAGACCGCAGAAGTGATGCCTTTGAATTGTGGTGTTGGTGAAGAACACTGAAAATACCATGGACTGCCAGGAGAATGAACAAATCTGTCCTGGAAGAAGTACAGCAGGAATGATCCTCAAGAGGCAAGAATAGCCAGACTTCATCTCACCTACTTTGATCATGTCAGAAGGGTCCCTGAATAAGGATCATGCTTGGTAAAGTAGAGAGTCAGAGAAAAATAGGAAGACCCTCAATGAAACAGATTGACACAACAGCTACAACAAAGGGCTCAAGTATAGCAAGGGCTGTGAGGATGGTACAGGATCGGGCAGTGTTTTGTTCTGTTGTACAAAGGGTAGCTATGAGGTGGAATTGACTTGATGGCACCTAACAACAACTACTTATTTGATAGTGTAGGGGTTAGGAGCACACCATCTGGAGCCAAACTGCCTAGGTTCAAATCATCAATCGGCCATTCACTAGCTAAGAAATCTTAAGCAAGTTATTTAACTTTTGTGTCTAGAACAGTACCTAGCACATGGTAAATGCTATGTAAGAATTAGCTACTGTGATAGTTAAATTTGTATGTCAACTTGGCTAGGCCTGGTTGAGTGGCTGGGTAGCTAGCTGGTGGTAGTTATTCCCCATGATGAGACTGGCAATCAACTTCATGATGGGATCTACCACAAGCAGCTGAGTAGCTGCCTTTGGGATGTGGTCTGCTTCCTGTATATAAGGAGAAGCCTTGGGGATAGTCTCTAGCTTATGGCACCTTGAACCCTGCATGTAGCCATGCTGCTGTTCAGCAGCCTGCCATGCTCTGCCGACTTTGGGACTTACAATGGATTTGAATTAATGGCCTGCCGTGTGGTTTGGTAACATTAGGACTGTGCCATTTTATTTGTCGACTTTGGGCTTGTTAGCCTCAGTAGCCAGTAGCTGCATGAAGAGATGCCTCTAGCTTCAGAGGGCCGGAAGCAAGAGGCAGAGCTGAAGCCCAAGGTTGAGGGGCTTTACATAGCCCCTAGAGCCTGGCACTTTGAACTCAGACTTCTATCCTCCTGAACTGTAAGAGAATAAACTCCTCTTTGTTAAGGCCATCCCATTTGTGGTATATATTCTTGTCAGAGTGGCACTGTTGTTGTTATGTGCCATGGAGTCAGACTCGACTTGTAGCGACCCCTCCTGGGGTTTTCGAGGCTGTATCACTACGAAAGTAGATTGCCCAACCTTCCTTTCGAGGAGTGGCAGGTGCGTTTGAACCACCAGCCTTCTTGTTAGCAGTCAAGTACCTTAGGCACTATGCTATAAGAGCTCCTCAGAGTGGCACTAGGTAACCAAAACAGCTACCTATACTAATATTATGAATAATAAATGGTAACTATTCTTACTGGTAATTTATACTTGAGTAAAATTAGAGATAAATAGTTTGTATCATGTTCAGCATCATAGAGCTACACAAATATTGGAAGCTATTCTCCTGACTTCTGATTGTTCTAAACCCAAAATCAAATCCATTGTCATCACGTTGAATCTGACTTATAGTGTAGAACTACTAGAGAATTTCTAAAAGCAGACTGCCACATCTTTTTCTTCCACAGAGTGGCAGGTGGGTTTGAACAGCTAGTTTTTCAGCTAGCAGGCAAGCACTTAACCACTGTACCACCAGGGCTCCTTCCTAATTGGTTTATATATCCAAATTCATCTTATTTTCTCCTCTGACCTTTTTAATAATGTGTTGTTGTTGTTGTTATGTACCGTCGAGTCAGACCCAACTCACAGCAACCCTTCCTTGGGTTTCCGAGGCATATCACTACGGAAGCAGATTGCCCAACCTTCCTTCTAAGGAGTGGCTTGTGGGTTTGAATCGCCAGCCTTCTTTTAATAATGTGGTGCAGTATATTACTTGGTATGGCTTTTCTAGCCATAGACTTTATGATTCCCACCAGATTACTGAGTGGGACCATGCATACATAGAACTCTAATGTGGAGATTAGTTTTGTCATTCTGCTAGGCTTAAAAGGGCCTTCCCAAAGGCAGAGGGGGTGCTCTGGCAGCATAGTGCCTAAGGCATTTGACTGCTAACCAGAAGGCTGGCGGTTCAAGCCCACCAGCCACTCCTCAGAAGAAAGACTGGCCAATCTACTTCCGAAGTGATACCACCTTTGAAACTGTCCCTTACAACCTGCTGTACCTTTCTGGAGGACAGAATGGGGAGTAGGGAAGAGAGAAGAAAACTAACATTAACAAAGAATTTGTTCCAATAGGGAATTCATGACTCTCAAACTACTTTTATCAGTATCTTCTTTTAGAATGCACATGCCCATGCATGCACACACATACACAATTTTTGTAAGTCACTATAAGCTGACTTGATGGCAGTGAGTGAGTTAGAGGCAGAGGGAACAGATCTCACTGCCATCAAGAGAAGAGGTGGAGTTGGAGGGGAGCGCATCCTTGGACCCAAGATCCCTGCACTAGACCTCCTTGCTGAAAACACTGACCCACTGAGAAGACTGACTGGCTTAGACAATTAACTGGCTGAGACAACCAACTGTCTGAGACGACTGCTGAGGGACTAAGGGATGAGACAGAGCATTGGGCTTGCCAGCCTACAGAGCAAGAAAGTTGAGTGCGCCTCTGGGCAAGGAGGCTTGCTGGCAGAGAGGGATACATGTAGGTGTACCTATACCTATTGGCAGAGTTAAAAGAGCTTTTTAACAATTGCCAGAGCAGGGCAGAAGCCAGGCTGAGAGGCATGCCTGAGGGCATAGCAGAGGGGAGACCGGGCTGATTGAAGAATTGTATCCCGGGCAAGGTCCTGAACCTGAATTGTAAGCTGCTACTTGCCTAATGGGAGCTCTGGTGGCATAGTGCCTAAGGCATTTGACTGCTAACCAGAAGGCTGGCGGTTCAAACCCACCAGCCACTCCCTGGAAGGAAGGTTGGGCAATCTACTTCTGTAGTGATACTGCCTCAGAAACCAAAGAAGGGGTCGCTATGAGTCAGATTCAACACCACAGCAGTGGTTGCGTTGTGTACTTCCCTGATAAACCCTGTAACTGTGAGCTGTGTGTGACCACTGCAACAAATTATCAAATCCAGCAGAGAAGCAGTGAGTGCCCTGAGAGGGATGACTGGTGTCAGAATAGGTAAAAAGGCTGCAGGGTGGTGGCATTATCTGGCCTCATAGGAATAAGCCTTGGGCTGCTGATGTGGATTCTGTTCCCCTTCTGTGAAGTGAGAGGTCAGAAGATGCTGCCCTCATATTCTTTGTTTTTAATTGTGATTTGGGTGAAGATTTACAGAGCAGATTCACTTTCCATACAGCAGTTCACATACACTTTGTCTCATGACATTGACCACAGTTTACCACAATGCAACAGCTCCCCTCCCACTTGACTGCTAACCAGAAGGCTGGCAGTTCAAACCCACCAGCCACTCCTCGGAAGGAAGGTTGGGCAATCCTACTTCCGTAGTGATACTGCCTCGGAAACCCAAGGAGGGGTCGCTATGAGTCGGGCCGACTCGACGGCACATAACAACAACAACAACATGTTGTCTTTTAGTGTTGACATGCTGTCTTTCTAACTCAATTATAAACTTTTAAGGACAAAAACCTACTTTTTATATTCCTGTCATACATACACGGTGCCCTATACATATATGGTATGCATAAAATAAAGGTTGGTTGATAATATCAGCTTTTCTTCCCCTTTTATCTCACAGCCAATTGTCCCTTGCAATCTGCTGCACCTTTCTGGAAGACAGAATGAGGGGTAAGGAAGAGAGAAGAAAACTAACATTAACAAATAATTTGTTGCAACAGGTCATTCATGACTCTCAAAATACTTTTATCAGTATCTTCTCTTAGAATGTACATGCCCATGCATGCACATACATACACAATTTTTGTGAAAATGGTAAGGGCCTAGGAATAAGGGAAGAAGAGGCCACTACTGACATGTTTGTATTTTATTGTGAAAGTTGTTAAATCTACTGAAGAATTTTAAGGAAAATGAGTGACTGTGGTGAGATTTGGAGGGTTCTGGGAGAAATCTGGTTTACAAAATCAGATTTGCTCTTCAAAAGATCAATTCTGAAGATAGTGTGACTGCTCTAGTGTGACTGCTCTAGGAATCTCCTCACCTTTATCATTTCTCATAATGAATTTAAAAAAAAAAAAGTATAAATAGGACTGTAAAAATCCCTAGTTAACTTCATTTTATAAAGCATGACATTCTTAGTACTATCAAAATGTCCAGAAATATTATCTTCAGTGTTCTTACATTACTGACAAAAGAATTATTCTAATACTGAAGCTATCTTGTTCTGGATCACTTAAAATGAGGAAGTTTCTATTATGCTAAGTACTGTGGCACTCCTTGTTTAAAAAGAAAATAGGATAGCGGGGTAGGGAATACAGAATATGGGTAACCTAAAAGATGCACACTTTCCCCTGAAGATATTAGAACTTATTTCTACATACTTACATTACACAGTGCTATTCTCTATAAAGGAACTCTGGTGGCGTAATGCCTAAGGCATCTGACTGCTAACCAGAAGGCTGGCAGTTCAAGCCCACCAGCCACTCCTCGGAAGGAAGGTTGGGCAATCTACTTCTGTAGCGTTACCGCCTCGGAAACTCAAGGAGGGGTCACTATGAGTTGGAGCCGACAACGGCAATGAGTTTGTTTTTTTTATTATTATTATTCTCTATAAAAGGTGCCCTGGTGGCACAGTGGTTGAGCGCTCACCTACTAACTGAAAGGTCAGCTATTCTAAGCACCAGTCACTCCACAGGAGAAAGATGTGGCAGTCTGCTTGCAAGAGTTGCCTTGGAAACCCTCTGGCCAGTTCCACTCTGTCCCCTATGGTTGCCATGAGTCAGAATGAAATAGATGGCAATAAGTTATTTCTTATAACAGAAAATAATTCTCCTTTAACTTAGTATTTATTTCTGTATTACATCTTTGCTTTTACCTGATTAAGAGTTCATGGATAGTTCCAAGACAATTTAGTAAATGAATGTTGTCAGGTGATCAATGTGGAGATGGTTTAATAATTTTTTTTCTTTTTTCATAAAATTATGTACTTTTTATTTAGGAAAGAAAGGTGAAAGAATCAGTAATTCCTATTTAGGAAAGAAAGGTGAAAGAATCAGTAATTCCTTTCATGAAATGTTAAAGGAATGAGGAGTGCTGGCCATAAAATTTTAAAAAGAATTAATATAATCAAGTTGGTAGAAGGAAAAAAATGTTTTCAGTAAAGAAATGAACCCAGGCACACAGAAGCTTTAAGCCAAACAAATAATAAATTACATAAAAACTTGCACTATGAGGTCAGACTTCTAAATCTTGGCTCCACTACTTCTTTACCAGAGTTGACCTAAAGTAAGTTACTTAAACTTTCTATACTTCAGTTTGCCCACTTGTAACATGGGATAATAGTCCTTCCTTCATAAAGTGTGCATGAGGATTATGGGATAAAACCTAAAGAACAAGAACAAGGCAAGGCCTAAGAGGAATCTTTTTAAGATTAATTATTATCATCAAACATACACATCCTCAAATTCAATTTAATACATAAAACAATGTTTGACATAATAGCCAAAACCAAACCAAACCCACAGCTACTGAGTTGATTCTGACTCACAGCAACCTCCACTGTGTTTCCAAGGCTATAAAATCTTCATGGGTGTAAGTTGCCTCATTTTCCTCCCATGGAGCAGCTGGTGGGTTTGAGCCACTGACCTTCTGGTTAGCAGTCAAATGCCTTACCTACTACACCACCAGAGCTCCTTGACACATAACAGCTCAATAAATACTTGTTGAATGAATGACCACATTGAATGGGCATCTATTAAGAGAAAGGACAATTTTAACTATAATTAATGTATGCCACTCCTCGGAAGGAAGGTTGGGCAATCCTACTTCCGTAGTAGTGATACTGCCTTGGAAACCCAAGGAGGGGTCGCTATGAGTCGGGGCCGACTCGACGGCACATAACAACAACAACAACAATGTATATAAGGCACTTTGGTAGCACAGTGGTTAAAGCATTTGGCTGCTAACCAAAGCGAGATGAGGCAGTCTGGTTTCTGTAAAGACATACAGTCTTGGAAACTCTATGAAGCAGTCCTACTCTGTCCTAAAGGTTCACTATAAGTTAGAATCAACTTGGTGGCAGTGGGTAATTTTATAATGAACAACTGTGATTGTCTTCTAAAAAACTTTTCCAGCTCTTGTTTGCACAAGAAATCCAAGTGCCCTGAGATTTGTAACTTAAGACTAATTCTATTATTGTTTTGGAGCAATACCACATCATTTTAAAAAAGGAAGTAAATGTATTAAAGTAACCAAGAATTTGTCTGATTTTGAATTTTTTTATTTTATATACATATTTGGAGAGAAATTCCCTTTTTCCTTTCTCTCCTGGAAAATACGAAAAGACATGTGATATCAATGTTATTTCTTTTCTTTTCTTTTTTTTTTAATTTTTAGTTTTTCTTTTCTCCTGTGTGTCCTGCATTCTCTCCATGCGAATATTGCCTTTCTGGTGCCCCATGGTCAATTGCTCCAAGGGATGCATCTCTGTAGAGTATGTGGGTGCATCACCCTGGGTTGAGTGGTCAGCCTGTATGTCTTGTTTACTATTGGGCTGAAAGCCAGCCCCTGGAACTGAGTTTTATTCCAGGCCTGAGGTATATCCCAGAGTCGTAGTACTGGGAGGTCCCACCAGACTCCATCCAAACAGTAATTCTGGTCATTACTGTGTTTTTGGATTTTGTTCTACGTTTTTCCTCCCACTCTATCCAGGATCTCCAGACTTGATCCCTTCCTGAGTGGTTGGCACTGGTAGCCAGGCACCATCTAGTTCTTCTGGTCTCAAGGTCCATCATGTCCTAGGACTGATTGCTTCCAAATGTCCTTTTTTTTTTTTTTTTCCTTCACTCTTCTTTGCTTCCAATGATAAGAGACCATTAGCTGCATCTTAGATGGCCGCTTGAAAGCTTTTAAGACCCCAGTCACCACTCACCAAAGAGGTTGCAGAAAAAGATTTTTATGTATTTTATTGTGCCAATTGAGTCTGGTGTCCCCCAATACTATGGTCCTGAGCCGACAGATTCATTGGCTCTTTCTCCTACAGTGTCTGGCTGTCTTAGGGACTGTTCTATGTCTGTCTTCTGTTGTTGCTGTAAGGACTGCAGGTATTTTGTATCATTGGTATCTGAGCAAGATTGGCCTCAGCTGAATCTGTCCTTGGTCTAGAGTATAAATCTGTTAATTGACGCCCATCTGATTTTCTCAGAGGTTTATGTGTTAACCTGTATCAATGTTATTTCTTTTTAGCACTCAGGAATGGTAATGAAATATGGGAGAGAAAAAAGGGGGGAAATTGCAAACCCAGCACACACATAAAAATATTTAAATATTTAATCTCTACCCTCCATTAAAATAATTTCCAATGTAGTTCTTCTACAGACTGTCTATGAACAAGTAATTTTAAGTGGATTTCTTGGTTAAGTTTTAATCACTATGTTGTTGTTGTTATGTGCCGTTAAGTTGGACCCTACTCAAAGCGACCCCTCCTTGGGTTTCCAAGGCAGTATCACTACAGAAGTAGATTGCCCCATCTTCCTTCCGAGGAGTGGCTGGGGGGTTTGAACCACCAGACTTCTGGTTAGCAGTCAAGTGCCTTAAGCACTACACTACCAGAGCTCCCTTTAATCACTATAGCATCTTTCAAAAGCAACATATGGGGACTTCTGGTAAGATGGAGGAATAGGCAGACAAATGACACAGACCCTCTTCAACAAAGAAAAGCAAAACCAATTGACAGAGATACAGAAGATATCCTGGAGCCCTGAGCTTTGAAAGGAACTATACAGAAATGGATAAGCCACCAACTAGTGAAAAAACCTGAACAAAAACAATGAGTACAGAGACGGTTGGAGCTGCAGACTGTCAGCTACTCTGACGGGACCAACAGCCTGAATATTTCCAAGTAATGTTGGGACCTGAGAATTGACCTAAAGATCAGTCCTGGTCACCAAGGGCTTCAGGGATGACTTCACTGGTGGCTTATGACTCAGAAGGGAAACAGCAAGGAGGGAGACAACTTGAGTTGTTGACTTTCCGCTGTCTGGAGGGTGCAGCCATTTTCTTTACACATGGCAGCTATTTTGGATATTTAAAGTGACTGAGGGCACAGCCATTTTGAATGTTGATAAGCAGCAGCCATTTGAGATATTTAAAGTGACCGAGGGTGTAGCCATTTTGAATCTTTACAAGCAGCAATTTTGAATATTTAAAGTGATAGCATTCTCATTTGGATTCCAGGGACCTAAGAATAGGCTCTGTTTGCCAAGGTTGGCAGGGACACAGGAGAGGCTGACAAAAGGAAAGGAGACAGGTGGTGAGGGTATAACTGCTGTCAATTAGTGAATAGAGGAGCACAGCACAGTACCCTGCTTACATAGATAACATACAACAAAATGAAAATTGTGGGGAAGTCACTTCAACATACAATCACCAATTAAATATAAACACAAAATGTCACAATGCCTTGGAGACAACAGAGCATCACAGTCCACACAAAGAAGTAAGATAAAGCAGGAGAAACAAGGGACCAGGATACAGACCCAAAACACATCCCTGAGGAAGTCGTAGCATTGGAAGTCCCTGATGAGGAATTCAGAAGAATTATATTTCGGTATCTTCAACGAATGGAGAGACAGATCAAGGAAAACCCTAGAACAATTTCAAAGACAATACAAGAACAAAATGACAAAATAAATGAAAAATTAGGAATGATACAAAATCTACACATAGAAATAGAAGATTAATACTGAATTTTCAGAAATAGATAAGACAATGACTGGGCAAAGAGCAGAATCGAATCAATGGAAGACAGAATTAGGGAGATTGAAGGCAAATACATGAATACTTCTTTGGAAAGGGATCAATCAGAAAAAAAGATCAAAACAAAACGAAGAAAGCCTAAGGTTCATGTGGGATAACCACCAAATGTAATAACCTACGTGTAATAGAACTTCTGAACAGGAAGAGACAAATAAAACCATAGAGAAAATTGTCAAAGATTTGTTGGAAGAGAATTTTCCTGGTATGATGAAAGATAAGAATATATCCATTCAGGGAGTCCAACAAACCCCAACCAGGACAGACCCCCCAAAAGAAAATCACCAAGACGTATCATCATCAAACTTACCAAAACCAAAGACAAAGAAAGGATCATGAGAGCAGAATGGGAAAAATGAAGTTAACTACAAGGGGCAACCAATAAGACTAAGCTCGAATTTCTTGACAGAAACCATGCAGGCAAGAAGACAATGGGATGGTATATATCAAACCCTGAAAGAGAAAAATTTCCAACCAAGACTTATGTATCCAGCAAAATTGTCCCTCAAATACAATTGCGAAATTAGGACATTTCCAGATAAGCAGAAATTAAGGGAATTTGTTAAAACCAGACCAACCTTACAAGAGATGCTAAAGGAAGCCCTTCGGAGAGAGAAGCAACAACAGCCAACAACAACAGACCATTCACACACACGATAATATAACCCAGAAACCAACCCAGTTATGGAAGTATCTAAAGTAAATAAGCCTACAAGATTGTAAACAGGGAACCAGAGACATCAATTGACAAATGTGGACAATTACAAACCAAAAAGAGGGAAGAAACTGTGTCGTTACAGAAGTTCTAGATGGTAGGGAAGTCAAGACAACAAGATAAAATGGACTGCTCTAAACTTGGGAAGAAAACTATAAATCACAGGGTAACCTCAAAGGAAAATGATAAACCTTCACATCAAAAAAGAGGACCAGCATAAATATTCATCAAATACTAAAACAACAGCAATGAAGGAAGTGATAACATGATTCATAAACAAAACAAGCTCAGCATAGAAAATTATATGGAACAAAGAAATTGACACCACAAAAAAGCACATATCAAAATTCACATTTGCCAATAATTACATATCTGGCAAGGGACTAATCTCCAAGATTTATAGTGGAAGAGTGGAGGACCAAACTATGGTACATACACATAATGGAATGCTATGCAGCACTGAAGAATAATGTAGAATCTGCAAAACACCACAGAATATGGATGAACTTGGAGGATATTATGCTGAGTAACATAAGTCAATCACAGAAGAACAAATATAGCATTAGTTATTTGTTGTGGAGGGTCAAGGAAAGGTTTATATATGGAGGGAAACTGTTGGTTGCCAGGGGTGGGAGGGCAGGAGAGGGAACACTGCAAAAAAAAAAAAAAAGCATTGATCCACGTCACTTTAGTTTTTTAGTTTTGTGTATTCCACTGTAGATAAATTATATTTCAATAAAACACATTAAAAGTAAATTTTTTAAAAATGATAGAGGTAAGGATTATTATTGGATGTTAAGAATAGCAGGTGAAAGGTTGTTGGGTAGTAAGTTTCTATTTATCAGCCTACAGATTATTTGCTAATTGTTGTTGTTGTTGTTATTTGCCGCGGAGTTGGCCCCGACTCATAGCAACCCCTCCTTGGGTTTCCGAGGCAGTATCACTATGGAAATAGGATTGCCCAACCTTCCTTCCGAGGAGTGGCTGGTGGGTTTGAACTGCCAGCCTTCTGGTTAGCAGTCAAGTGCCTTAGGCACTATGCTACCAAAGAAATATATACCCTTATAACGGAGAGAGATGGCTATCACCACTTAACCCCAACTATTTAATTTACCATCACTAATAGTGGCACAACCTGATATTATATGCTTTGTGAGATGATGTAAAGGGAAAGTCACAACATACTCTACATAACATTCTTGCCAAAATGTTATCTTGAATCTGATCATAAGGAAAAGTTAAAAATATTGGGCATTCTACAGAACCTCCACCCAGACTCTTCAGAAAGTCAGTGTCATGAAAAAGCAAGCATGCAAATAAGTAGAGGTACTGTTTTACAGAAAAAAGACCTATTAACTTATCAACCTTGATTGTATCCTAATAATAAAAGAACAACTATAAAATGCATCTTTGGGACAACTGGAGAAATTTAAATGCAGTCTATGTATTATATTGAGTTATTATCGACATTTTGTAGTGTGACAATGGTATCATGTGACAAAGGAGATATTTAGGGGTGAAATGTCAAGGTATCTGCAAATTATTTTCAACTGATTCAGCAAATACGGCAAATTGTTGACAAGTGATAAGTATAGGTGAAGTATATGGTTGTTCATTGTGCTACTGTTTTAACTCAGCTGTAGATTTGGAATTTTAAAAATAAAAAACTTCTGGGGAAAAAATCTCAGTTCAGATATCACACCTTCTCTGAAGGCTGACATTTTAGTTGTTGTATCTCCAGTATCCCACAGGAGCTCTGGTAGCGTAGTGTCTAAGGCACTTGACTGCTAACCAGAAGGCTGGTGGTTCAAACCCACCAGCTACTCCTCGGAAGGAAGATGGGGCAATCTACTTCCGTAGTGACGCTGCCTCGGAAATCCAAGGAGGGGTAGCTATGAGTCGGGTCCGACTCGACAGCACTAACAACAACAACACCTCCAGTATCCCACAGGATTTTAATACTTCTATTTTAGCACTTAACACATTTGTAGCTGCCTGATTATAGGTCTTTTCCTCTAAACTGCGTATAAACAGTCTCATCTTTGTTTCCAGAATGTAGTTCCTTATCTGGCACCTGCTAGGTATTTTCAGTTTGTTGTACGTATGAGAAAAGTAACATGGCTAAAGTGACAGGTCAAAACTAAAATTCAGGTATTGTTTATAACACATTGTGCCTCAAATTTAATGAAATCCATGACGCAGTAAGCCTATCAAATGTACTCAAATCCATCAAGTAAGATGCCTATTAAATGTGACCTTAAGGAAACTCTGTATAATGCAAACAGTTAAGTGCAGTTAAGCACTTGGTAACTAACCAAGTAGTTGTTGGTTAGAATCCACTAGAAGGTACCTTGGAAGAAAGGCCTTGCAATCTAATTCCAAAAGATCACAACCATTAAAAACCCTACAGAGCAGCTCTATTCTGACACATACAGGGTCACCATGAGTTGGAATCTATGACAAATGGTATTGGTCTGTGACCTGTACCAAATAGATACCCACATCAACATTCAAACGGATTTAAAAACAAAGCAAAACAACCCTCAGGCCACCTCACTATTAAGTGACTACAGACCATATGAAAACTTATTTTCATTTAGAATTATTTCAGTGTCCAGTTAATAGAGAAGATGCATACCTGCTCTATATCCTTGGCATTGGAGGTCTGGTTTTCTCCCATGACTCCAGGCTGCTCATTTTCCCATGGTAATTTATTTTTTCCTTTCCCTGCACTTAACACCCTTCGGGTACAGACAGTTGGACTGTATGATCCATAAATCTGCATGCTATCCCTCGTATGGTCACCACAGTGACAGTGCGCACTCTGTGTTCTGTTGCCAGCCAAAAGCCAGTCTGTATCTGCTCCATGTGCTAAATGGCTTGACCTACACTGGGCAGAAGATGGCATGAGTGTTGCATATTCCACAAATCCCTGTTCTGTTAACCTTGGGAGGGTTTTCCTAGCCAATCTGGCCTGTACAGCATTCATTACTCCATCTCCATTATCTTGAAGTTCAACAGTATCTACAGCTTTGAAAAGGATACTGGTTTTACCTGAGCCCATGGATGATGCTAACACAGCAAAAGCTTCTAAAGCTGCTTGCCGTACCCTGCGTTTACCATCTACAAGAGCTGGGGCAAGATCGAAAGACAGTTTGGGTAAGTCAAAATCCTCACTGGGATAGGTCAGGAGCGAGCAGATGCAAATGTTCACCACCTCCTCTCTCACTCTGGAATGCTTATGTTTGAGGTGTTCCAGGAGTAAATAAAGCACCTGTTGAGGACCTACTTCCTTCATCAGCTTGAGGAAAATTTTCATGTATTCTTGCTTGATCACCAACTTGTTGTCTGCCAGCACTTTGACAGAAGCTGCTATAACGGGTCCCAGGAACTGTTGTACCTGTTCTCCAAGGCGAATAACTAGTAAATTCAAGACCTGGAGTGTGCCGTGGACTACTTTAAAGTTAGAATCATCTAACAAATTATACAGTAAGCTAATGAAACCTACAAGACTAGAATGAGGCGTAGAACTAGGATTAAATTTTCCCAGCACCTGCTTTAGTTCTTCAATGGCCTGAGTCCTGTTTTTATAGTTTTCCTGATCTAACAATCTTGAATGCAGTTCTTGAGGAATAATCCCAAATTTAAGATTGCTGTTGGAAAGAGTCGCTGCACAGGGAAGGGGATCTTCAGGAACTGCAGAGGCTTCAAGTTCCAAATAATAAGGAACCTGACTTCCAAACTGGGACTCCAGGCGGCGATTGTAGTGTCTTCTCAGAGCAGACGGCAAGCGAGAGATATACGACTGAAACCTCTCCTGGCCAAGTCGCTCCCCAATTTGTTGAAGAGCTGAGAAAGCAGTCTCAGCTTCTTCCTCTGTTTCCTGATTGCCAAGCTTGCGGGCTAGGGATATTATCACCTCGGCGAGATCAAGGCCGAGTAACAAATCCTCAGGAGTAAGCAAGATAGGAAGCAGTAGAGCTGTGGAAGCTCTAAGCCTGGCATCGGTACTTTCCAGTCCTTGGTGTATAAGAGTTCTCAGCACCTGACCAGAACTACGCTTCAGACAAATGTGCAGGATCTGCAGCGCATCTTTTCGCAGGGCTGCATTCTCTTCCCGTAAAGAGAGAACTAGTTGAGGCAGAAGTGCTAAGCTAAAGGCCTCTTCCAGCTGTCCTGCCTCCCCCTGGCCCCGGAGAACGTCCGAGAGAAGTTGCAAGCAGAGTCGCTTCTCATCACTACCGCCTTCCATAAGTACTCGGCCCAAAGCCCGGTACAACGCTTCCTTCCGTCGCGGGAAGCCAAGTCTACCTCCCCGCCGCGGCAAAGCAGCTTGCAAAGCCTGGAAGGCCTCAGAAGGATCCGGCGCCGCGCGGAGGAGCTGAAGGATCCGAGTCTCTTCTTCATCTCCCCCAGACAAGCTACCTCCAGACCCAGACCAGCCACTAGAACCTGCCTCCACGGGCATCAAGAGGTTCGAGACCAAAGGAGTCGGGGGGCAGGAACTGTGGTCGCCAGCAGCTCCACGGCAGCAGTAGCTTTTCTCTCCTCTCATTGTGCCCCCAACTCGACTTTCATCAGTCCCTGGGGCCGAAGAACGACTGCGGCTCTGTAGGCGATAGGCACAGAGGGCTGGAAGGGGCGGCAGCAGGAACAGCGCGGAGGGCGCAGCCGCCATGGAGAGTGGTCAGGGGGCGATGGTTGGAGGGAACCATTGCCATCTCTGAAGGGCTCGATGGAGCCCAGCCTTTCTGCTCTTCTCCAGATCCCAAGCTGCAGAGGAGGAAAAGAAGCAGCTCCAACCTGCTAGCTAGGCAGCTCCAAGAGAAAGCCTTCGGCAAAATGGCCCCCGTTTAGCCCTAGACCCCGCAGCTGCCGCCGGGCGTAACCAGGGGACCCACGTGACCAAACCGATCGCTTCCATGGTGATTTACCAGCGCGGAACTCTTGACCCGGAACTCTACCTACCGTGGTGAATGCCGGGACATGTAGTTCACTTCAGGTGTTTTGACTGGGGCAGAAGACTCATGGAAGAGGAAGTCTGACACTTTGCGAAGGGGTGGCCCAGAAGAGGAGGAGGAGTGAAGACATTAGGCGGAAGTGACGCTCCCCCCGGCTCGGGGCGGAAATTCCCCGCCCCACCCGTAAGAGTTGGTGTTTGACCAGAGCCAAGTGAAGCTTTTGCCCGGGATCCAGTTGTCCGCAGCTCCACCTCCTCCTCCTCTCGCCCGCGTGATTCCTGATACTCAGGTATGTTCCTTTTATTGTCCCCCTGCAGCGCAGGCTGTGACAGAATTTTGCCAGGAGTGCCGCTGGAACTAGAGTAAGAGGTAAAGGAATGAAGGGGCGCAAGTGGGGAGAGGCGACATCTTCTTGGTGCAGTAGTCGTTACTGTTAACACGTTCTTTGGAACAGAGGGTTACTACGGTCCTCTCCACCTGCCGTCCGCTTACCATTAGATGCAGACCAAGCCAAGCTCACCGCTTGCGTACTGTTTTTCAAATCCAAGTCTGTTGGGCCCTTACTCTGCCTCGCACCACTCCCCGCATCGTACACCCCTTACCCTACGGCCGTGAAGGGTTAATGGTTTTCTGGTCACTTTTTCCCCTTCTGTCACTTTAAGTTCTTTTTGAAACGTACGTAATATGGAAGAAAGTCTATTTTTCTCTATAATTAATCGCCTCCTCATCCGTTCTCAAAGTCTTCCCTTGTAATGCAGTTCTGTGGGGCTGGCCCCTTTCCCTGTCCCCCTCCCTCCGCGGCTCCAATCTCCTCCCTGCAGGATCCTCACGTGTCTCTTCAGCCTTTCGGTCTCCTGGAGACGAAGGTTGCAAAGACACTTTAAGTTGCGGGTGAAGTTCTTGGCATCACGGTCCGTAGAGAATCCATCCCTATGGATTTAGGGCTGATAGACAATTCTTTGTTTTAGTTCATTTACGACACTGAATAGCTGGAGTGTCAGGTGTGAAGCTGAATTCTTTGGAGCGTTGAAGAGAGTTTTGTTTTTTGTTTTTTTTTTTGGTAGGAATCACACATAATTACTTTAGAATGACACAGTGGGAAAAGTCCGAGTTACCATTTGAAGTACGAAATTTATGAACTGTAAATTCAGGTGTTCTTACCCTGCTCTGCACCAGATACAATGTATCTTAAATATTAATTTAATTTAATTAAGTCACATATGCTAAACCACTTCATAAATAATGTTCCTGGCTGATGCAAGTTCAAAAACATATTTTGGATGTTGCCTTTAAAGCACAATTTGAATATCATAGGTTTCTTTGGGGAATAGAGTATTAATGTAAATGAAGCTTTCATAAACATACAGCCTTATTTTTTGGTTTAAATTTCAGGCTGTAATTTTGTTTTTAAATAGTCATTTTAGTATTTAAATGAATCTGCCTACATTTGGTGTGGTTAAACCAAACAAACCAATCTCACTGCCATTGAGTCGTCTCCGACTCATAGCGACCCCTCCTTGGATTTCCGAGGCAAATATCACTGCGGAAGTAGATTGCCCAATCTTCTTTCCGAGGAGTGGCTGGTGAGTTTGAACCACGAGCCTTCTGGTTAGCAGTCACATGCCTTAAGCACTACACCACCAGAGCTCCCTTTGATGTGGTTAGCATATTTTGATACAGAATTTCATTTTCAGGGCAGAGTGGAAAGGGAGAAGTGAAGACCAAGAGATGTTTGTGGCAATTGTCTATGAAAAGTGTGTAGGTCTCATATTTCCAGCCTAAGAAGCTCAGATTTATACTTTTACTCATGTATGCTCAGAGGTCAGGAATCCAATTCAAACTAAACAATAGACTTATATATACATTGTTGTTGTTGTTATTTGCCATCGAGTCGGCCCGACTCATAGCGACCCCTCCTTGGGTTTCCGAGGCAGTATCACTACGGAAGTAGGAATGCCCAACCTGCCTTCCGAGGAGTGGCTGGTGGGTTTGAACCGCCAGCCTTCTGGTTAGCAGTCAAGTGCCTTAGGCACTATGCAACCAGATCTCCTATTTATACATTAGAATACCAGTTTATGTGGGAACAGAAGATAAAGGTAACCCTTTCCAGTTATCAGAATTTTCAGGTTAAAATCTTTTGAACTCTTTCCTATATCCAGAAGTTGGGAAACCAAGTTAGTAGTTATTAAGTAGAAAATTGTGTGGTGATTAGGGAATCAAAGAAAAGGAACTTGGAAAGTCTTAAGTGATATTTCGTCAAGTTCATGATAGAAGCTTACCCCTCTTTATATAGAGAATACTCTTTAAGGGACTTGGATACATATGTCAACCAGCTATCATGTCCTCTTCTTTGAAACAGAGCAAAATGATTCCTCATTTTGACTCTTTCTCAAATACTTGTACTATAATACCATACATTAGTTGTTGTTAGGTGCCGGCAAGTCATCTCCTACTCATAGTGACCTTATGTACAACAGAACGAAACACTGCCTAGTCCTGTGCCAGCCTCACGATCCTTGCTATGCCTGAGCCCATCGTTGCAGCCACTGTGTCAATCCATCTTGTTGAGTGCGCCTTTTTCGTGTATGATACCCTTCTCCAGAGAATGGTCCCTTCTGACAGCGTGACCAAAGTAGGTGAGACAAAATTAGAGATAATTTTAAATTTTCTAATTATCCAATTTTAAATTAGAGATAATTTAAACTATAACTTTAAACAAAAATTTAATTTCCATTGCATTGTAAACACTCACATTAACAGGGTTTTACATCCATTGCGACCACTTTTTCAGTGGACAGTGGTTCATTCTGTAACTTTGTGCTTCTTTTGAATGTAGTAACAGCTTTAGGAAATTTGTTCTGTATTATTTCTGAATCTGAATCATTTGAGATAACAGTTAAGTTTCTTTGATGAGGACTTGAAATATGCATTAGTCTCTATAGTGGATATTTAAGAAATACCATCAGCATCATGTATCTTACTAATTCTCTTTTAGGCTTATTCTGTGGAAGGTAAATATCCATTTAGTATCAGTTCTGTTGTTTCTACTATAAAGTGAGATTTTATTATTATTGTTATTTTTAATCTTGGGTTCTGGGGACCTCTTCTGCATTGACTCGAAAAACATTTTATTAAAATAAAACGTAGTTGAATTAATGAGTCACAGGAATGTTTTATGTACTATGTCATTTTTTTTTAGCTGAACTTAAAGAGAGTAAATATAATTTCCTAAGAATATTTTTACTTCTAGTTTTTAATTAGTATAATTATATCCACAAATACTAATTAGTTCGATTAACCACTATAATTATTTCTGTGTTCTTACACTTTACAGATATCCTGGAATACTGCAACTCAGTGTGAATTCTGTAAAATGTTAAGAATTTTATTTGAGAGGTTATTGTGATGAAATGTTATCCAATGAAAGGTGCAGTAATATTACTATTTATTGAGTGTGCCAGATGCTATGCTAGGCCCTTACTGATATTAATTCATTTAATTCTCCCAAGAATTTTTTGAGATTTTTATCTTTGGCGTTTATACTATGGCACATTTTATGGATATTTGCACTGGTACTCACTGGGCAGAGGAAGAAAGTAAAATTCAAATTAGTCAATTTATCTACTTGCCCAGAGCTGTGGGAAAGTTTTGATGGGGAAGAATATTGAAACTGTAGGATAAAATTTGATTTTTGCATTATTAATTATTCATCTTTTATTATCTATTGAGAGTGTGTGTGCATACAAACACACACACACACACCTTTTAGTGCTTCTATTCTGAACTTTTTCAGTTTCTTGAGTCAAAACTTTTATGAGATTAAGAAATTATGAGCATATGTTGATAGATACAGGCACACACTGATAAAATAGGTTTTTGAAGATATTTATGTGATTTATTTTCATATACTAAGGTTTATTTTCCAAAGCCATCATGTATATTTGAGTCAAAACTATAATTTTAAACAAAAACTTAATTTCTTTTGCATTGTAAGCACTCACATTAACAGGGTTTTTACATCTATTGCAACCACTTTTTTCCGTGGACAGTTGTTAATTCTGTAACTTTGTGCTTTTATTGAATGTAGTAACAGCTTTGGGAACTTTATTCTGTGTTATCTCTGAATATGTATTGTAATGACA
The DNA here is from genome assembly GCF_000298275.1 of Orycteropus afer afer. NCBI lineage: Eukaryota > Metazoa > Chordata > Mammalia > Tubulidentata > Orycteropodidae > Orycteropus > Orycteropus afer. The sequence goes on from NW_006921852.1 coordinate 1,889,842, forward strand.
AGCTTCTGAATTTACTTGGGTTTCTCAAGCTATACTACAAGTCAGTCTTAGAGGAAAGGGAAATACTTTAGGCCATCTTGTTCTATAGACTCACCAATAAAATTACATGCTATCATTAGTAGAATTCTTTTGTGAGAAAAGTTAAATTGTGGGAAAGACATTTTAAAGAACAGATATTGTAAAATATTCTCCTAACTTTATAAATCACATTTTAAAAAGAAAAGTGTAAGTGTTTTTGGATACTTTTTTTAAAGCAATCCTCCTTTCTCTCCATTTATTTGCTCTTCTTATTAGGAGCTCTGGTAGCATAGTGGCTAAGGCACTTGATTGCTAACCAGAAGGCTGGAGGTTCAAACGCACCAGCCACTCCTTGGAAGGAAGATGGGGCAGTCTGCTTCCATAGTGATACTGCCTTGGAAACTCAAGGAGGGCTCGCTATGAGTCGGGTCCGACCTGACGGCACATATCAACAACGTGATCTTTATTTATATTGTAGCAGATAATTGCCTCCCAACTGATTGAGCACCACTGCTTTGTAGCTTAATTGTTCATTAAGTAGCTCCTAAACTCACAGCTTGACCTTTTTTAGCTTGGTTTCAGAACCTAAAATTGTGAAGTTACTGTAGATTATGGAAAATTTTATTTTATTTTAATTTCACCTCACAGTATCTTTTTTCTTTTCTTTTAACTTTTATTGTGGTAAAAACATACACAACAAGACATTCGCCAATATAACAACTTCCCCATTTACAGCTCAGGAACATTGATGTCGTTTTACATGTTGTGCCACCATTATTCCTGTCCTTTTCCAAAATATTCCATCACCATTAGCATAAACTGAATGCCCCTCAAACAAAAGCTTCCCCTTTCCCCCTTCTTCCTACCCCTAGTACCACTAACAATCTTTGGTATATATGTCTATATCTATATATCTGTTAAAAAAAAACCAGACTCACTGCCATCAAGTCAGATCCTACTCATAGTGACCCCTCCTTGGGTTTCTGAGGCAGTATCACTACAGAAGTAGATTGCCCAACCTTCCTTTCAAGGAGTGGCTGGTGGGTTTGAATCGCCAGCCTTCTGGTTAGCAGTCAGATGCTTTAGGCACTATGCCACCAGAGCATGCTTATGTGTGTTAGTGTGTTATATTTGGTTTGTTTTTTTTCCCAACCTATCTAGGAATTTTCCCTCCCCTCTCTTCCCTTCCCTGGTAACCAACAAAGAGTTTCCTTCCTTGTATAAACTTTTCCTTGACTTTACAATAGTGGACTAATACAACATTTGTCCTTCTGTGATTGACTTATTTCACTCAGGATAATGTCCTCCAAGTTCATCCACATTATACGGTGTTTTACAGATTCTACATTCTTTTTCAATTTACTTTTATTGTGGTGAAAACATACACAAGATATGTGCCAACATAACAGCTTCCCCATTTACAGCTTAGGGACATTGATGACATTTTTCATATTGTGCCACTATTATTGCTATCCTTTTCTAAAACATTTCACCACAGTTAGCATAAACTCAAAACCCCACAAACAAAAGCTTCCCTTATCCCGCCTCCCTCCTATCCATGGTGTTCTGGTTACCTAGTGCCACTCTGACAGGAAGTATATCACAAATAGGATGGCTTGAACAAACAGGAGTTTATTCTTACAATTTGGAGGCTTTAAGTCCAAGTGCAAAGTGCCAGGCTCTAGGGGCTGGGTGAAAGCCCCTTGACCTTGGGGTCTAGCTCTGCCTCCTGCTCCCAGCCCACTGGAGCTAGAGGTGTTTCTTCAGTCACACAGCTGCTGGCTGCTGAGGCTGACAAGCCCAAGGTTGACAAGTAAAAAGGCACAATCCTGATGTTACCAAAGCACACAGCAGGCCATTAATTTAAGTGCATTGTAAGTCCCAGGGTCAGCAGAGCATGGCAGGCTGCTGAACAACTACACGGTTACATGCAGGGTCCAAGTGTGCCATAAGCTAGAGACTATCCCTAAAGCTTCTCCTTATATACAGAAAGCAAACCACATCCCAAAGGCAGCTACTGAGCTGCTTGTGGTAGATCCCACCATGGAGCTGATTGCCAGTCTCATCATGGGGAATAACTACCACCAGCTGCGCAGCCACTCAACCAGACCCAGCCAAGTTGACATACAAATTTAACTACCACACCTGGCAACCACTAATAAAGTTTAGTTTCTCTCTCTCTATATATACATTTATTTTTCAACCTGTATAGGAATTTAGCCTCTCTTCTACTCCCATGCCTGGTAACCAATAAAGCAAGTTTCCTTGCATGTATAAACTTTTCCTTGACTTTTTACAATACTGTGCTAATAGAATATATGTTCTTCTGTGATTGACTTTACTCAGCATAATGTCCTCCAAGTTCATCCATGTTGTATGGTGTTTTACAGATTCTGTATTATTCTTTAGGTTGCACAAGTTCCATTGTGTGCATGTACCACAGTTTGTTTATCCATTCCTCAGTTGATGGGAACTTAGGTTGTGTCTGTCTCTTTGCTGTTGTGAATAACGCTGTGATGAACATGGTTTGCATGTATCTGTTTGTAACCTGCCTCTCACTTATTTAGGATATATACCTAGTAATAGGATTGGTAGATCAAATGCTATTTCTATTTCCAACTTTCTAAGTAATTGTCGTACATTTTCTACAGTGTTTGTATCGTTTTACAGTCCCATCAGCAGTGTATGAGAGTCCCAATCTCTCCACATCCAGGCTAGCATTTGTTTTCATCTGTCTTGTTGAACTTTGCTATTAATACTAGGGTGAGATGGTATCTCATGGTTGTTTTTATTTGCATCTCTCTAATGGCTAATGATCATGAGCATTTCTTCATGTGTTTGTAGGCTGCCTGAATATCTTCTTTGGTGAAGTGTCTGTTTATGTCTTCTGCCCATTTTTTTAATTGGATTGTTTGTCTTTTTGATGTTGAGGTGTTGGAGTTTTCTATAAATTTTAGAGCTAAGTCCTTTGTCCAATATGTCATTGCTGATTATTTTTTCTCATTCTTTAGGTTCTCTTTTTACTCTTTTGGGAGAAGTCTTTTGATGCATGTAAGAATTTAATTTTTAGACGGTCCCAATCATCTAGTTTATCTTCTGCTGTTTGTGCATTTTAGATTATGCTTGATAGTCTATTTATGCCATAAATTAAAGCCCCTAAGTTTGCCCCTATTTTTTCTGTGAAGAATTTCCTAGTTTAGGTGTCATATTTAAGTCTTTGATCGATCTGGAGTTAGTTTTTTGTGTGGTGTGCAGTATGGATGTTGTTTCATTTTTTCTGCAAGTGGATATCCAGTTTTGCCAGCACCATTTGTGAAAGAGACCATTTCTTCCCCATTTACTGGATTTCACCCCTTTGTCAAAAGATAAGCTGACCATGGATGGAAGGATCTGTTAAAGTTACCCAACAGAGGTATTTCTATTGAGAGTGGCACAGCAATGTTCTGGGAAGTTCATTCTCTCTCAGGTGCTTAGAATTCTGATGTTATGATTGGTTCATTTGGCCACTCTGCCAGGCTCAAAAGGAGCCCTCCTAGGGGCAGAAGAGGTTTCTCTGACTGATGACTGAGAAAGACGTGCTGCTGAGAGAAGTGTGCTCCTGAGAGACGTGCTGCTGAGAGAGAGACACCAAGAGACATGCATTGCTGAGAAAGACACTGAGATACATGTACTGCTGGGAGAGAGACTGAGAGGGACTGTTGGCTGAGAGATGGCGGGCTGAGAGAGACTGAGCATCGTTCCTGAACTTGTAGTCTGGTGCTTCCCTAATAAACCCCATAATCTGTGAATTCTGTGTGGCCACTGCAGCAAATTATCGAACCCAGCAGAGGAGGTGGTGGATGCTGTGGAAGGAACAGTTGGTGTCAGGGTTGGTGAAAGGGCCAGAGGGAGGTAGCCAAGGAATAGGCCTTGGGCTATTGATGGTGATTCTGTCTTCCTCTTGTGGGGTTAGAGGTAAGAAGATGCAGCCTCCCTGCCCCTTTAACAGTCTGTTTCTGGGTTCTTAGTTCTATTCCACTGGTCTGTGTCTGTCATTGTACCAATACCAGGCTGTTTTGACAACTGTTACTGTGTAGTAGAATTTGAGATCTGGGAGTGTCAGACCCCCTCCTTTGTTCTTCTTCAGTGGTGTTTTGCTTATTGAGGTCTCTTTCCTTTGCATATAAAATTAGTGATTGGTGTTTCCATGTCTTTAAAGAATGTTGATGGAATCTGGATTGGGATAGTATTGAATGTATAGATTGGTTTGGGTAGGTTGGCTATTTTCACAATGTTCAGTCTTCCTGTCCATGTGCATGGTATATTCTTCCACTTAAGCAGATCTCTTATAGTTTCTTGAAGTAGTGCTTTGTAGTTTTCTTTGTATATAGGTCTTTTGTGTTCCTGGGAATATTTATTCCCAACTATCTTATCTTTTTGGTATCTACCATAAATGGTATTGATTTCCTTATTCCCTTTTCAGAGACCTCTTGGCGGGTGTAGAGGAATCCAAATGATTTTTGTGTTGATCTTATATCCTGCCACTATGCTAAATCTCTCAATTAGTTCCAGTAGATTTTCTACTGAGTCTCTTGGGTTTTCTGTGTATAATATCTTATCATCAGCAAAGGGGGATCGTTTTACTTCTTCTTTACCAATTTGGATGCCTAGGACTTCTAATGGGACCTCTGGTAGCGTCATGCCTAAGGCACTTAGCTGCTAACCAGAAGGCTGGCGATTCAAACCCACCAGCCACTCCTCGGAAAGAAGGTTGGGCAATCTACTTCTGTAGTGATACTGCCTCGGAAACCCAAGGAGGGGTCACTGTGAGTTGGGTCCGACTCAATGGCACATAACAACACAACAGCAACAGGACTTCTCTAATACACTGTTGAATAGAAGTGATGATAGAGGGCATCCTTGTCTGGTTCCTGTTCACAAGGGGAATGGTTTCAGTCTTTCTCCATTGAAAATAATGTTGGCTGTTGGTTTTGCATGTATGCTCTTTGTTATGTTGAGAAATTTCCCTTTAATTCCTACTTTTCTGAGAGTTTTGATCAGGAATGGGTGTCAGATTTTATCAAATGCCTTTTCTGCATCTGTTGGTATGATCATGTGATTCTTTTGCTTTATTTTACTTATATAATTGATTACATTGATTATTTTTCTGATAATGAACCATCCTTGCGTATCTGGTATGAATCCCACTCAGTCATGGTGTGTTATTTTTTTTGATATCTTGTTGGAGGCTATTGGTTAGGATTTTGTTGAAGATTTTTGCATCTATGTTACGAGGGATTTTGGTCTTCCTTTCTAGTAGTGTCTTTCACTGGTTTTGGTATCAGAGTTATGCTTGCTTCATAAAATGAATTTGGAAGGATTCCATCCTTTTCTTTGTCCTGGGATAGTTTGAGTAAGATAGGTGTCAGCTCTTCTCTGATTGATTGGTTGAATTCTCCAGTGAAACCATCTGTGTCAGAAATTTTTTTTGTTGGTAATTTTTTTATGACCTGTTTAGTTTCTTTTTTTGTTATGGTCTGTTCAAGTGTTCTACCTTAGTCTGTGTTATTTTAGGTAAGCATTGTGTCTCTAGAAATCTGTCCATTTCTTCTAGATTTTCAAATTTGTTGGAGTACTGTTCTTCATAGTATTGTGGTATTATTTTTATTTCTGTTGATTCTGTTGTGGCGTCATCCCTTTCATTTCTTATTTGTGTTATTTGCATCATCTCTTTCTTTTCCTTTTTCAAGTTTGCCAGTGATTTATTAATTTTATTAATCTTTTCAAAGAACCGACTTCTAATCTTGTTGTTTTTTTTCTATTGTCTTTCTATTTTCTGTTTGATTTATTTCTGCTCGAATCTTTATTATTTCTTTTCTTCTGGCAACTGTCGGGTTTTTTGTGCTGCTCTTTTTCTAATTGTTGGAGATGTTGGCTTAAGGTGTTGATTTTGGCTTGTTCTTTATTGATGTGTGTGTCTATTGCTATAAATTGCGCTGTGATCACTGCTTCTGCTATGTCCCAAAGATTTTGGTATATTGTGTTTTTATTCTCATTTGATTAAAGGAATTGTTAAATTTCATTATTTATTTCTTCTATTACCCAATTGTTTTTGGGAGGATGATACACAATTTCCATGTATTTGTTCTTTTTCCGTTGGTGTTCTTGGTATGATTGCTAATTTTAAAGCATTGTGATCTGAGAAGATGCTCTTCAGTATCTCAGTGTTTTTAAATTTCTTGAGACTTCCTTCAAGGCCTAACATATGGTCATTCCTGGAGAATGTTCTGTGTGTGCTGGAAAAGAATTTATATTTTGCTGTTGTTGGGTGAAGTGCTCTGTAGATGTCTATAATGTCAAGTTGGTTGTTTGTATGTTTAGTTCTTCTGAATCTTATATTGAGCTTCTTTCCAGTTCTGTCGTTTATTGAAAATGGTGTATTAAAATTTTCTAATATTACTGTGGAGTCATCTCTTTGTCTTTTCAGTGCTGTTAAAGTCTCCTTTGTGTATTTTGGGACTCTTTTATTGGGTGTGTAGATATTCGTTATGTTTATGCCCTCCTGTTCAATTGATCCTTTAATCACAATATAATGTCCTCTCTTGTCTCTTATGGTCGATTTTGTTTTAAAGTCTATTTTATCATAAATTAATATCGCCATTCCTGCTGTCTTTTGGTTGCCATTTTCTAGGTATATCTTTCTCCAGCTTTTGATTTTCAGTCTATTTTTGTCTTTCTCTCTAAGGTGAGTCTCTTGTAGACAGCAAACTGATAGGTCATGTTTTCTTATCCATTCTGCAACTCTCTTTTAGGAGGTGCATTTAATCCATTTACATTTAGTGTAATTATCCTGAATGGATATATTCTCATCTTTCATCCTTTCAAGGAAGTTCTCTTCCAGCAAATCTTGGACAATTTTCTCAGTGGTTTTGTTTTTCTCTTCCTGTTCTGGAATTCCAGTGACACATAAGTTATTCCTTTTAATGGTATCCCACATGAACCTTAGGCTTTCTTCATTTTGTTTT
>NW_006921852.1:1898281-1909019 GCF_000298275.1 Orycteropus afer afer
TATCTTCTGTGTCTGTGTTAATTGGTTTCCCTTTTCTTTGTTGAAGAGGGTCTGTGCAGTCTTTCTGCCTAGTCTGCCATCTTGCCGGATCCTAGTGTAATTATCAACAAGTATGAATTTATTAATATCATATTGTGTTATTTTGTGGTGTTGCTGATTTCTTTGTTCCATGTAATTTTGTGTGCTGAGCTCATTTTATTTATGAGTTATATTGTCATCTCCTTCATTGCTATTGTTTTAATATTTCCTAACTATTTGTGCTTGTCCTCTTTTTTATTTTGATGCAGAGGTTTATTATTTTTCTTTGTCGTTTACAATTTTCTTCTGAAGGTTAAAACAGTGTGTTCTTTCTCTCAATTGTCTTGAGTCCCTCACCATTTAGCAGTTCTGTAATTACACTATTTATGCCATCTTTTTGGTTTGTAGTTGTCCTCATTTACCAATTGATGTCTCTGGTTCCCTGTTTAAAGTCTTGTAAGCTTATTTTACTTTGGATGCTTCCATAACTGGGTTGGCTTCTTTGTTATGTCATCGTGTATGTTAATCTTTGGCTGTTGTTTGCGGTTGTTGGTTCTCTGTCTGAAGGACTCCCTTTAGCATCTTTTGTAAAGTTGGTCTGCTTTTAACAAATTCACTTAATTTCTGCTTATCTGGAAATCTATTTTCATCATCATATTTGGTGGAGAATTTTGCAGGGTATATAATTCGTGGTTGGAAATTTTTTCTTTCAGGGGTCTATATATGTCATCCCATTGCTTTCTCACTTGTGTGGTTTCTGCCGAGAAATCAGCTTAGTCATATTGGTTGCCCTTTGTAGGTAACGTGACATTTTTCCTGTGCTGCTTTCAGTATTCTTTTTTTGTCTTTGGTTTTGGTGGTTTGATGATTATATTGTCTTGGTGTTTTCCTTTTGGAGTCTGTCATGTTTGGGGTTTGTTGAACTTCTTGATTGGCTATATTCTCATGTTTCATTGTGTTAGGGAAATTGTCTCCAACAGGTCTTCAACAGTTTTATCTGTGTCTTCATCTGCCTCTTGTTCTGGAATTCCGATTACACATAGGTTATTCCTTTTCATGGTATCCCACATGAATATTAGGATTTCTTCAATTTTTGATCTTTTGTCTGATTGATCCCTTAACAAAGTAGTATGCCTTCCATTGATTTGAGTCTACTTCTTTGCCACTTCAATGTGTTCTCTATTTCTGAAATCCTAATGTTGTTGCTGTTGTTATGTGCCATCGAGTCAGACCCGACTCATAGAGACCCCTCCTTGGGTTTCCGAGGCAGTATCACTATGGAAGTAGATTGCCCAGCCTTCCTTCCGAGGAGTGGCTGGTGGGTTTAAACTGCCGGTCTTCTGGTTAGCAGTCAAGTATCTTAGGCATTATGCTACCAGAGCTCCTGAAATCTTAATATTAGTCTTCTGGACTTTTGTTTGTTGCTTTTGTATCATTTCTAATTTTTTCTTTATTTTGTCAATTTGTTCCTGTATTGTGTTCCTGCATTGTTCTAGAGTTTTGTCTGTGTTTTCATTAATTTTGTCAGTGTTTTCCCTGATCTTGTCAGTGTGTTCCTTGATCTTTCTTTGAATCCATTGAAGGTACTCAAATGTAATTCTTTTGAATTTCTTACCAGGGAGTTCTAATGCTGCTTCTTCGGGTTGTTTTCTGGGTTTATATCCTAGTCCCTTATTTCTACTATTTTATCTTCCTTTTTTGTGTGGACTATGATGATGATCTATGGGAGCTCTGATGGCATAGTGCCTAAAGCATTTGACCGCTAACCAGAAGGCTAGTGGTTCAAATCCACCAGCCACTTCCCGGAAGGCTGGCAATTGACTTCCGTAGTGATACTGCCTTGGAAACCTAAGGAGGGGTCGCTATGAATCGAGCTGACTCGATGGCAGTGAGGTGATGATCTATTGTCTCTGAGGCATTGTGGTAGTGTTGTATTTATGTTTAATTTGTGGATGTATGTTGGTGTGATTCGTGCAAGATTTTTCTGTTTTTCCTTTATTTTGTTTTGATACATCTATGTGAGCCGAGTACTGTACTCCTCTGTTGGCAAGTTGTTAGCACTTAGGCACTCACCACCTGTGTCCTGGTGGGAGTGATAGAGAATGAGAGTGTGTGCACAGATCTCTGTTAGCTGTTTGTAGAGAGCATTTGAAGGTGAGGTGAATTGAGCTGGTACTGGCTGTCATCTTTCATTGGTCAGTTGTTATAAAAGCAGTTGGTGGTCCTCACTTAATGGGTAGGGCTGCAGGTATCATTGGGTTGTGTTGGAATGGTTGCTGTCTTCCACTTGGACAAAAAGAAAATACAAAAACCACCAACACAGACACAAAAACGAGAACAGAAAACTTAAACTACATAAGCAAATAGGAAGAATCACCAAAAGGATTAAAAAAAAAGAAGAAAGAAAGAAAAAAAGCAATAAATGAGAAGAAAAATGTTCAAAATGTATTTTAAAAGGATAAAAGAAAGATAATGTGAAAAAGCAAGGGAAAAAAAATAAGCTACATCATTTGGGGAGGGATGAATGAGAGGAAAGGACAAGAGTAAAAGAATAGGGAAAATTGCAAAATGAAAAACAAGGGATGGGAAGAACCAAAAGAAAGAAAGAAAAGAAGGGAGCAAGGAAAAAAAAAAAGAGAGGAGGGGGGAAAAATGAAGAAAGGAGGAAAATAAAAAGAATAATTTAAAAACAAACAAACAAAAACCAAACTGTGGGCAGTGGGGCATGACACCCAGGTTCTGCCAGGGCATTGACCAGGATGAAACCCCTGCCAATCAAGAAGGTGAGTGGAGGCAGGGGGGTGGCCACACCCTTGTTTGCCACCAGGGTGCGAAGCACAAGAGTAACAAGAAACATCATACCTTCCAGTTGTCAGCCTCCAGTGCAGTTGTCCATGCTGTCCTCAGCAGGCACAGCCCACTCCCAGGTCATAGTCCAAGCAAAACCACCACCCACACACACTCAGAAGGGCTGCAGCAGCTGCTTGCAAACATCCAAAATGGCTGTGCCCTCAGGAGAGTCAGGAGTCTGCAGCTCCCTTTGTCTCCTTACTGGTGATTTCATTCAGTTTCTCCTACTACTTGGTATTTATCCTTCCCTTCAAAGCTCAGGGTTTCAGGATTATCTTCTGTATCGCTTTCAATTAGTTTCTTATTGCTTTGTTGCAGAGGGTCTGTGTAGTGTAGCTTCTTTGCCTGTTCTGCCGTCTTGCCTGAACTTCTCCCCCACACACATAGTATCTTTATATAGTATGTATTTATGTAATAATATGGTTAGATATGAAATACAATATTACTATCTTTTGGAAACTTTTCAGTTGGATACTATTGATTCAATATTAACTAATCTAGCTGTTTGGATTTAGGGTATTTCTAAATATTTATTTTGTGGTACCCACATTAAAAAGAAAAGAATATGGCAAGGATGTGGGGGAAGGAGAATCAAACCTGCTATTACGTAAATAATATAAAAGAGTGCTTAGACCTCTCTTTATTTCATATATAAATCCCCATCTGTTTTTGCTTCTGATGTATGTAGTGTGTATGTAATACACATAAATCTAATCTATCATTTTGGGTTTTTATTCTGAACCTTTTTAGTTTCTTGACTTTTAAATGTTAATATTAAGAAACTGTGAGCTTGTTTAATAGTAAGACAGAGTAGCATAGTTTTTAAGAACTCTGGGGAGAGACTGCCAGGTTTAAATCTTGCCTTGGGCTTACCTTCTCTGCGTCTCTGGTATCTTCATCTGTAAAATAAAAGCTGTGCCTATCTCTTGGTGTACACGGAATATGAAAGGAGTTAATATATGGAAAAAGTTCAGAACTGTAGTAGTACATTATGATAATGGAACAAATTTACTCTAGATATTCTTTACAGAATAGTCTTTTCAGAAATGGTAATAATTACAAATTAGTTCAATAAATATGTTAAGCAGTTCAGTACTGTTTGGCTTTGTGACTTTTTGATTGTAACATATAGAGAAATTGCTCTAAGATTAAGAAAACTTGAGTGCTAATTGTTCTCTTACTAATTGTAATTATTAATCTTGTTGATTCATTTAAACTCTCTGAACTTCACAGATTCTCATTTCTCCAATTTATCTATAAATATTTTGGTATATGTTTCTAGAAGATAATAACTCTTAAAATCACAACTACAATACAGTTATTTAATCACAAAATATATAATGAATTATCTAGTAAGTATACAAATTTGCAATTTTCTCCTAAATATGGGTGGTCTGGTGGCATAGTACCTAAGACATTTGACTGCTAACCAGAAGGCTGGCAGTTCAACCCCACCAGCCACTCCTCAGAAGGAAAGCTGGGCAATCTATATGTGTGTGGAATGTGTGTGTGTGTGTGTCTGTGTGATTTCTCTTGTTGCATTTGACTGATACATCTTCTAAGTCTAATCTATAAAGTCTCTTATTTTATGCAGTTTATTTGTTAAATAATTGAGTTATTTTCTCTGTAAGATTTCTCAGAGTCAGGATTATTATTATTTTAGTTTATTTTTTTGCAGATTACATAGCTCTGGTAGAGTTTACCTTGCTTTTTCTGTTCTTTGTAGTTCTTGTGAATTTTAGTTGGTCCTGGAGGATTGATTGGATTCACGTTTGATTTAGTTAGTGGTGATAATATATATACTTGTTGTTAGGTGCGTGAGTTGGCTCTGACTCACAGCAACCTTATTTATAACAGGATACAATGCCTGTTCCTGCCCCATCCTCATAATCACTGCCATGTTTAAGTTCTTTGTTGGAACCACTGTTTTAGTCCATCTCTTTTTTGCTGACCCTCTACCTTGCCATGCCTGATATCCATCTGCAGGGTTGGTCCCTTTTGATAACATGTCCAAAGTACAGGAGATAAAGTCTCACTATTCTTGCTTCTAAGGAGCATTCTAGCTGTACTTCCTCTGCTGAACAAACAGGAATATTTGTTTGTTGTTCTGGCCATCCGTGGTATATTCATTATTCTTCACCAACACGATAATTCACATGTGTCCATTTTTCTTTAATCTTCCATTTTCTTTGTCCAGTTTTCACATGGGTATGAGGTGATTGGAAACAACACCATGGCTTGGGTCTGGCATACCTTAGAAAGTAGTATCTTTGCTTTTAGCATTTAAAGAGGTCTTTTTGCAACAAATTTGCCTGGTGCAGTACATCGTTTGATTTCTTGAGTGCTGCTTTCCTGGGAGTTGATTGTGGATCCAAGTAAAATGAAATCCTTAACAACTTCAGTATTTTCTCCATTTATCATGATGTTGCTTATTGATCAAGGTGTGAGAATTTTTGTTTTCTTCGTGTTGAGTTGTAATCTGTACTGAAGGCTGTATGTAGTCTTTGATCTTTATAAGCAGAGTACATCAAATCCTCCTTCCTTTTGACAAGTTACATTGTGTTCTCTGTATATCACAGGTTGTTGTTGTTATATGCCATCGAGTCAGCCCCAACTCATAGAGACCCCTCCTTGGGTTTCCGAGGCGTTATCACTACAGAAGTAGGATTGCCCAACCTTCGTTCTGAGGAGTGACTGGTGGGTTTGAACCGCCAGCCTTCTGGTTAGCAGTCAAGTGCCTTAGACACTTTGCTACCAGAGCTAATCCAGCTTCTCAGATTATTTTTGCTTAGCATGCAGATTGAATAAGTATGAAAGGATACAACCCTGCCAGACACTTTGTCTGATTTTGCAAACTGCTGCATTCTGAAATTGATTCAACATGCAATCAAGATACACTGATAATTACTGATGATTGGAATGTCAAAGTTAGAAATAAAGAAGGATCAGTAGTTGGAAAATACAACCGCAGTTATAGAAACGGTGCTGAAGATTGCATGATAGAATTCTGGAAAACCAGTGACTTTGGAAATACCTTTTTACAACTATACAGATAATGACAGTACATATGGATGTTATTGGATGGGATACACAGGAATCAAATTGACTGTGTGTTTTGAAAGAGTTGATGGAGAAGCGCAATATCATCAGTCAGTACAGGGCTAGGGCAGGCTACAGAATGGACCATCAGTAGCTCATATGTAAGTTCATTCTGAACTGAAGAAAATTAATACAAGTCCATCATACACAGAATATTACTGGGATATATCCCACCTGGATTTAGATGCCATCTCAAGAATAGATTAAGTACACTGAACACTAATGACCAAAGACCAGAAGAGTTGTGAGATAACATCAAGAAAACAAAACCAAAAGCCAAACCCACTGCTACTGAGTTGATTGTGACTTGTAGCATCTCTTTTAGTTCAGAGTAGAATTGCCCCATGGTGTTTCCAAGGCTTTACATCTTTATGGAAGTAGAGTGTCTCATCTTTCTCCTGTGGAGCAGCAGAAGGATTCATACTGCTTACCTTTTGCTTAACAGCCAAATTCATTAACCACTGCACTACCAGAGCTACTTGAAGAAAGTAAAAAGTCATTATAAAGCCAGAAATTAAAGAAAAAACCAAAAGGGATGTTAGAAGAGACTCTGAAACTTGCTATTGAGTTCAGAGTAGCTAATGCAGATGGAAAAAAATGAAGTAGAATGGAACAAAAACTTTCAAAAGGCCGCTCAAGAAGGCAAGGTAAAATATTGTAATGAAATGAACAGAGACCTGGAGTTAGACAACCAAAAGGAAGGAATATGCTCAGCATTTTTCAAGCTGAAAGAACTGAATTTAGCAATATTGAAGGATTCTAATAGGTAAAAAATAGAATGATGCAGGAAGTGTCAGAAGAAAATGGAATGCTGAGTCCTTGTACCAAAGAGAATTGATTGAAATTTTGCCATCTCAAGAGGTAGTATGTGATCAAGATCCTATGGTATTAAAGGCAGAAGTCCAAGCTGCGATGAAGGCGTTGGTGAAAAACAGGGTTCTAGGAACTGACAGAATACTAATTGAGATGTTTCAACAACAGATGAAATATTGGAAGTACCTGTCTATGCCAGGAAATTTAGAAGACAGCTACTTGTCCAAGCAACTGGAAGAGACCCATATTCTTGTCCACTCCAAAGAAACGATCCAGTACCTGTGGAAAAATACCAAACAATACCGCTAATATATCACATAGAAGCAAATTTTTCAGTTTGGCTTCTGTGTTCTTTTGATATGACCCTAGTAATCTTTGATAGGGAGCTCTGGTAGCCTAGTGGCTAAGACACTTGCCTGCTAACCAGACAGCTGGCGGTTCAAACCCACCAGCCACTCCTCGGAAGGAAGGTTGGGTAATCCTACTTCCGTAGTGATACTGCCTCAGAAACCCAAGGAGGGGTCGCTATGAGTTGGGTTTGACTCGACGGCACATAACAACAACAACAACAACAATCTTTGATAGCTTCCTTGCTACATAAAATGTCAAGATTCCAGATTTATCCTCAACATGTTTTTCCTCAGCCTTGGAGTCTTCAGTTTATCCAAGGGATTCCGTTCCCTTTGATGAAACTAGTATTTATGGACCATGCTTGGGTGCTAGGAATGCTTTTTGCTACTGGGTTAGTCATAGTTTATATACTTTCTCAGTAGACAGAGATAAGAAGTGTAATTTTTCTTTAAAAACACACACACACACACACAGACATACACATGCGTCCTAAAACAGTTCACATTCAGGACTTAAAGATTTATATTTAAGGTTTCAGTCTTAACATCTTTATCTCATTTCTCCAATACTAAGAATTACAGATCTCAATGATCCTGGGAATGATAGTTAGACTAGCACCTAATCATTTATTTTCTTTATTCTCCAATATACACACAATAGTCAAAATACAAGTAACAATACCATCACCAACAATAAAATTACTTAAAACAGGTTAAGTTTTTTTTTTTTTTTTTTTTAAGGGTAGTATCCCACTAGGGATGGACAGTCAAATTACTGTTTTAAAGTTTTTAGAATAGTTCCTCTTCAATTACGCCACCAACTAGGTACACATTGTGTTTATTTGTTTTCATTCATTTTTAATGTTTTATGGATTAGGTTTTAATTTTATAATTATGTAAAATATTTTCTTGGTTCCATAGTCAAATCTATAAATAGTATATTTAAAAATGCCAACCTTCTGTCTCTATCCCTTCTACTGCTTTCTCTCTATTTAGGTAACTTTAAAAAATTGTTTAATACTTCCATTTTTTTAAATATAAGTGGATATATGTATATTTGTATCCTTTTTTTCTTTTTTAAATTTTATTTTGTCATTGTTGAGAATATACACAGCAACAATATACCAACAATTTGTACACTTACCATTTAGTGACATTGATTACATTCTTCAAGTTGTGTAACCATTTTCACCCTCCTCTTCTGAGTTGTTCCTCTCCATTAACATAAACTCACTGCCTCCTGACAATCATGTCTACTTTTTGAGTTGATGTAGTCATTTGATACCATATACATAGCTCTTAAAAAAGAGCATAGTGCTCAAGGCAGATATTTTTAATGGTTAAGCTAACTTATTGCTTGGTTATAAGAAGAGTTCAGGACATATTTTTGGTTTAAATTTTAAAGGTGATCTCAGAGCAGTAGTTTCAGGGGTTCATCCCTTGGTTCAAGAAAGTCTAGAGTCCATTGAATTTGGAATTCTATTCTGTATTTTCCTCCTTTTGATCACGATTTGTCTATAGAATCTTTGATCAAAATGTTCAATAATAGTAGCCTGGCATCCATCTAGTTTTCCTGGTCTCATGTGCGGTGTAGTGAATTACCTGGTATGGCTTTTCTAGCCATAAATCTATGTAAACTCTCTGGTGGAATTTGCTGTGAGCAACTGAGGAGTTCTTGATTGTAAAAGTTATCCACCTGAGGTATTTCTGTGGGGCGTGGCACAAAGCAATGTTCTGGGCTGTCTCTCAGGTACTTAGAATTCTAATGTTATGATTGACTAGCTTGGCCACTCTGCCAGGCTCAAAAGGAGGTCTCCTAGAGGCAGAAGTCTTCCTCTGACTGCTGGTTGAGGAAGACGTGCTGCTGAAAGAGACGCGCTCCTGAGAGACACGTGCTGCTGGGAAAGAGACACACATTGCTGAGTAAGACACCGAGGGACACGCACTGCTGGGGGAGAGACTGTGAGAGACTTGGCTGAGAGAGAGTAGGCTGGGAGAGAGACTGAGCGTTTTTCCTGAACTTGATTTGTAGCCTGGTGCTTCCCTAATAAACCCCATAATCTGTGAGTTCTGTGTGGCCACTGTAGCAAATTATCGAACCCAGGAGAGAGGTGGTGGGTGCTTTGGGAGGAAAGGTTGGAGAAAGGGCTGGAGGGAGGCAGCCTGTCTGGCCTTGCAGGAATAGGCCGTGGGCTATTGGTGGTGATTCTGTCTTCCTCTTGTGGGATTAGAGGAGGTCAGAACATGTGGCCTCCTGGCCGCACATGGTAAACCAAAAACCAAAACCAAACTCACTGCCATTGAGTCGATTACAACTCACAGAAACCCTCTTTGGGTTTCTGAGGTGGTAAATCTCTACAGAAGTAGATGCCCCAGTCTTCCTTACATGGAGTGGCTGATGGGTTTGAACCACCAACCTTCTGGTTAGCAGTCAAATACCTCAAGCACTATGCCATCAGAGCTCCTTGTCTCATGGCAAGGGAGGCAGTTATTCCTGGAGTCAATAAGCCACATATTCCATATCCTCCTCCTGTTCCTAACTCTCCTTCTTCCTTTCTGCTCTAGACAAATAGAGACCAATTTTTGTGCCTTGAATGGCCACATGCAAGCTTTTAAGACCCCAGGCACCATGCAACAAACTAGAAGCTAGACTCCAAGCACTAAATAAGTTGTCAGTTTTCTGGGATGTCTCATGATACCATGACCCTAAACCTCCAAACCAAGGAACAAAATCCCTTGAGGTGTTTTATTGCACATAGCAGCCTCAGCAGCTGCTACATTTTTGTCATTGTTGTTGTAAATATATCTCACACAGCTTTTGCCAATTCAGCATTTTACAGGTGTAGAACTTATTGACAACATTTATAATAATGGGCTGTGCAACGCTTCCCTTAATCAGTGTAAATATTTTATCATTCTTAACCCTTCTTTTCCATCTCCCTCCCACCCCTAGTAACCACTGAAAACTTTGGTCTCTATATATTTACCTTTTCTTTTTTTAAATTATGATTTGCGTGGAATACATTTACCTTTCTTATCTTTTTGGTCATGCAGTATTTGACCTTTTGTGATTGGCTTGTTCTGCTCAGCATGATATCTTCAAGCTCTATCCATACTGTAGCATGTATCAAGACTTCATTTCTCCTACTGGCTGAGCCCATTGTATGTATGTACCACATTTTGTTTATTCAGTCACCTCTTAATGGGCATTTCAGTTGTTTCTACCTTTTATGAATTGTGCTGCAGTGAACATTGGTGTACAAGTCTCTATTTAATGCTCTACTTTCAAGTCTTTTGGGTATATACCTAGGAGTGGAATTGCTGGGTCATACGGTAATTCTATTTTTAGTTTTTTGAGGAACCACCACACTTTTCCACAGCAGCTGTACCATGTTGCATTCCCACCAGCAATGGATAAGGGTTTGCAGTGTAGTAAATTACTTAGTGTGGCTTTTCTACCCATAAGTCTTTGTAAACTCTAAGGTGGGATTTTCTATGAGCAACTGAGGAACTATCCACCTGGGTTATTTCTGTTGGGCGTGGCACAATACAATGTTCTGGGAGGTTCCCACTCTCTCACACATGCTTAGAGTTCTGATACTGTGATT
>NW_006921852.1:1911619-1912361 GCF_000298275.1 Orycteropus afer afer
CAGGAATAGGCCTTGGGTTACTGCTGGTAATCCTGTCTTCCCCTTGTGGGATTAGAGAAGGTCAGAACATGTGGCCTCCTTGTCGTTTTTGCAGGGTTTCAGTGTCCCCAGTTCTTCCCCAACAATCTTTGCCATGATCGTCGTCGTCAGGTGCCATCAGGTCAGCTCTGATTCATAGCAACTCTGTGTGCAACACAACGAAACTGTGCCCAGCCCTGAGCCATCCTCGCAATGCTTGCTGTGCATGAGCCCATCATTGCAGCCACTGAGTCAGTCCGTCTCGTTGAGTGTCTTCCCCTTTTTCACCGACACTCTGCTTTACCAAGCATGATATCCTTCTCCAGGGACTGGTCCCTTCATGACCAAAGTAGTTGAGATGAAGTCTAGCCATTCTTGCTTCTAAGGAGCATTCTGGCTGCCCTTCCTCCAAGACAGATTTGTTCATTCTGCTGGCAGTTCATGGTATTTTCAGTATTCTCCAACACCACAATTCAAAGTCATCAACTCTTCTTCAGTCTTCCTTATTCACTGTCCAGCTTTCACATACATACTGCAGTGTAATAAATTATTTAGTATGGCTTTTCTACTCATAAGTCATTGTAAACTCAGTGGTGGAATGAGCAACTCAGGAGCTCCTGATTGTAAATGTTATCCACCTGGGTTATTTCTGTTGGGCGTGGCACAGCACAATGTTATGGGAGGCTCACTCTCAGGTGCTTAGAATTCTGTTGTTATGATTGGT
>NW_006921852.1:1912611-1919061 GCF_000298275.1 Orycteropus afer afer
GGCCACTGCAGTGAATTATCGAACCCAGGAGAGAGGTGGTGGGTGCTTTGGGAGGAAAGGTTGGAGAAAGGGCTGGAGGGAGGCAGCATGTCTGGCCTTGTAGGAATAGGCCTTGGGTTACTGCTGGTAATCCTGTCTTACTCTTGTAGGGTTAGAGGAGGTCAGAAGATGTAGCCTCCTTGCTGTTTTTGCACATATGAAGCTATTGAAAATAACATGGCTTAGGTTAGGAACACCTTAGTCTTCAAAGTGACATCTTTGCTCCTTTACACTTTAGAGAAAGGTATTTGACAGCAGAGTTGCCCAATGTATTATGTCCTCTGATTTCTTCACTGGTGCTTCTATGGATGTTGATTGTGGATCCAAGTAGAAAGAAATCTCTGGAAACTTTAGTTTTTTCTCCATTTATCATGCTGTTGCTTATTGGTCCAGTTGTGAGGATTTTTCTTTTCCTTATGTTGAGATATAATCCACAGTGAGGATTGTAATCTTTGATCCTCATCAGTAAGTGCTTCAAGTCATACTCACTTTCAGCAAGCAAGGTTGTTAATGAGTCCTTTTCCAGTCCTGATGCCGTGTTCTTCATATATCGAGTATGCAGATTGAGTAAGTGTGGTGAAAGGATGTAACTCTGACACACACTCTTCCCAGTTTTAAACCATGCAGTACTCCCATGTTCTGTTCAAATGACAGCCTCTTGGTGTATGTACAGGTTCCTTGTGAGCACAATTAAGTGTTTTAAAATTCCTGTTCTTCTCAGTGTTATCTGTAATTTTTTGTGATCCACACAGTCAAATGCCTTTGCGTAGTCAATAAAACATCTTTCTGGTATTGTTTTACTTTCAGCCAAGATCTATCTCATCTGTTTTTGAATTATCTTAATCGAAATTTTATGTGCATGTGCTGTTAATGATGTTGTTCGATGATTTCCACATTCTGTTGGAACACCTTTCTTTGGAATGGGTACACATATTGATCTTTTCCAGTCTGGCCAGGTGGCTGTCTTCCAGATTTCTTGCCGTAAATGGGTAAGTGCCTCCAGTTTGGTATCCATTTGTTGAAACAGCTCAGTGGGTACTCCGTCAATTCCTAGACCTTTTTTTTTTTTTTCCCCAGCCAGTTCCTTCAGTGCAGCTTAGAATTCTTCCTTCAGTATTATTGGTTCTTAATCATATGCTGCCTCCTGAAATAGCTGAATGTTGGCCAACTCTTTTTGGTACAGGATTCTGTGTATTGTTTCCCTCTTCCCTTAATGCTTCCTGCATCATTCAGTATTTTGCCCATAAACCAAACTCACTGCTGTCAAGTTGAATCATACTCAAAGCGACCTTGGGTTTCTGAGGCAGTATCTCTATGTAAGTAGATTGCCCAGTCTTCCTTCCGAGGAGTGGCTGGTGGCTTTGAACCTCCAGCCTTCTGGTTAGCAGTCATATGCCTTAGGTACTAAGCCACCAGAGCTATTTTCCCCATAGACTCCTTCAGTATTGCAGCATGAGTTAGCCCTTGTAGTGGGAGTGAAATAGCATCCCATTGTGGTTTTGATATGCATTTCTCTGATGCCTGGCTCTGTGCATCTTTTCGTGTTTTTGGTGACCATTTGAATGTCCTCTTTGGTGAAATGTCTATTCAAAGTCCTTTGCCCATTTTTCGTTTGAGTCCTTTGTCGTCTTTTTGTTAAGTTGTTGAAGTTAGGTGTATTTTTTGATTACTAGATTCTTATCAGATATATGATTTCTGAAGATATTCTCCCAGTCAGTAGCTTGTCTTTTCACTTTTTTGGTAAAGTCTTTTGATGAGTAAAAGTTTTTAATTTTTATGAGGTCCCTTTTATTTCTTTTGTGTTTTGCTGTGTATGCTTTTGTTATTGTATTAGATAATCCATTGTTGAAAGCTAGTCATGACAGTGTTGCCCCTGCTTGTTCTAATAATTCTATGGTTTTAGTTTGCACATTTAGGACCTTAATCCATAATTAACACATCTTCATTGTATGTTTGGTCAATTTCAGACTGCAGAAATTGGTAAAAATCTTCAATTTCCTCATCCTGGGCTTTGGTAGGTTGTGCATAAATTTGAATAATAATAGTATTAACCAGTCTTCCTTGTAAGCATATGGATATTATCCCTATCACTGACAGCATTGTACTTCAGGATAGATCTTTGATACATTCTTTGTGATGATGAATGCCACGCCATTCCTGTTCAATTTGTCATTCCCAGCATAAGTAGACCGTTTGATTGTCTGATTCAAAATGGCCAAAACCAGTTCATTTTAGCTCACTAATGCCTAAGATATTAATTTTTATATGTTCCATTTTATTTTTGACAACTTCCAGTTTTCCTAGAGTCATACTTCAAACATTCCATGTTCCAATTTATTAATGGATGTTTGCAGCTGTTTCTTCTCATCGTGAGACATGCAGCATCAACAAGCTTTACTCTTTCCACATCATTAATGTCGGCTCTACTGTGAAGAGGCAGCTCTTCCCCAGTTGTGTTTTGAGTACTTTCTGACTTGAGGACTCATCTTCCGGCACTGTGTTGGACAATGTTTCAGGACAAGTCATAAAATTTTCCAGTAATATATCAGACAGCGTTTCACTGCTATTTGTATGGTTTTCACTGGTCACTTCTTTGAGAAGTGGATGGCCTCTTCCTTGGTGAATATTAGGAGTGTTTTAAAATTTTTATCGTTTGCAATTTGATGTCTCAAGTATGAAAAAGAAAACATTTTTTTCCTTTTACAAAGAAGTCTGAAATTAATTGTTTACATATATCTTTATATATTTTTGTAACTGTATTTTTGAGATAGATTCACAGAAGTAGAATTGTTGTATCTAAGAGTAAATGATAATGTAATATTGCTGGATCTTGGTGATTTACCCCAAATATCTTCTATCGGTTTGCATTTGTATTCCCACAGTGTGGGAGAGCTCCTGTTTCTGGCAGTCTCACCAACATAGTATATTGTCAAGAGGATAATTGTTACTTTGTTGTTGTTGTTATGTGCCGTGGAGTCAGACCCAACTCATAGTGACCCCTCCTTGGGTTTCCGAGGCAGTATCACTACGGAAGTAGATTGCCCCATCTTCCTTCCGAGGAGTGGCTGGTGGGTTTGAACCGCCAGCCTCCTGGTTAGCAGTCAAGTGCCTTAGGCACTATGCTACCAGAGCTCCATATAGCTTTAATATGTCTATCTAATTTTAAGCTAATTTGAGTAACTTTTTGTATTAAGACAATTTGCATTTTTAACCATCAGTTCATTTATTTAATCAGTTTTTTCCTATAAGACTAGAGGTCTTTAGGAACCTTTATATTTGTCGCAAATATTTTTCTCAATCCCATTTATATATATTTTTGCTTGTGACTTCTTTAGTCATCAAAAGTGTTTTTTTTTTTTTTTTCCTTAAACGTGATCATTGTTATCTGTCTTTTTCCCCTATTGCTTACAGGTTTTGAGTCATGGTTAAGAAACTATTCCCCACTACCAGGTAGTAATTTACACTTGTTTTTTCCAGTACTTGTATAATTTCATTTTTTACATTTATATCTCAGATCTATTTGAAGTTATTCTGGTATAAGTATATCGAAAGGATATATTTTTATACATTTACATATATAGCTGCAGTGTAGTAAATTATTTAGTATGGATTTTCTACCCATAAGTCATTGTAAATTCAGTAGTGGAATTAGCAGCTGAGGAGCTCCTTATTGTAAATGTTATCCACCTGGGTTATTTCTGTTGGGCGTGGCACAACACAGTGTTATGGGAGGTTCTCTCTCAGGTGCTTAGAGTTCTGATGCTATGATTGGCTAGTTTGGCCACTCTGCCAAGCTCAAAAGGAGGCCTCCTAGAGACAGAATCTTTCTCTGACTGCTGGCTGAGGAAGGACGTGCTCCTACGAGAGACGTGCTGCTACAAGAGACGTGTGCTGCTGGAAGAGGCATGCACTGCTGGGAAAGAGACGCAAGAGACACGCATTGCTGAGTAAGACACTGAGGGACATGCACTGCTGGGAGAGAGACTGTGGGAGACTTTTGGCTGAGAGACAGCGGGCTGGGAGAGAGACTGAGTGTTTTTTCCTGAACTTGAATTGTAACCTGGTGCTTCCCTAATAAACCTTATAATCTGTGAGTTCAGGGTGGCCACTGAAGGGAATTATCAAACCCAGGAGAGGGGTGGTGGTGCTTTGGGAGGAACAGTTGGTGAAAGGGCTGGAGGGAGGCAGCATGTCCGACCTTGAAGTAATAGGCCTTGGGCTATTGATGGTGATTCTATCTTCCTCTTGTGGGATTAGAGGAGCTCAGAACATGTGGCCTCCTTGTCCTTTTTGCAATAGCTGTTCAGTTACCTCAAGATAATAATTTTTTCCCTGCTACTTTTTGAGATTCTGTCTTTACCATATACTAAATAAGCATATATAATTGGATCTATTTCTGGATTTTCTGTTTGCTCTATTGGTCTCTTTCTCCTTACCTTCTTGCTTAATCCATAACAAATCTCTGAAGTAAGTGTGCATAAACTTATTTTACAAATAAAAAGTTAAAGCTTAGAATAAGTACTTTGCCTGAGGTCATACAGCTAGTAAATAGCAAAACATACTTGAACCCAACTCTCTATGGCTCTGAAATTCATGCTGTTAGTCATTGTTTTTTCCTGCTTCCTGTGGTACTTGCCTTTTCCTTCTGTACAGAGTTCTTATTAAGATAAATAAAACTGTCATTGTAAAATTGTTTGGAAAGGAGAAGTTTTGAAGATAAGAAATTATTGCTTCTTTGAGTTATTTTTAGCCATTATGGGCAAATACCTGGGAACCAGTTATAGTCACAGTTACAATTCATAATTTTGAAGGAGTTAGAATTACTATTTGCAATAATTTTTAAACAGTTACACTTGTGACTAGAAGTTTTAACTTTAGCATGCATCAGAGTCATCAGCAGGGTTTAAAGAACAGCGTATTGTCCCCTTCTCCACACTTACTTCTTGATTCCTTAGGTCTGCAGTGGGATTGAAGAACTTATATTTCTAACAGATTCCCAGGTGGTGTTGATGCTGTAGATTGGGGACCATATTTTGAGAACCACTGTTTTTAAAGCTGTATATTTGAAAAACTTAAGTTCCATGATTTTCTAAGCCATATGTTTTGAGAGAGGAAAGAACCACACCAAACTCACCGCTGTCAAGTCGGATCCAACTCATAGTGACCCCTCCGTGGGTTTCTGGGGCAATATCTCTAGGGAAGTAGATTGCCAGATCTTCCTTCTGAGGAGTAGCTGGTGGGTTTGAACCACCAGCCTTAAATATATAAAGACCAGAGATTACTGCAGACATAGGGAGGAGAAAAAGAGAGCTTTTGCCAAATATATTGAGCTTCTGGTAAGGGTGATGGAAAAACTTGGAAACAGATAGTGGTGATAGTTCATCATTACATGATGAACATAATGTAACTGAGTTGTACATGTATATATTGTTGTTGTGTGATACTGAATCGATTCCAGCTCATAGCAACCCCATGTGACAGAGTAGAACTGCTCCATAGGATTACCTAGGTTGTAACCTTTACAGCAGTAGATTGCTAGTTCTTTCCTCCCTTGGAGCCACTGGTCTATTTGAACTACTGACCTTTTGGCTGGTAGTCAAGCACTTAACCATTGCATCACCAGGGCTCCTATTATGTGTATCCTTACCACAATAAAAAGAAATTTGGCTAGTGTGGTAAAATATCTGAGAGATAACAAATTTATTTAGAGCTGTAGTAATTACTTGAGATTTATTAGAGTGAAAGGTCATTGTGGGAAAGAGAATTAATGAAACTGGAGATCATGGAAAGGGAAGTAGTTGAGTGAAGGGATTCTTTAATGGTGTATTCATGTTGTTGTTTTAGGGGCTGTCGAGTCAGCTCCAACTCATAGCGACCCTACGTACAACAGAACAAAACACTGCCCAGCGTCACAATTCTTGCTATACCTGAGGACATCGTTGCAGCCACTGAATCAATCCATCTCATTGAGGGCCTGACCCTTTTTCACTGACCCTCCACTTTGCCAGCATGATACCATTCTCCAGGGAATGGTGCCTTCTGACAACATGACCAAAACAAGCTTTTCCTTGGATGTGATATTGATGCTATTGTTCAATAACTTCCACATTCGTTGGATCACCTTTCTTTGGAATGGGTATAAATAAGGATCTCTTCCAGTCAGTTGGCCAGATATCTGTCTTCTAGATTTCTTGGCATAGACAAATGAATGCCTCCAGCATAGCATCCGTTTGTTGAAACATCTCGGTGGGTATTCCATCAATTCCTGTAGCCTTGTTTTTTACCAATTCCTTCAGTGCAGCTTTGACTTCTTCTTTCAATACCATTGGCTGCCATACGCTGCCACCTGAAATAGATGAACATCAACCAGTTCTTTTTGGTACAGTGACTCTGTGTGTTTTTTATTATTAT
>NW_006921852.1:1927511-1955485 GCF_000298275.1 Orycteropus afer afer
TTTGCATTTCAGTTCATAACATCTCAGATTATGGGTTATTTTATACTTTATAAAAGTACTTTCACTAAACTTCTGAGACAGATGGAGCATATTCTTACTTTATGAATGAAAAAATACTTAAGACACCTGACATTTCTAATGGTAAGTTTCTAACATAAGTTACTTAGTTGGGACTAAAACTTAATAGTGTGCTTCACAGATACTATTACATGTCTTTTGCTTTACCATAGTACCCTACACTTGTAACTTACCATTTACCATGTTTTTATATCATTACCTGATTTTATCACCAAAAATCTGACGCATATAAACCCCCTGTCACTGAATCGATTCTGACTCATAGTGTTCCTGTAGGATAGAGTAGAACGACCTCGGAGGGTTTCCAAGTCTGACTCCTATATCCTTATACTGTGGAGCAGCTGGTGGTTTCAAACCACTGACCTTTTGGTTAGCAACTGAGCCCTGTTAACTACATCTCTACCAGAGCTCCTTTCTGAAGTATATAGCCTATGTATTATGATCTCATTTTACAGGTAAGGAGAATGAAGGTAAAAGAAAGTAAGTTAACTAGATGTAAAGTACCTAGAATTCATTTCTCAGTTCCTCCATCTATTTCCTATATCACCTTGGCATTTTCTGTTGTTCATTTTTCACTTTTCAGTCTCAATATCTACTTTACCAGTAATCTGAGATTAAAAGAAGTATTTATGTCAAAAAGGTCAACATTATAGTGACAGAACAGATCCAAATTTAAACAAATGCCTTCTTATGCTGTCTTCTTACCAGTGTTTTAGTTGGAAGAAAGTACATACTGAAAGACTGAGAAGTTTATACCATAATTCAAATAATACTGGAGAATTAATCTGATTAATTGTTGGATTATTTGGAGAGATCAGAAATGGAGGTTGGTGGTATCAGCTCTTAGGTGGCCAAATTAACATAATTTGTTAACTGACTTAAAACTCAATTAGGAACAATTGCAATACGATGAAGTTCTTGACATAAAGACAAAATATTCAATATTTGAATATTTCCACTTAAGAATCACAGGAATGAAGTGGTAGGCATTCCCAGTTCTACTAAATAGTGTTTAGAATGTTTGAATTATTTTATAACACTCTTAAGATAGGAACTATGTATTTTATTTTGTTATCTCCATAACTTGTGTTTGAGCTGTGGGTGAAAAAGGGGGAGAAAATAGCTTATATTGTGTAGAAGTCTTGTGTTTCTTTTGTCTTTTCTAAGCAGCTCCATATATTAACTTTCTTATGGCCTTTGTAACAAATTACTGCAAACTTGATAGCTTAAAAAAACAGAAATTTATTCTCTCATAGTTGTGGAGTCCAGAAGTCTAAAATCAGACTGGGCTAAAATTAAGGTGTTGACAAGGCCGCACTTCCTTCTCTCTGTATTAGAGAGCTTCTGTTCCTTGCCTCTTCTACCTTCTGGTGGCTGCCAGCAGTCCTAGGTTTGTGGCTGCATGACTTTGATCTCTGCCACCATGGTCACAGTGCCTTCTCTTCAGTCTCTGTCAGATCTCCCTCTTTTTCTCTCTTATGAGGATACATGTGATTCTATTTAAGGTGCAACTGGATAATCCAGGAGATCTCCTTATTTCAAAATCCCTAACTTAATCACAACTGCAAAATCCTTTTATGCTCTATAAAGTAATAGTTACAGGTTCCAGGAATGAGGCCAAGGATATCTTTTGGGACCGTTATTCAGCCTACCACAGATACTACTACTTATTCACTCTTTCTTCTTTTTCTCTGTTTCATCCCTTTTTTATCTTTCCTATTTTTATTCTTTTTCATCTTCCAGGAGCACAAAGTAGCAAGTAGATTGAGTGGGTATGATCTGAATATATGATCAGAAGTTGAGTGGATATAATCCAGGTCAGTAGGTGCCTTATTGGATTCACTATAGAACATGCTATTTATGTTCACAGTAACTTTTTGTTGAATTAACTAATGGTAAATGGTACCGTTGTTGATGTTCAGTACCCTTTATCAAAGCAGTTACACCAGCTCATTACTTATCAACTTTCTCATTATCCAACATTTCACATTTACAACAATAGTAAAAAGCTATTTGACTATTTTGTGCATTAGCTATGTATCTGACCATAACGAATGATGAGGTGTGAGGTGAGAGTAACAGTAGCTGTGATGTTTTAAGGTTGTTTGTCAACTTGACTGGGCCATGGTTCTCAGTGGTTTGGCCATTACGTAATAATATAATTTGGTAGTTGTGTAGTGATATAATCATCCTTCATTTGTGATCTGATGTGGTTATCCTGCATTTTAGCATAATGCTGATTTTCGCATTATAACCTGGTCTTTGGAACCTAACTGTGCTGGTAAATGAGGAGTGAGTATATTTGTTTTAAGTATTTGAGTTTAATATTAATATTGCGAAATTTTTTCAGATTGAAGATTTCTTGTTCAGGTTGTTAGGCGTTGATATTGAGAAAAGAGCTAAATAGCGTTGTTTCAAAATTAATTTTACTTTAAGTGAGACTCCCCCTACCCCCCTGTATTTGTATGTTATTTCAGTGATAGCTGTCAGACTTGAATTTAATGAAGGGAAACAGAAGGAAAGAATTCATGAGTTATGATCTATGAGTCCATTGTAAGAGACCTATATGGTTTGGGGCATATAACATAACCTTTTGGGCTTCAATTTCAGAATAATCTGTAATATATAATAATGGAGTTGAGTTATATGATTGTTAAAATCCCTTCTATCTCTGTTGTAGTATTTAGTGTAAAGGATTTAAGAACCAAACAATAACAAATATGATCTATTTTGCAGTTTTGAAAAAAAAAATCATACTGGTAAGATTATTTTGAAATAACTATCCATCCTTTTTTTTTTTTTTCTTGTTCTTTTCCCTGTAGATGGACCACACATCCCCGACCTACATGCTTGCTAACTTAACCCACTTACATTCTGAGCAACTTCTGCAGGGCTTGAATCTTCTTCGTCAGCATCATGAACTCTGTGACATCATTCTTCGAGTAGGTGACGTTAAAATTCATGCTCACAAAGTGGTACTTGCCAGCATCAGCCCATATTTCAAAGCTATGTTCACTGGAAACCTTTCTGAAAAAGAGAACAGTGAAGTTGAGTTTCAGTGCATTGATGAAACTGCTCTCCAGGCCATTGTGGAATATGCCTATACAGGGACTGTTTTTATTTCTCAGGACACAGTTGAATCTCTTCTTCCAGCAGCAAATCTACTCCAGATAAAACTTGTCCTGAAAGAATGTTGTGCTTTTCTTGAAAGCCAGCTTGATCCTGGTAATTGTATTGGAATTTCTCGTTTTGCAGAGACATATGGTTGTCATGACCTTTATTTGGCAGCCACTAAGTATATATGCCAGAATTTTGAAGCTGTTTGCCAGACTGAAGAGTTTTTTGAACTAACACATGCTGATTTGGATGAAATTGTTTCTAATGACTGTTTGAATGTAGCTACTGAAGAGACTGTTTTTTATGCACTCGAGTCTTGGATTAAATATGATGTACAAGAACGCCAGAAATACTTAGCACAGCTACTTAATAGCGTGCGATTACCATTGCTGAGTGTTAAGTTTCTTACCAGACTGTATGAAGCTAATCATCTTATTCGTGATGATCGTACTTGTAAACATCTTTTGAATGAAGCCCTAAAGTACCACTTTATGCCTGAACATAGACTCTCTCATCAGACAGTCTTGATGACACGACCTCGCTGTGCTCCTAAAGTACTTTGTGCAGTTGGAGGAAAATCTGGACTGTTTGCCTCTTTGGATAGGTAAATAGAAGGCCTTTTAAAAGAGTTGATGCTAATAGGTTTTATGCTTTTTCTTTTTCTTTTTTTTTTTCTTTAAGTGTTGAGACTGTACACGGCAAAGTATATATCAGTTCAACCATTTCTACACGTACAATTCAGTGACATTGATTACGTTATTCGAATTGTGAGATTTTAACTTTTTAAATTTGGTAATTTTCCATATTTTAAGAATAGTTTGATTTTCTTTATTTGCTGCTGCTTTATTTATTGCTCTTCTCTGTTTTCCCTCTACCTCAAACATTTATTTGGTCTTTTTAATCATATTGTCACCTATTCTCTCAAAAATTCTTAATTATTAGCTCTCTCCCTGCAACACACATACATGCACGCACACCCCTACACCTCTTTATCCATTTTCTTTACTCACTAGCTTTTCTTCCATTTTAAATCTTTTTTTTTCTTTTTTCCCTCCTCTTGCTTTATGGGAAACCATTTATATCTTGGGGTCAGACCAAGTTAGAAAAGATTTATTATTTCCCAGCTATATCAGAAAATGGGAGCTCTAGTGGTATAGTGCCTAAGGTATTTGACTGCTACCCAGAAGGCTGGCTGTTCAAAGCCATACACCGCTCCTTGGAAGGAATATTGGGCAGTCTACTTCCATAGTGATACTGCCTCAGAAACTCAAGGAGGGGTTGTTATGAGTCAGATCTGACTCAATGGCAGTGAGTTTTTATGTTTGTTTTGTTTTTTAATATCAGAAGATGTTAAAATGTTAGCGCTAGGAACCTGTGAAGTGGGTAGACTGGGCATAAGAATGGGTTTGAATGAAAATAGTTACTTAGAAGTACCACTAAAGAAATGAGAAAAAACAGGATAAAGATATAAATCATGGATTTCATGTGCAGTATTTTCTTTTCTGTAAATATATATATATATATATATATATATTTAAATGCATTTCATTGAAATTTAAGTACAATGAAATACAAAAAACTAAAGTGACATGGGTCAATGTATTTTTTTTTCCCAGTGTTCTCTCCCCTCCCCTCCCACCCGTGGCAACCAACAAAGAAAATTTCCCTCCATATATAAACCTTTCCTTGACCCTCTACAACAACGAACTAATACTGTATTTGTCCTTCTGTGATTGACTTATTTCACTTAGTATAATGTCATCCATGTTATGCGGCGTTTTGCAGACTCTATTTTTTAGTGCTGCATAGCATTCCATTATGTGTGTGTACCATAGTTTGGTCATCCACTCTTCCGCTGATGAGCACATAGGTTGTTTCCATCCTTCTGCTATTGTAAATAGTGCTGTGATGAACATGAGTGTGCATATATCTGTTCATGTCCTGGCTCTCACCTCTCCAGGATATATACCTAGTAATGGGATTGCTGGGTCAAATGGTATCTCCAATTCCAACTTTCTAAGGAATTGCCATATTCCTTTCCATGGTGGTTTTATCACTTCACAGTCCCACCAGCAGTGTATGAGAATCCAAATCTCTCCATATCCCTGCCAGTATTTGTTATTTTCTGTCTTGTTGAACCTTTCCATCAGTGCTGGGGTGAGATGGTATCTTGTTGTTTTGATTTACATCTCTCTGATGGCCAATGATTGTGAGCATCTCTTCATGTATTGGCTGGCCACCCGAATATCCTCCTTGCTGAAGTGTCTATTCATGTCTTCTGCCTATTTTTCAATTGGATTGTTAATTCCTTTGCTGTTGAGGCGTTGGAGTTTTCTGTAAATCTTAGAGATCTAAGTCCCTTGCCAGATATGTAATTATAGACAAATATGATTTGTTACTGTCATTTTTGTTATGTGCTTTTTCATGGTGTTGATGAGTTCTTTGTTCCATATAATTTTCTATGCTGAGCTTGTTTTGTTTATGAATCTTGTTATCACTTCCTTCATTGCTATTGTTTTAGTATTTGCTAAATATTTGCGCTGGTCCTCTTTTTTATTTTGATGTGAAGGTTTTCTTTGAGGTTACCCTGTTATTTATAGATTTCTTCCCAAGTTTAGAACGGTCCATTCTATCTTGTAGTTTGTCTTGACTTCCCTACCATCTAGAAGTTCTGTAACGACACAATTTTTTCCCTCTTTTTGGTTTGTAGTTGTCCTCATTTGTCAATTGATATCCCTGGTTCCCTGTTTACAATCTTGTAGGCTTATTTACTTTGGATACTTCCATAGCTGGGTTGGTTTCTGGGTTATATCATCATGTGTTTAATGGTTAGTTGTTGTTGGCTGTTGTTGGCTTCTCTGTCCGAAGGGCTCCCTTTCGCATCTCTTGTAAGGTTGGTCTGGTTTGAACAAATTGCTTTAATTTCTGCTTGTCTGGAAGTGTCCTAATTTCACCATCATATTTGAGGGACAATTTTGCTGGGTACGTAATTCTTGGTTGGAAATTTTTCTCTTTCAGGGTTTTATATATACCATCCCATTGTCTTCTCGCCTGCATGGTTTCTGTCAAGAAATCTGAGCTTAGTCTTATTGGTTGCCCCTTGTAGGGAACTTTGTTTTTCCTGTGCTGCTTTCAGGATTCTTTCTTTGTCTTTGGTTTTGGTGCGTTTGATGATGATATGTCTTGGTGATTTTCTTTTGGGGTTTGTTGGACTTCCTGAATGGATATTTTTTCATCTTTCATCATACCAGGAAAATTCTCTTCTAGCAAATCTTCAACAATTATCTGTGTGGTTTTATTTGTCTTTTCCTGTTCTGGAATTCCAATTACACATAGATTATTCCTTTTGATGGTATCTCACATGAACCTTAGGCTTTCTTCATTTTTTTAAAATCTTTTTTCTGATTTATCCCTTTCCAAAGAAGTGTTCAGGTATTTGCCTTCAATCTCACTAATTCTGTCTTCCATTGATTCAATTCTCCTCCTTTGCCCATTCAATGTCTTAATCTATCTGAAAATTTGGTATTAATCTTTTGGATTTCTGTATGTAATTTTTGTATCATTTCCAATTTTTCATTTATTTTGTCATTTTGTTCTTGTATTGTCTTTTGAAATTGTTCTAGGGTTTTCTCTGTGTTTTCCTTGATCTGCTTCTCAATTCGTTGAAGATACCTAAATATAATTATTTTGAGTTGTATCAGGGAGTTCCAGTGCTGCGTCTTCTTCAGGGATGTGTTTTGGGTCTGTATTCTGGTCCCTTGTTTCTCCTGCTTTATCTTACTTCTTTGTGTGGACTGTGATGCTCTGTTGTCTCCGAGGCATCGGGACATTTTTGTATTTGTATTTAATTGGTGATTGTATGTTGGAGTGACTTGCCCACCAATTTCCTTTTCCTTGTTTTGTTTATATGTTACCTACGCAAGCAGGGTACTATATTCCTCTACTCGCTAGTTGACAGCACTTATACACTCACTACCTGTTTCCTTTCCTGTTGTCAGCCTCTCGTATGTCCCTGTCAACCTTGGCAAACAGAGCCTATTCTTAGGTCCCTGGAATCTGAATGAGAATGCTCTTGCTTTAAAATCCAAAATGGTTACCACTTGTAAAGATTCAAAATGATTGCACCCTCAGTCACTTTAAACATCCAAACTGGCTGCCACTTGTAAACATGCAAAATGGCTGCTGCATGTAAACAATCAAAATGGCTGCATCTTCCAGGCAGCGGAAAGTCAACAGCTCAGGTTGTCTCCCTCCTTGCTGTTTCCCTTCCTACTCATAGGCCACCAGCGCAGTCATCCCTGCAGCTCTTGGTGACCAGGGCTGATCTTTAGGTCAATTCTCAGCTCCCAACACCACTTGGAAATATTTGGGTTGTTGGTCCCATCAGAGTAGCTGATAGTCCGCAGCTCTGACCATTTCTTTATTCACTGTTTTCATTCAGGTTTTTCCACTAATTGGTGCCTAATCCATTTCTGTATAGTTCCTTTCAAAGGTCAGGGCTCCAGGATTATCATCTGTATCTCTGTCAATTGGTTTTTCTTTTCTTTGTTGAAGAGAGACTATGTTGCTTATCTGCCTATTCCTCCATCTTACTTTAAGTGTCTGTAAATATTTTTTAAGGGCACTAGTAAACAGCTTTATTGTCTAATAACTTGAAGTACAGGTTGTTAAACTTTTTCTAAAGTGGCCAAACCAAAACCACTGCCATCAAGTCAATTCTAACTCACATTGACCCTATAGGACAGAGTAGAACTGCCGCATTGGGTTTCCAAGGCTGTAAATCTTTATGGAAGCAGACTGTTGCCTCTTTCTCCCATGGAGCAACTGTTGGGTTTGAACTGCCAGCCTTCTAGTTAGTAGCCAAATGCTTTAACCACTGGATTACCAGAGCTCCTTTTTTCTAAAAGGGCCAGATAGTAAATATTTTAGACTTTGTGGGCCATGTGGTTTCTGTTACAACTACTCAGTTCTGCCACTGTAGTAAAGAGAAGCCACAGAAAATACATAAATGAATGAGTGTGCCTGTATTCCAGTAAAACTTTACAAAAATAGGTGATAGGCTGAATTTGGCCCATGATCATAGTTTGCCAACCTCTGATTTAGAGGATTATGTAAGTAACTTTTATACATTGAAAATACAAGTTGATACTATCTTTGCTTTCCCCTTGCATCAGACTGCTTCAGTTCATTTGATATGGAATACTATAGGCTTCTTTCTGAACATTTCTAAAAAGTCAGTAGGTTGCCTTCCTCTCACTCCAGGTAGGAAACTATTGATGTCCTATGAGTGGCAACTTTTTAAAAGTTTTGCTATGCATTTTAATTGTAGTCTAAAACTACTTTTGTTGACATTGAGCCTAGATCCTATAGGTAACACATTAGTTACAGTGGCTTCCTGAAGTGGTTGTTGAACTCTTGTTCTTAAAGGCATTGCTTATTGGCATATTAGTCAAATGCCATGAAAAAAAAATTTCAGTTATGAGTGTACATTTTAAAATTCTTGAGCAGTTGCTTCTTGGTCTCTGAAGTACTGGCAGTCCCCAGGTTATGAACATCTAACTTATGTACAACCTGTAGTTACAAACCAACCCCTGTAAAGCCTATCATATTAAAAATTTGAGGTACATACAGTGGTTTATAATAACAAACAGGTGCTCCTTTTTAATACCTATCAAATCATTATTACTACTTAGGTTAAAGATGTTTTCGTGTATCTGGAAGTGTTTCTTTCATGCTTTTTGTGCATAGAAAGTTACACTGTATACTGTATACATACTAAGACTAACACTTGACTGACAGTAGATACAAACTATACTTAACTGTTCCTACTTAACATACAAATTTGTCTTAAAGACAAATTTAGGAACTCATTTGTAATAGGGGACCTCTCCTGTATGAAAAATCATAAACAAATAATTAAAGAACCATAACTGCTCATTTCTTTAGATCTAGTAATCTTTCATCTTAAGATTTATTGTAAGAAAAAATTAAAATATAATTTGCACAAAAGTGTCTATTACAACATTATAAATAACCATGGAAAAACTGGAACCAACCTGAATGATCATTCAGTTTAATAAAATATTAAACACCTGTACATCAGACACTCTAAGCTACATAGTGGATGTTCAACAAGTTGATAATTTAGTAAAGGAGACAAATATTTAAGTAGATAATTTAAATATTAATGTTATGGGAATTTTCCAAGGAGGTTAAATCTTCATCCTGAGTAGGTAGCAAGTCTGAAAAACTTCCCAGAAGGCATAGTCAGAGGCATGAATGTTTTTTCAGAAGAGGGAAACAAAAGAATAGGGAGAGAGGATTATAAAAACAAAGAAAGCCGACTTACAACGTTGCTCATGATTCAGTGTCCAGCATTGGCAGGCCGGAATGGATCCAAGATGACTTTTAACCCCCTCCCACTTTGCAGGGATATTATACCAGAGTTTGAGGAGTTGGGAATGGGGGTGTGACTGATTTCAGACTTGGTGGACTGGGTTCCAATTGGGAGGGGGCCCTGGGCAGTGCCCTACAACCACTACCTTTGTATGCTCTGATAAGATACTGCTATTTGCAAGTTTTATAGCTTAAACTGTTCTAAGGATGGGTTAATACGTTATAGGGAAGATGATTAATATATGACGGGGAAGCAGTGGAATATGTGACAAGGGTAGATAGAGGAAATGGCTTGTAGTTCTTACTGACTTGGCTAAGCAAGATGGAGTCTGGGAGCCATTTTGGGGGTTGCAGTTACTGACCATACATACATAATATTATACACTGTTAAAGATAATTCTATGGCAGTATTAAGGAAAATATTTGTCCTGTCTGGGGTATTTAGGGAAGATGTTGTGGAGAACGTAATGTTAAAACTGAGTGTTGAAAGCTAAAGAGTCAAGTGATGAAAAAGGTCCCAGGAAACAGGCAACAACACAATGACATGATATAGTATGAGGTATGTAAGAAAATAAAAGTTATTTGGTATTCTAATGTATAAAGTTCTAACTAGTAAGTAGCGGGCAATGGTTGGTATGGGCCAAATCAAAGAAGGTATTGTATGCCATGCTAAAGAGGTTTTTTATTATGTGGTTGCAGAACTACTTTAAGGAGAATAGTGAAATGTGAAATGGTAAGATGTGGCTGCATTATGAAGCAAAATTGAGGGGGCTAGGATTAGCATCATAGTGATTAGATAAGAGATTATTGTAAAAGTCCAGGCGGGAGATTATGAGGTCCTGAATTACAGAAGTAGTAATGAGTACAGATGGGAGCTCTGGTAGCATAGTGCCTAAGGCACTTGACTGCTAACCAGAAGGCTGGCAGTTCAAACCCACCAGCCACTCCTCGGAAGGAAGGTTGGGCAATCCTACTTCCGTAGTGATACTGCCTCGGAAACCCAAGGAGGGGTCGCTATGAGTCGGGGCTGACTCGATGGTAAATAACAACAACAACAACAATGAGTACAGATAGAAAATGGGACTTTTTCAGAAATGTAGGAGAGTATGAATCAACAGGATTTGGTATTGGGCCTTGGGAGAAGTGCTGAGGAGAGGGAAGAATCAAAGATGAGTCATATAAATTTTTAATTACATGGTTGGGCTGATGCTTATACCATCAACAGAGAGAGAGAATAAAGGTGAAGGAACCATTTTAAGGGGAAGATAACGTGTTTAGTTTTAGACATAATAAGTTGAAGTGCCTGTGATCATTTCCATCACCTAAGTAAAGGATACCCTGTTGCTCTCTGGATATGAGTTCAAAGTTCAAAAGAAGAGACTGGGCTGGAGCTTTGGAAGTCGTCATCATGTAGTATAATTTAGAAGTATAAATTGAAACCATGAAGTCTTCCATGAATTCCTTGACTGGTTTAAATGTCCTTTCTTTCTGTCTAATGAGAACATATAGCATGATCTTAGCAGAACTAGAAAGGGATGATATCAAAAGTAAAGGTAGAAGGTTTTGAATAGGAGGAAGAGGTACTCTTTATGCCCTGAGACAGGAATATGAAGGTAGATTTACGGGGGTGGGGGGGTGAGGTGGACACGGGGATTTAAGATAGATCTTGTCTAATCATCTCAGTTTTTTCCTTTAACTAGGAGAGGATATCTTCTAGAGAGGGAAATAGGGATTGGATAGGTGGCTTAAGGAAAGTTGGGAAACTCTCAGAATAGTATTGTTTCTCCTTACTCATGGGGGTCATTAGACTGGCAAGACACTGAAAGCATTTTTTAATAATTATGCAAATATATTAAATATACCTTTAAGTTAGAGTCCCTGGGTGGTGCAAGTGGTTAAGTGTTCAACTACTAGCTGAAAGGTTGGTGGGTCCATCCCATCCAGAAGTGCCTTGGAAGACAGGCCTAACAATCCGCTTCTGAAGGGTCACAGCCTTGAAAACCCTATGGAACATTCTACTCTGCACACATGGGTCGCCAGTGAGTCAGAATGGACTTGACAGCGACTAAAAATAACCACCTTTAAAACTGTGGTCTCATTACTCACCTCAGCACTATAAACCATGGGTTTAATTCAAAGAAAGAAGTTCTAATTAGAACTGAAGACCCATTTGCCCCCAAAGACCGTATGAATTAAATACCTTTATATCTTGTATCTGTTTTTACCTAAATCATACCTACAAGTCTATGACTTATAGTTAATCTGTCATCATAAACTGGGTTCTTATTATCATATGGTTCTGTATATCATCTAGTTTCACTTAATCTCCTAACTTTTTTTTTTTGACTCCTCAGTTCCTTCTGCCATATCTTCTGGAACTCATTTTCTGTCCCAGGAAAAGAATAAAAATTCCCTTTATCCTCATCTTCTTGTTCTAATGACATATGGCTGATGCTCAGAAGTGTGTTTGTTTTTCTACATTTCATGTATCACAGGTCCTCTCCTCTCCCTCATTTCAAGCATTTCCATCACATGGTATCACCTGCTACCCTTCCTTGTTGCTGTCATCTACTGTCCTTTGTTTACTTCATTTATTGAAGATTTAATAACTGGCCACAGTGTATTTCTTACCATTCTACTTCAGCCATCATTCTTGTTGATTTCAGCATCCACATAGACCACTTATCCTCTCCTCCTTGACCTCACTTCCAACAATCTTTTCTGCCTCACTTTAGGTTTGTTATCAGCATACCTGATGATTATATACTCAACTTTGTCATTGCCAGTAATTTCAACACATTCAAAATCTTGATTTCAGACATTCTGTTTTCTGACCACTACCTCCTTCCTTGGGAGCTTTGGTAGCATAGCGGCTAAGGCACTTGACTGCTAACCAGAAGGCTTATGGTTCAAATCCACCAGCCACTCCTCGGAAGGAAGATGGGGCAATCTACTTCCGTAGTGATACTGCCTTGGAAAACCAAGGAGGGGTTGCTATGAGTCGGGTCCGACTGGACGGCACATAACAACAAAAACAACCACCACCTCCTTTCTTGTTACCATATTTATTCCAGTATACCACTCTAACAGTTCTTTGTTTCTTTGGGATTTCATTGGCTTTATAGTCAACAGATCTGACTGCTCATCACCTTACCGCCACTCTTTACCCAGCTTAAATTCCAGGAACATCACTATTATTACTTCTTTGAATATACTCTTGGCTCCCTTATTTTTATCCCTCCCATCATACTCTTCTAGTTCAGTTCAACTCTTAATTTTTGCCATGGCTGCACCCCAGTGGTAGAATATGGCTTAGAGAAGCACACATACCTACCCTATCAGATCTAACTGAGGGCCCTCAGCATTACTCAGCAATCCCTCTACATTTTCTTAGTCAGCTTGCCATTTCATTTTCTGGGACACTTTCCTGCCTTCTACTCTCTAAAAACATCCCAAACCCTTTCCCCTTCCCTTCTAACCTTCAGCTGTTGACCTAGTCTCTTATTCTGTTGAGAAAATGGAAGAAACCAGAAGAGAACTACCTCATTTTCCCATCACTAAATCTGCCAAGATACTTTGATCTGTACCCATATACCCTGCTTTGCTTCTTTGAGTGAACATGAGTGAACTGAGCTTGTCTATCTAAGGCCATTCTTCCACTTCCCCACTTGTTCATTATTCCATATCCTCTCCGGTACACAGTTTTTTCTCATATACCATCACCTTTTGCCACTGGACTGCGTCATTGCTATCAGCATGTAAATGTATTCTGGTTTAAACTTCCAGGTTAAATGAATTTTATCAGGACTCCTGCTCTCTCTCTGCTCTACTCTATAGCTACTTCCTCATAGCTGTTTTACACTTTATAGTAAAAATCCTTGGAAAAGTTTTTAAAACCCATTGTTTTCACTTGCTCAACTCCCATTCTGTTTTAAACCATCCCAGTCAAAATTTGCCCCACCACCTCACTGAAACTGCCCTTGTTATAGTCAAATTGATTCCTACATTAATCTCATTGGAACAAATTCATGTTTTCAGAACAAACATTAAAACAAAACTGACTGTAATAGGCATTTGGTAGCTTTTTAATAACAATTGAAGGAATGTTTGGATCTTACTGGATAGAGAATATACATTTTTATAACATTATTGAGTTTGGGGAAATTGGCTGCATTTTTCCCAAGTATTTTTTGTAATGAAGTATATTTATATGGAAAAGACCATGTATAGTAATCATGCAGGGTATAAAAAATAAATACCCAAGTTTCTATCACCTAGCTTAAGAAGTAGAGTATTAACAATAACCTTTAAAGTCCCAATGTGTCCCCTTCTCAATGCCATTTTTCTCCTCCCCCAGAAATAACTACTTTCTTGAATTTTTAATGTATTATCCCTTTGCTTTTGCTTTTGTTTATACTTTTGCCACATTTTTGTCCCAATAAATTGTTTTATGTATAAATGCAGTAATATAGCATCTTCAGAGATGTGTTTTCTTGTGAACAGGAAATTTGTGATGTTTATCAGTGAGATTACATGGAGAAGTATTTGATTTACTTTCACTGATGTATTCTAGTATATGTCAATACTTTTCTTTCTATAATGCAAATTTTATCAATTAATTAATGTTACACATATGCAGTAAAGTACACAAATCCCAGGTGTATAGCCCAGTGATTTATCACAAAGTAAATATTTTAAACCAGTTCAAGAAACAACACGACCATCATCCAGAAGCCGCCTTTAAGCTCTCTTGTAGCCTTTCCCAAAGGTAGCCCAGGAATTAGTTTTAATCTGTTTTGAACTTGATATGAATGGAATTATACAGAATATATCTTTTGAATTTGGCTTCTTTCCTTCAACATTGTATGTGTAAGAGTCATCCTTGTTGCATGTAGCTGTAGTTCATTCATTTTGCTGCATAGTATACATTTTGTATGATATTCCACCATTTATCCATTCTGCTGTTGCTGGGCATTTGAATTGCTTCCAGTTTTTAGTTATTACAAATAATAGTTGCTATGAACAACCTTGTACATATAACCACCTACTGCCATTGAATCAATTCTGACTCACAACAAACCTATAAGACAGAGTAGAACTGTCCCATAGGATTTGAGAGGCTATAAATCTTTACAGAAGCAGACTGCCTTATCTTTCTCCCACAGAGCAGCCATATGCTTTAACCCCTGTCCCACTGGAGCCCATTTGTACATACACATACGCATACATTTCTCTGGGATACATACCTAGGAATAGAATTGCTCAGTCATAAGGCACATATACTTTACCTTATTTATCGTTCTTCTTTTGATGAATGATTGTGTTGTGCTGTGTAAACATTACTTTATATTTGTCCTGTTGTGAAGCTGACTATAATATGCATTCAATAGAGTAAATACACAGGAATGAAATTGCTGCATCAAACCATGTGTGCATCTTAAACTTTATTGGATAATATAGAATTGGTTTCCAGAGTAATTTGAACTGTTCACACTCTCATCAAGAGAATATACATTTCTTGCTCCACATTCTTGTCAACAATTATTATTATCTGACTTAACATTTTTGTCAATATGGAAGTGTATAATGGCTTATTGTGATTTTAATTTGCATATCCCTGATTACTAATAAGATTAAACATTTTCTTATGAGCCATTTTGGTTTTTAAAACTTAATTTTTTTCTTCTTATTGTTTAGTGTGGAGATGTATTTTCCTCAGAATGATTCTTGGATTGGTTTGGCACCCCTAAACATTCCTCGCTATGAATTTGGAATATGCGTTTTAGACCAAAAAGTATATGTTATAGGCGGTATTGAAACTAACGTGCGTCCTGGCGTCACTGTCAGAAAACATGAAAATTCAGTAGAATGCTGGAATCCTGATACAAATACCTGGACTTCTCTAGAGAGAATGAATGAGAGCCGAAGTACCCTTGGAGTGGTAGTGCTTGCAGGAGAACTTTATGCTTTAGGTGGTTATGATGGACAGACTTACTTACAATCTGTAGAAAAGTATATTCCCAAAATAAGAAAATGGCAACCTGTGGCACCAATGACTACAACAAGAAGTTGTTTTGCTGCAGCTGTGTTGGATGGAATGATATATGCCATTGGTGGGTATGGTCCTGCCCACATGAACAGGTATTTAACTTACTAATCACATTTTATATACATGTAGATTTTTAAAAGTAGCATTAACAATTATTTCTGAGTTTTAAACATTTTATATATATGACTGAACTTGATTCTTTAAATGTTTAAGTAACA
The DNA here is from genome assembly GCF_000298275.1 of Orycteropus afer afer. NCBI lineage: Eukaryota > Metazoa > Chordata > Mammalia > Tubulidentata > Orycteropodidae > Orycteropus > Orycteropus afer. The sequence goes on from NW_006921852.1 coordinate 1,943,370, forward strand.
TTGTGATAGGCATTTGGAAATTTAGTAATAACTTTACTTTGGAATTTATCCAACTTAAGAAATGAAACCCTCTTATTAAATCATATATTCATTCATTCACTGTAAATGACTAGATTTTAAAACTCAGAAACCTAAAAATAATAGGAAGTTAGGCAACTTTGACTTTTGGGTGACAAGTAGATAGATAGTCTGTTACTACATTTTTTAATATATTAAGAAAATAGGAAATGTAATTCCTGTATGCCTATGTGATATTATAATGGATCATAAATTTGAAGCCTTATTTAAATATTCCTTTCTGGATTCTTACTCTGTAATCATCATATATGTCTGGGTTTTGTTGGAGGTTTAATTTGAGATTTCTGTATTCTGGAGTATACTTTGAATAAGAGAAAGAGAGAATAAGAATAAGTAAAATGACCACTTATGTGGAACATAATCATAATTCTGGACCTTTGGTGAAAATTAATATTCCAAAAACATTATCTCTAGTAGTAATTAGAGTGCTATGTGTTTTATTGATTTTGAGCATTTTAATGAAAGACTGTCTTATGGCTTGCTGAGAAAGTAATAGTGTTAAGAGCATTTCCACCAGCAAATTTTTATTGCTTTTTTAAGCAAAACTATCTTATTATTTTTTTATTGCCTATTAGTCTAAAAGGAAGCTCTGGTGGCATAGTGCCTAAGGCATTTGACTGCTAACCAGAAGGCTGGCAGTTCAAACTCACCAGCCACTCCTCGGAAGATTGGGCAATCTACTTCCGTAGTGATACCACCTTGGAAACCCTAGCAGGGATTGCTATGAATCAGATTTGACTTGATCGCAATGTGTTTGGTGTTTTTGTTTTTGTTAGTCTAGAAGGAAGAGTATTTGGGGCTCATACTTGCATTCCTGTTCTTTGAAAAGCTGCTGGCAGAAATTTGTAAGATAAAAGTTTAAATATTTTAGTTTTGAAATAATATTCTTAAAGTTTATATTCTTCCTAGTTTATCAACTCTTCTTGTCCAGTGATTTAGGCCTAATGGTTTTTATCCCAGTGGCCTTTCAGACACCTCTTGTCTAGTCTCTATTCTGGACTCCAGAACAATGGCACAGCCTTTCAAAAGGCTTTTCCAGGAAGTTAGGTCAGGTCCAGAACAAGCTCTCCAATCTTGCCTCTGTGCTTGCTCTTAGTCTGTAAAGGCTTCCAGGATTTTCTAGGAAAGCTTTTTGAGAATTTCTGATTTGATTTTGATTTACATAATGTGGTTGGGAAATACCAGGGTTCCCTGGAATGCAGATCTGACTAACTTCTCTGAATTCTTCTAATGAGTCAGTTTGAGATTATTATAATCAGGTCCTTTGTATCATAGAATCTGCTGGGGTTACTTTGCAATAAACCTCCACGAAACTTTTGTAAGAAAAAAATTTCTTCTCTTTCTTCTTCATCTTCTCTTTTCCTTAACTGTGTAGAAGCTCCTTAGTCTCTTTAGAAAACATCTATATTCAATTTATGGTTTATAAAGTACTTTCACATGCCTACTCATTTGATTTTATTTCTACGGGAATCCTTTGAGGTTGCACTGCTCCTGTTCTTACAGATGAGAGGAAATGATTTAGCCAAGATTACACAGATCCAAAGTGGTAGGCTAGGGTTCATTCAACTCCAGGTATATAGAGCATTAGTACTTGAACTGAAGTCTTTGGACTCCAGGTTCTATGACCTCCTTAATATACTTTGATACTTGTACAATGTAATGGAATAACGTATGATATTGTTGCACCTTCTCCATAAGGAAAATTTTTATCCCTGCAGTCTCATCAGCAAAATCTAAACATTTGAGGCAGACTGCTCTTGTTTTATATCTGTATACTTATTTGGACCTTTAAAGCTGTGGGGTATTTCAAGTTTTTTATTTTTCTAACAAATATGCTTTAGTAGGAGGACTGGTGCAAATTAATTCTTTCTTTTGTGAATATCTGCAGTGTGGAGCGTTATGATCCAAGTAAGGACTCCTGGGAAATGGTTGCATCTATGGCAGATAAAAGGATTCACTTTGGTGTGGGTGTCATGCTGGGCTTTATTTTTGTGGTGGGTGGACATAATGGTGTCTCACATTTGTCAAGCATTGAAAGATATGACCCTCATCAAAATCAGTGGACTGTGTGCAGACCAATGAAGGAACCCAGAACAGGTAATAATTACTTACTATTTTCTAAACATACAGGGCGATACTTTGTTAGAATGATGGTCTTAGAATGTAACAGTAAGCATATTACTTATCCAAGAGAGAAAAAAAAAACCTTTTTTTTTATGATAAGCTTGTAAGACAGATTAGATAAAGCAATACAAATATTATGTTAATAAGGTAATGTGTGTATTATTGTTTCTCAAACTTGAACATATTTTAGGAAATGCTGATAATAAATTGGATCTTATAGAAGTTCCTTTTTTTCTATATAATAGATACTGTGTTTTTATGTTACACCCACCCCCCCCAAAAAAAAATCCTTGATTGTCCTGGTTGATTTGTTATTCATCAGCAATCCATATGTCCATTTCCAAATGTTCTCTCCTCCCCAAGGAGGAGTTCATAATTTCTATGAACTGTTCTAGTGCTTACTGTATAGTTCCTGTGGTCTCCTTTAGAAGGAAAGCTATGAAGCAGTGAGATTTTGGGTAGGTTTGCTCTCTTTAGATAACATATAAAGTGGAATTGTTAAGTGCATGAATTATATCGTTGAACATTAATTTGAAGTATTTCAGTGTACTTGAAAACTTGATAAAAATGATTTATAGAAAAATATGTGTAAAGTGATAAGAAAGCATCTGGAAAGTTACAGTAGTTTCCTCCGTTGGAGGGAAGGGTAGAGGTGAAGGGAGATTTTAACTCTTAAAAGTTCCTTCTCTGCCCAACACCCCAGTGAACACACATTGCTGTATTGCTTGTGTAATTAATAGTATATTATTGAAATACACAACATTTTTAGGAAACATTAAATATATGTTTTATTTTTAGTGAAAAAAAGCCTGTCTCTTGGTTAATGTTTCTTTCCATTTTTTCCACTTTTCCTAGGAGTTGGTGCTGCAGTAATTGATAACTACCTTTATGTAGTCGGTGGTCACTCAGGGTCATCCTATCTCAACACCGTGCAGAAATATGACCCTATCTCAGATGTCTGGCTGGATTCAGCTGGCATGATATACTGTCGCTGTAATTTTGGATTAACTGCACTTTGACAAGTGTGAACTTATGGAAATGGCGTGGTGGTGAAACTTGTGCCGTGTGAAAAGATGATGACCGGTTTTCAGAGACCCAAAAGCTGTATTGCTTTCTTTAACTTGAAGTGACATGAAGACTTAAAATTTTGTTGAGTACTTTGAATTGACAAGTAGCTTTGGTTGCTCTTGATTACACAGTAAATCAATAATCAAAAACAAAAAGGTAGGACCTTGGCAATTCACTTTTTTTCCCCTGAAACTGGGATACAGTGGTTTATGTGTATAAGTGTACATGTGGTGAAAACCTTGCTACGACTTCTTTTTTATTTGTTTCTTTTAAACTTCAGCTGTCTTCTTCCTTGATATGCACCATGATTTGCTAGGATGAGAGATGCTTAGATGTGTGAGTATACTGAATGACTGGACAGAGTATTGATACTGACTGTTGGGTATACATTCATGTGCTTCAAGTTCTTTTAAACAAATAAAGGGCTGCTTTTTCTTTTGGTACTTTTAAGGATTGTAAATGACAAGACATTGTGAGTCATCTGGATACTCTTCCTGCTAAATGGGTTTAGGGCTGCCGGTAATTGGCAATAAGTTTGCAAGACTAATGCTCTTATTTTGATATTTGAAGGCCTAGGCCTATCTTAAGAAGCCAAATATTTACTGTTTATGCTTTTAAAATATGGGCTGGTTAATGCTGACTGAATTTAGTTACGCATATATGCTATAAACATGGATAGAAAGAGTTAATCATATTCATTGTTTCATAGTTTTTCTTAATTACTACAGTAGGTTTCTCCGTGTTGATGTAAATATTTGAAAGATGTTTAGTACCAGTCAGTGCATACTGATTTTTTTTTTCATATATCTTCATTATCATTTTAGATTTATAAGGTCTTAGTTTGCTTTTTCAAAGTGTTCAGATATTAAAATGGTGCTAACTGTAGGATTTATAGCAAGGCTACAACCGATGTTTTTTTTGGGGATGTTCAGTATGAGATATATGCATGACATCTATTGATAGTGTTTTTCATTTTTATTGGCTTAATATGTACTTATTAAAAATGTTAGTGATTTCACTAATATTAATATCCAAAAATTATCTTAATGGCCAATGTTACCCTATTCACAGTTCCTGAATAGTGATTCAAAGATGCATTTTTTGGTCTTTCTTCTTATGCTATATTACATATCCTTCTTAAAAAAATATGCATTAAAATTAAAGCACTATAGGCAGTTATGCATTACTTTGTACATTTCTTAGGTAACTGAATATTTTACAATTATTGAGGAAAACTGGAACTCAATGTTTACCTGAGTAATGGTTCTAAATTCAGTTTTACTTTGACTAAAGAAATAATTTTTTTAAAGCAGAATTGTTTGCTGTAGCCAAGTGATACCATATTTTAAAAAATTGGTTAATTTATTTCACTTTGGCGTGTTTTAGTAAATGTTTGTTAGTCTAAACACATTAACTTGCATTTTTTTACGATCTTGGTACTTGTATTTTTGGTACTCTAGTCATTTTGTTTTTTTTCTCTGATTCTTGTCTTTCTTTAATCTGCCCACTATCTCTTTGTAGTCTCTGCACAGCCAGTATATATATTTTTCCTAAGAAAAAATTCATGTTTCATTCTTAAGTGCCATAATGTTCTAAACTATTAGTAAGAAGCCATTTGTAATTATAGAACATAGGTATATTTGTTAGCACTTGTTATTTCATAAAATCTATTAGTAGCCAGGCAATTTGCGGTTTTTCTTGTTCTTCCATAAACTGCCAGTTGTAGGTTTGAATATGTGTTACAAAACTATGTAAAACCATCTTTAATCATAAAGAGTAATAAGCTTTATGAATATTTGCACAGATTATAAAACCTTACAAGTAATTTTTAGTCTCTTCTAATTTAAATTCAACAGGAACTACTAATAAAATCGACAGGCTAAGTATTTTCTATATTGCTTGTTGGAATAAAAATGATATATAGCAATAACTTTTTAATTTATTTAAATCTGTTGAATAGAAACAAGGTGCACTATTGTGGTTGGCTTAGACTTTATTTTTAGAGAAAAGCAATTTAAAATAGATTTCATCACATACTTTGTTTTAAAGTCACAAACTCAGTTTTCTTTCTGTATATATCAGTGAAATTGACTGCATCCTGTTATATTAATTTTAGCCCCTTCCCTCCAAAAGGCAGGATCATTTGAAAGAGACTATAGAAAATTATTTTAATTTTAAGAACAGATCTAGACTACATATTTCATTTTAACAATGTTTTACTCTCATATATCATCCCCACTGCCAAATTAATATAAAATATATAATCACTTGGTAAATTAGATCATAGGCATATATTGATTGTTATTTTTGAAAAATCTAAACTTCATCCTGGTGGAAACTTAATGTGAAATATCTAAGACAATAGTAGGAACCCTAGAGCAGAGAGCAAATTATGAAAACTGAAGGCAAGGGAAGAGAAAAAGCATTCAGAATATAGAAGTATATTTATTAGGAATGCTAAACCTTCTGTATTGTTCATAACAACCAGAGCTACTAGTATGACCCAACAACTGATCGTTTTATAATAGAGCCTTCTTTAACAATTTTGTGAGACGTCTCATTATAAATACTCTTCTGGAAAATTGTGAATTGAAAGCCACATGCTTCTTATGTTAAGAAGGATTAGAATGTTAGGTTATAAATTTGTAGCGTTAAAGGTATTAGAAGTACGCATATTCAGGCAAAGAAAGGAAAACCATTTAAGATTGCCCAAAATATTTTGGAAAAGATTGGCAGTAGTAGATAGAAATTAGTCTAATCAGTTGCAAGATAATTCCTTTCTATAATTATGTTACGAAAACTTAATCTGTTAGAAATGTTTTACTATTTAATTGTTGGATATGTAGTGTGTGATTTTCAGTGTAGCTCAGAATATTTATATGAGTTTCACATTATTCTTAATATTACTTAGATATGAAGGAGTTTTAAATTATAGGAAGTGGTATCAGGTGATAGGAAATGGCATTAGATTTTGAAAAATTATTTTGATAGTTGACATATTTGGAGTATCTCCTGTATATATGAGACATTATGCTCGATGCCATGGAGCAAGGGATATAAATAACATACACTCTTCACTCAAAGAGAATAAAATACAGTGGGAGAGACCTGTACCTAAATTAATATTATGATGAAATGTAAATCTAATTCCTTCTCTCCAGCAGCATAAGAAGTGACTAGAGACGCATTTTATTCATAAACAGTTCTTTAATGTCCATTAGCTTTTATTGTCATGAAAAAGAATTTTAACAAACCTAGTGTTTATAGAACTTCAGATTTCCTGGATTTGGTAATGTATTTTCTAGTAGAAAAACAAAATTATAGAAACTTAAAAAAAGAACACACAAAAAACCTATAGTATTGAGGCTCTGGCTAACATTGAGGAAAATACATGTACATATAATACTGTGTTTGTTATAAATTTTGGTGTTTGATTCCTGGTTTTGTCACCTAAGTGCTCATTTTCAGGAAAATCAGATTCTACAATAAATTTACTGCTTAAATTTCAATAAACTTGTGACAACCTCTATAACCTCTGTAGTCCAAAAGTATAAGATGTCACATGTCAAATTAACATCCAGTTCTACTCCTTAACCTTTTTTTTCCTTTGTTAACAGCACTTTAATTAGATGTAATTAGGTGTGATTATTCTGTGCTTGGATAAATACTGGCTTTTCATTTACAGTATATTGATTCAGTGTTGACATACATTTATTTGAAAAGAGTGAGAAACGTAAGTTTTAAATAAAATGAAAGGTTTACAAGTTTTCTTACTGGTGTGAATTTGGAGTCAATAAAAATCCAGTTTACATCTCTTCAGAGAGAAAAATTGTTACCATATGTTTTTATATTACACATATTTTATTTATTGTTAATTTTGTCAGGTTATCATGTGTAAGTCACATTTATTTTAAAATACTAAGCAAAAAGTTCCAAGTTTGCCTTAAAATACAAGTGAAGTTAAAGAACTGGATGATAATGCCTATATTTTTGCCTTACGAATTGTGCTGTATCAAACCAGAGATGGTTTTGATTTTAACAGGATTCTGAAATTTTATAGATGTAGAGTACTAACGTGTACTCTTGTAAAGAATGTGATCTCGTTGTGAATTAGATTATTTAAATGTCTTTGTATATTTTACCTCTGAATATGTACCTTTTAGCATCAGGGTTTTATTTTATTTTTGTTTACATGGTCAAGTGGCATTTAACTTGTTGAGGATTGTATTCTTTTGTCTTTTATTTTAAAAGTTCATTGTGTGTACTATTATAGTAATGCTCTGTAATGATTATGGTAAAATTTCATTTAATGTGAAATGTTTAAAATAAATTTGAAAAACATGACTTTTTATGTGTCGTATGATAATTTTTATGAACTGACTTAAGCTATTTTGTTAGGCTCAACTCAGGTTCTTTTTGGTACATAGGTAGTGGTCCTGACCACTGAGGTGTGGGTATGATGCAGCCACTTGTTTACATCCTCATTAATAGGTTATATGAAAACATGTCTTAGACTAAATTTTGCCATGTTTAGGCTTTATGAAAGAAGCATTCCTTAGCAAAGCAGGCACAACCGTCCATGCATTTGAATCTGTAAGTTCAATGAAATCACAGCTTTATGTCCTTTTATAGTCTCTGATCAGCCTTAAAGTGAAGCTTTGTTTATACTTGCATACTATAAAAATAATGATTTTCAACTTACTATTTTTTTTTATTTAATTTTTTTTTTAAATTGTGATTTGGGTGAAAATTTACAAAACAAATTCACTTTCCCTACAGTAGTTCACATACACTTTGTCTCATGACATTGACCACAATCCACCACAATGTAACAGCTCCCCTCCCACTTCCTCCCCATGGTTACCTCTTCCCTGTGTCTATCCCTCCATGTACTCCTGCCCCCTGAGTTGTCTCCCTGTGCATAAGCAGAACTTACTATTATTTTTTAACTTAGTGTATTTTGGAGATTATTCCATATCAGTCGATATGGAGTTTCCCTATTTTTTAATTTTTGTCAGTTCTTTTTTTTCCTTTATTATTTCTTTTGTTGTATGTTCAATACCCCAATTCAAAAGTTTCTGTATACCATTTAGTGATATCAGTTACATTCTTCAGTTTGTGCAACTATTTTACCTTTCTTTTCTGAGTTGTTCCTCCCCTAAAAACATAAATTCACTTCCCCCTAAGATTCCTGTCTAATCTTTTATGATGCTCTTATCAGTTTGATCCCACAGAGATAGTTCTTAAAAAACCATAATGCTCAAGGCAGACCTTTTCCACTGGTTAAACTATTGTTTGGTTTTAAGATGACTTGAAAGGGATATTTTTTGACTCAAGGTTTAAAGATTATCTCAGGGCAATAGATTCAGGGGTTCATCTACCCTCCATGGCTTCAGAAAGTCTAGAGTCCATGAGAATTTTAAGTAGTGTTCTGCATTTCCCTCCAGGTGATCAAGATTTTTCTATGGAATCTTTGATCAAAATGTTCAGTAATGATAGACAGGGGACCATCCAGTTCTTCTGGTCTCATGGCTAAAGAGGCAGTTGTTCATAGAGGCAGTTAGCCACACATTCCATATCTTCCCCCTGTTTCTTACTTTCCTTCTTCTTCTTTTGCTCCAGGTAAATAGAGACCAATTGTGACTTGTGTAGCCACTTAAAAAGACTCTAGGTACTATGCAGTGAACGAGGAAGTAGGCCAGAAGCACTGAACAGGTTATTAGGACAGTTAACTGGTATATTCATGAAACCATGAGCCTGAACCTCGAAACCAAGGACCCAAACCTTTGAGATGTTTGGCTGTACATAAGCAGCCTTCGCACCTTCTTGTTTGTTGTTGTAAAATATCTCACACAATTTTTGCCAATTTGGCTTTTTATAGGTGTACAACTTATTGACAGCAATTAGAATAATGGATCATGTAATTCTACTTCTAATGTAAATTTCCCATCATTGTTAACCCCTCCCTCCTCCTGCTTGGTAACCATTAAAACTTTGATCTTTGTACATTTGCCTTGTCTTTTATTTAAGGGAGATCATAAAATATTTGTCATTTTGTGATTGGCTTATTTGGCTCAGCATAATGTCTTCAAGCTTCATCCATACTGCTGCATGTATCAAGACTTCATTTCTCCTACTGGAAGAGTAGTATTGTGTTTTATGTATTGTTGTGGTGTAATAAAATTTCACCAAAGCCTTCTGCAGCAAAAGAGATTTGTTATTATTGTGACATATCAGAAAATAGAATAATGGGAAATTGGCTGCAAGCACTATGGCTATAAACAGGCCAAAATCCAATGAAGTACAATTAACAGGTGCTTTTTATACAACTTTGACAGGTGCTGATTCATTATGAGTAAAGGTCTTTCACTGTGCTGTTTACAGTCACTGGGGCTACTCAGCTATGAGTAAATTACATACTTTGATTGGTTAAAGTAAAAAAAACTATAATTATGATTGGATAACCTTTTTGTATTTCCTCAACTGTGGTCTCTTGGTTCAGGGTCTTGGGTTTATCATAGACCCAAGCCTGGCAGCCTCCAATATATTATTATGTGGGTTGTGAATGGTATTAGGTAGATCTTTAACTCGATTCCTGGTATACTATTACTCAGTTTTAATATACACATCCACCCTCCATGGGCTGCCACCCAGGGGAGTACTTAGAACACTCTGTTCTGTGCTTTGAGGCTTCTGTTTATTGTTTGAAAGGTCTATATGGTCTGCTGTGATTTGATGTACCCTTCATCAATCCCTTCTTTTGATCACTGATGACTGTAAGTACAGCAGTGATCACAAGATGATGCTGAACTTTGCTGGGCCCTTAGCTACCAGCCATAGAAGGCACTTTAAACTTGTCTGATTTTCATTGGATACCATCTGATTCTTCGCCAGGGTTATCAGGTGAGGGTTACTTGTCCATTGCTCATATTGCAAACGCGGGCGAATCAATATACATTATTGGTTTAGGAGTTATTCCAACAATTTTACCTTTGAACAATAATTAGATTAAGCCAATTAGTATTCTCATTAAAATGCCTTGTAGGAGCAAGTGAGCAAGCCCAAGATCCTATTCCATGAGGTAGCCATCCAAATAAATCAGGTTTGTTAAGGAGGAATAGAGCGTAGTCCAACAGCCTGCTTTCTAATTTTATGGATGTCTTGTTCTACGATTCCAGAGGTATTTACCCAGGAACAAGATGTATTGGTCACCACACATAACTCCTTGTTGTGCCTATAAGAAATCTAAAACAATGCAATTGTCCAGACCACCTTTGCCAGAGAAGTTAATTTTTGTTAAGCTGACATTCCATCAGCTACATTATCAGCTGTTCTGCCATTGTGGCAAATTTTATAAGAAATTTTCTAACCCTCTTACACCATATGAGGGAATTAATTCTCTTAAAAATTACTAACCCTACCCTGGTGGTTCTGCTATGCCATTTTCTTATACCTCTCTTGCTATTGAAATTAGTTTGATATTGTGTGTCCGATACTGGCTAGCGTGTTTTGAATAAGTATCAAGGGGAAATATCCATCAGTCCTAAGGTGCACTGTCCTTACATTCTCCCATCAATTTACACATGGGACAACCCATGCATAAGGGTTGTTGCTGGGGGGGGGGGCGGACACCTTACTGCCATTGAGTTGATTCTGACTCATAGCAACCCTGTTTGGGTTTCCAAGGCAGTAAATCTTTACGGAAGTAGATTGCCTAGTCTTCCTTCTACAGAGTGGCTGGTGGGTTTGAACTGCCAACCTTCTGGTTAGCAGTCAAATGCCTTAGCCACTATGCCACCAGAGCTCCTTGTCTCTAGGAAAGGGGTCATTTAAATCATTATAACTAGATACCCTATGTAGGAACACATAAGAGGCACAAAGGAAGTATTGGTACGAGGGTCAGCAATAGAAAAAAATTATATGTTAGCCATGTCTCAACTAAATTGTTATTACATATTTAAAATCTTCCAAACATAAGTTCAAATTTAGTATAATTTTCAAAGCAAGGATTGTAAAACAGGATTATTGTTAACAATCAATTGTTTAAACCAATGATTATAATTCCTAGGTGATATTTAATATAGTCCTAATTCTTGTACACAAGGAACTTGGAAGTTAAATGACTTTCTTCATTACAATTTATGTGTCATACACTTGAAAGATTGAAACAAAGAATATTTGGATGAAATAGCATATTGGAGGAGAATGCCAGAGAACAACCCTGATTGCTTGTTTTAGGGCAAAACTAGAATTTATGGTTGGTGGAGAGATAACATGATAGTGTAATACTGAAGAAGCTGAAAGATCTGAATTATCTTGTACAAATTTAAAATTATAAATACGTAATGAAACAGTTAAATTTCCTGCACCAGCAACTGACAGAACTAATTTTACAAATGCATTTTCTTCCCAAGCCAAAGTTAAAATGTTGTTGCTGTTGTTAAGTGCCGTCGAGTCGTTTCCGACTCATAGCGACCCCATGCACAGCAGAACGAAACACTGCCCCATCCCACGCCAGCCCCACAATCCCTGCTATACTTGAGCCCATCATCACAGCCACCGTGTCAGTCCATCTCGTTGAAGGCCTTCCTCTCTTTCGTCGACCCTCCACCCCACCAAGCATGACATCCTTCTCCAGGGAATGGTCCCTTCTTAAAACATGACCAAAATAAGTGAGACGAAGTCTGGCCATTCTTGCTTCCAAGGAGCATTCTGGCTGCACTTCCTCCAAGACAGATCTGTTAGTTCTTTTTGCAGTCCATGGTACTTTTCAGCATTCTTCGCCAGCACCACAACTCAAAAGCATCAACTCTTCTTCGGTCTTCCTTATTCATTGTCCAGCTCTC
>NW_006921852.1:1959194-1960630 GCF_000298275.1 Orycteropus afer afer
TTAGTTCATTATTGTAAAAGTCAAGGAAAGGTTTATCTATGGAAGGAAATTTTCTTTGTTGGTTACCAGGGGTGGGAGGGGAAGGGAGGGAACACTGTTAGATAGGTAGGGATAAGTATTGATTTGGGTGAAGAGAATGGCAATGTACCAAATGTGAGTCATCCACATGGTGGCATTGAGGAAGAGGAAGACATAGAGAGGTACATGGGAGGTACCGACAACAAAGATGAAGCCTTTTGCACATACAATACTGTGTTGTCATTGAAGGCAGACATGGGCATACAGGTGGATAGATGGGTGGACAGGCTGAAATATTAGATATATCTATGAAGTGGGGAGTATACCCAAGACCATGCATAGGGGTGGCAGACAATGGTCCTGTAAGTATATTTGTATGATCTGTAAGAATTTCCAGATTATAGTAGACCTGACAAGGGACAAGGTTGTAGTCACTTCTTGGTCACAGCCAGCTACCCAGAGGAACCAAGTAGTTGAACCGGTGGGCTTGGGACCATAGTCGAAGGGGACATCAAGCTCAACTGGCATAACGTACTATACAAAACATTGTTCCACTTTCTATTTTGGCGAGTAGCGACTGGAATCTTAAAAGCCTGCAAGCAGCCATCTAGATTCAATGATGGGTCTATCCTTGTCCAGAGCAAAGAAGAATGAAGAAAACCAAAGATTCATGGAAACAATTAGTCCTAGTGACTGGTACACCATGCGATCCACAGCCTATACGACTGTCAGACCAGAAGAACTAGGTGGTGCCCGGCTACCACTGTAAACCACTTGGAGGGGGATTCTATGTAGGAGATCCTGGATAGAGTGGGAGAACAATGTGGAACAAAACTCAAAATCATTTGGGGGGGTGCAGAAAGAGAGGAGACCAGGTTTGCCCATTTCCTACCTACAGATAATGGGCTGCTGCCTTGAAATTCCCCCCCAGAAACTTTCATCTAAAAAAGCAGTAAGCTCTCATGTAGATTTACTTTCAAGTAATAGTAAAGTAAAGGAGCTGTGGTGGCACAGTGCCAAAGATATTTGACTGCTAACTAGTAGTTTGGCCGTTCAAACCCATCAGCTGCTCCACTGAAGAAAGATGGGGCAATCTACTTCCATAAATATTTACTGCTTTGGAAATACAATGAGGGTCACTGTGAGTCAGAATCAACTCAATGGCAGTAGGTTTTTAATAGTAAAGTAAGGTGGCGACCTAGAGGGATTACTGGTCTGTTCCCAGACCTCATTCATAATTCATTGGTAGCACTCTTTTGAGCCCCATTTCAGTACTACTTCTGGACCCCACTGCTGATGTTTTATTACTTGAAGTGGGTAAATTATGATTGGGAATTAGCCCCATTTCAGTACTACTCCTTCTGGACCTCACTGCTGATGTTTTATTACTTGAAGTGGGTAAATTATGATTGGGAATT
>NW_006921852.1:1961543-1963469 GCF_000298275.1 Orycteropus afer afer
GGGACTGTGCCATTTCACTTGTCAACCTTGGCTTGGCAGCCTCAGCAGCCAGCAGCTGTCTGAGTGAAGAAAAGCCTCTAGCTTCAGTGGACCGGGAGCTGGAGGCAGAGCTGAAGCCCAAGGCTGAGGGGCTTTCACCCAGTCCCTAGAGCTTGGCACTTTGAACTTGATTTAAAGCCTCCAAATTATAAGAATAAACTCCTGTTTATTAAGGCCATCCCATTTGTGGTATACTCTTGTCAGAGTGGCACTAGGTAACCAGAACAATATGTAATCTAAGGTTAGCGGCAACTAAAAGAAGAGTTTCACATGAAGTTAGTTGGCTAGCAGAAAACTATTGAGTTAGAGCAGAATTTAAGATGGTAGACTGCACATGGAACAATTACATCTAGATTATTTCCCAATACTCTTATCAGCTGTTGTTTCCACCAATTTGTCAGTGGCTGAAACGGTTCAAAGATATGGAAGATAAGTTCTGGCTACTGGATCTAATGGAAAACCATAATACCCTACAGGTCTCTGTCTATCTCCATGCTTCAGAGTTAAGATTCCCAAGGCACTCCCTTTAAAAAAAGAAGAGAGATAAGTCTCAAGAATAATTACGGAATCCAAAAGCTGGGGTTATGAGTCAAAGTTTCCTGTAGTTTGGTTATGGCTTGCACAGCTTCTTTCATTTGCTGTACCATGTTGTTGTGTGCCATCAAGTCAGACCCAACTCATAATGACCCCTCCTTGGGTTTCTGAGGCGGTATCACTTACGGAAGTAGATTGCCCAAACTTCCTTCCGAGGAGTGGTTAGTAGGTTTGAACCGCCAGCCTTCTGGTTAGCAGTCAAATGCCTTAAGCACTACGCTACCAGAGCTCCTCTGCTGTACCATAGTTTGGCTTAATTTATAGGCATAAGTGGCTAATTCAGAAGTATCAATACTTTCCCAGTTTAACTGATAACTTTTTACCATTTGGATTTAATCCTCCTACAAATAGTGAAAGCAACCTTAGCTCCTTCATCAGTAACTTTTAACCCTGAATATCCTGTAAACATTTTAGTTAACCTATCTCTGTCTCTATAATTATAAATAGATTCATCCTTTTCTTGATTGCAAACTTGCAATTTTGTCCAGTAGATTTTTGGAGGGAAGACTCTGAAAAAACAGTTTTTAAGTTCTATTGACTTCTTATGAGCTCTGGTAGCATAATGCTTAAGGCACTTGGCTGCTAACCAGAAGGCTAGCAGTCCAAACCCACCATTCACTCCTCAGAAGGAAGGTTGGGCAATCTACTTCCGTAGTGATACTGCGTCGGAAACCCAAGGAGGGGTCGCTATGAGTCGGGTCCAACTCAACGGCACATAACAACAACAACAACAACATTGACTTCTTGGTCTCTGTTCTAATAATTACTCCTGAGGCACCTATACCCAACCCTACTGCCATTGAGTCATTTCCAATTTATTGAGAATAGAACTGCTTCATAAAGTTCTTAAGGCTGCTAATCTTTATGGAAGCAGACTGCCTCATCTTTCTCCCATGGAGTGGCTGGCAGGTTGGAACACTAGACCTTTCAGTCAGCAGCACAATGTTTTAATCACAGTGCCACCAGAGCTCCATGAGGCACCTATGATGACCCCTAAAGGTTTTTGAGAACCTACCCATTTTACTTCTTCCATCCAGTGATGGGCATCACCAGGACCTAATAATATATTTATTACATTACAGATATCAGCAGAACTGGGCTCATATGTTTCAGCTGATATCCTAAATTCATGAGTAAGTTTGTAAGAATTTTCTTTCTGATCAGGAAACTCTTTTAAAGTATCCCTAAGTTCAGCCCCTAGGGAGCTCTGGTAGCATAGTGGCTAAGGCACTTGACTGCTAACCAGAAGGCTGGTGGTTCAAACCCACCAGCCACTCCTCGGAAGGAAGGTTG
>NW_006921852.1:1963569-1985112 GCF_000298275.1 Orycteropus afer afer
GGAAACCCAAGGAGGGGTCGCTATGAGTCGGGTCCGACTCGACGGCACATAACAACAACAACAACAAGTTCAGCCTCAGACCATGTGTGAAATGATACTTCAGGTTTACCACCTTCAGCTCTTTGTTTAACTACTGAGGACTTGGTGGGCTTGATATTCTCTGCCTTGTTGTTGTTGTTGTTGTTATGTGCCGTCGAGTCAGACCCAAATCATAGAGACCCCTCCTTGGGTTTCCAAGGCAATATCACTACGGAAGTAGATTGCCCAACCTTCCTTCTGAGGAGTGACTGGTGGATTTGAACCGCCAGCCTCCTGGTTAGCAGTCAAGTGCCTAAGGCACTATGCTACCAGAGCTCCCTCATTCTCTGCCTTAGCAAATGACATTTCGGATAAAGCCAAATTCTCAAAGTCTGGATAGAGATTGTAAGATAACAATTTGACTGAATTCAATTTTGTACTGTCTACCAAATGCTTTTGCAATGCTTGAATTTGTTTTGTCTGTTTAAATACTAGTAGTCCCTGTTGTTGTTGTTGTTATTTGCCATCGAGTCGGCCCTGACTCATAGCAACCCCTCCTTGGGTTTCCGAGGCAGTATCACTATGGAAGTAGGAATGCACAACCTTCCTTCCGAGGAGTGGCTGGTGGGTTTGAACCGCCAGCCTTCTGGTTAACAGTCAAGTGCCTTAGGCACTATGCTACCAGAGCTCCTAGTAGTCCCTGTAGGGAGGCAAATTTGTCAAGATGTTGCCAATGAGATGCTTTAAAATACTTATTATAAAAAATTTGCCACTGTGGTTGCTTTACATGAGACCTTTGACTTTCTCGTTTACATCTCAAACATGATAATTTAGAGAAATCAAAACCTCATGCTAGGGGCCACTGCTGAACCTCATGGTCCTTAGTGAGACTGTGCCAATTTTTGAAATACCAGCAGCAGGACCAAAATTTTAAACCATGTAGGCAACCAGAGTTCCAGGTGCGTGTGGTGGGTCTGGCCACTCTTAATATTATTACCTATATTATTAGCTAACACAGAGAAGAACAGAGGGAGAAAGAAAAATAATACACCACACAACTTCTACAAGCAAAAAAAACTTAAGTTTAGCCAAAAGATCACCAGATAGAGCTCGTAATTTCAAAATGAACTTTCAAACAGATGGCAAAGACTGGTCAACAAAAATATGGCACAATAACATCTTCTATTACATAGGAAGGCAACTAAGTTCATACCTTGATTCTGCTTACCTAGGTCAGGGGATCTCTGTCAGGGACACAGAGTACAAGAAGCAGAGTAAAATGAATCTGTTGTGGTGCTGAAAAGCAGCCCAGTTCTCCTGAAGATCCAATGAGGACTTAAGTGATGAAGATCCTGCTCACAGCACCAGAACTGTTGTAATGTAATTAAATTTGCACCAAAGCTTTCTGCAGCAGAAGTATTTTTTTAATGGTGACATATCAGAAAACAGAAATAAATAATGGGAAATGACAGCAAATGCTATAAACAGGCCAAAATCCAATGGAGTACAATTAATAGGGGTTTTAATACAATTTTGACAAGTGCTGATTCATTGTAAGGGTCTTTCACTGTCCCCTTTACAGTCATTGGAGCATGTACCTATGAATAAATTACATGCTATGATTGGTTAAAGTGAAAAAAAAACTACAATTATGATTGGGTAAATTTTTGCTTTTCCTAAACTATGGTCTCTTGGCTCAGGGCCTTGGGTTTATCATACGGTAGTTGCCTGGCAGCCTGTTTTTTTTTTTTTTTTTTTTTTTTTAATGTGGATTATGAATAGTATTAGGTAAAACTTTAACTCACTTCTTGGTATACTGTTTCTCAGTTTTGATACACATGCCCACCCTCCACTGTCTGCCATCCATTAGATTGGTTAGAACATTCTGTTCTGTGCTTTGAGCATTCTGTTTATTGTTTGAAGGGACTGTACATTCTTGACAAATAAGTTGGCCTTAGCTTATGGCCTGCTGTGATTTGATTAACCCTTCATCAGTATTTATGATATTTTTTTTAATCCATTCATCTGTTGATGGGCATTTAGGTTGTTTCTACCTTTTGTGAATTGTGCTGCAGTGAACATTGGTGTGCAGGTCTCTGTTTGAGTCTCTGCTTTCAAGTCTTTTGGGTATATTCCTAGGAGTGGAATTGCTGGGTTACGTGGTAGTACTGTATTTAGTTTTTTGAAGAGTCCTCCACAGTTTTCCTCAATGGCAGTACTATTTCCCATTCTCAATAGCAATAAGGATTCCACTTTCTCCACATTCTCGCTAACATTTGTTTTTTTTCATCTTACCTACTGTATTGTATCATCCACAAATACAGATAATTTTACTTCTTTTCCAATCTGGATATCTTTTATTTCTTTTTCTTATCTTACTACTCTAGGACTTCTAATGCAATATTGAATATAAGTGATAAGAGCAGTCACCCTTGTGTTGTTTCTTATTTTAAGGGGCAAGCTTCCAGTCTTTCT
Source organism: Orycteropus afer afer (assembly GCF_000298275.1). Lineage (NCBI taxonomy): Eukaryota > Metazoa > Chordata > Mammalia > Tubulidentata > Orycteropodidae > Orycteropus > Orycteropus afer. The sequence goes on from NW_006921852.1 coordinate 1,966,063, forward strand.
CCATTAACTATAATGTTGGCTGTTGGCTTTTCTTATATACCATGAATCATATTGAGGAATTTCTCTTTCATTGCAGTATTTATTTGGATTTTCACCAGGTTTCCCTCTGAGTACTGCCTTCACGGATGCTGTAAGTTTGGTGTGTTGTGCTTACATTTTCATTTGCCTCTAAGAAATTTATAATTTCTTCCTTGATCCATTGGTAGTTTAATAGTATATTGTTTAATTTCCATATGATTGTATATTTTCCAGGTTTTTTCTGTTAGTGATGTCTAGCTTTGCTCCATTCTGACCAGAGAAAATACTTTATATGATTTCAGTCTGTTTAAATTTGTCAGGACTTGCTTTGTGACCTAAAATGTGGTATCCTGGAGAATGACCCATGTGTACTGGAGTGTATATATGGTGGTGTTCTAGATATGTCTGTAACGTATAATTGGTTTATAGTGTCATTCAAGTCTTCTCTTTCCTTGTTGATCTTCTTTCTAGATATTCTGTCCCATATCGAAAGTGGTATATTGAAGTCTGCAACTATTAGTGTAGTGCTATGTATTTCTCCCTTCCATTTTATCTGTATTTGCTTTATATATTTAGGTGATCTGATGTTGGATGCATATGTATTTATGATTGTTAAATCTCCTTGGTTAATTGACTCTTTTATCACTATATAATATCCATTTTTGTCTCTTCTGACAGATTTTATCTTAAAGTCTGCTTTGACTGATAATAAGTTTGCCACCACAGCTCTCTTTTGATTATTTGCATGGAATATTTTCCCCCATTCTTTCACTTTCAACCTATTTTTATCCTTGGATTTATGGGATGTCTCTTGTAAACAGCATATATTTGGATCAGTTTTTTAAATTCATTCTGCCTCTCTCTGCCTTTTGACTGTAGCATTTAGTCCACTTACATTCACTGTAATTAGTGATAGGAAGTGACTTACTTCTGCCAATTTTTTTTTTGTGTGTATCTTAAGCCTTCTTTTCCACTATTAATATTTCAGTTTGTCATAGTGTGGTGGCTTACATGTTACTGTAATGCTGGAAGGTATGCTACCAGTATTTCAAATACCAGCAGGGTCATCCATGGTGGACAGGTTTCAGCAGAGCTTCCAGACTAAAATAGACTATGAAGAAGGACATGGCAGTCCACTTCTGAAAAAATTGCTCACTGAAAACTTCATCAATAGCGGTGAAATATTGTGTAACACAGTTTTGGAAGATGAGCCTCGCAGGTTGAAAGGCACTCAAAATACGAGTGGGGAAGGGCTGCCTCCTCACAGTAGACTTGGCCTTAATGACATGGATGGAGTAAAGCTTTTGGGACCTTCATTTGCTGATGTGGCATGACTCAAAATGAGAAAAAACATCTGCAAAAATCCATTAATAATCAGAATGTGGAATGTATAAATTATGAATCTAGGAAAATTGAAAATTGTCAAAAATAAAATGGAACACATAAAGATCAATGTCCTAGGTACTAGAGAGCTGAAATGGACTGGTATTGGTCATTTTGAATCAGGCAATCATATGGCCTACTGTACCAGGAATAACAAATTGAAAGGGAATGACATAGCATTCATCATCACAAAGAACATTTCAAGATCTATCCTGAAGTACAATGCTGTCAGTGATAGGATAATATCCATACAGCTACAAGGAAGATTAGTTAATATTACTATTATTCAAGTTTATGCACCAATCACTTAAGCCAAAGATGAAGAAATTAAAATTTTTTACAAAAATACATTTTTTTTTTTTTTTTTTTTAATTTTAGCATTCACTTCATGTTTGTTGAGATACCCTGGGTTGCATGGCTTCTTCTCCTTTAAACTGGATGTGTGGCAACTAGAATGCCATAAAGAAAAGACTGCTCTTGGCCTCCTGACTCTTGCAGAGCTGCAACAGGTGGGTAGCCACCTTGGACACCTACACATGGTTTATGCCTGCCTCCACCTGCATCTGCCACAAAGTCTGACGGCCATGCCCAGTGTCACTGCCAGTGACTACCTTGCCAGACATGGCTTCCATATTCTGGATCAGCCTCGTAAGATGGCCACAGTTTGGTCTATAAGCCTCCAAAAATGATCATGTGACTGAGCAGCTTCTAGTCCTTCTCTCCAGGCTTCTACCCAAGTTCCACTTCCTGTGTTGTGCAACAAATTGACCAAACATTCAATCAAGATGCATTGATAATGACTAGTGATTGGAATGCAAAAATTGGAAACAAAGAAGCATTGGTAGTTGGAAAATATGACCTTGATGATAGAAGTTACATCAGAGATTGCATGATAGAATTTTGCAAGACCAATGACTTATTTATTGCAAATACCTTTTTTCAACAACTTAAACAGTGATGATACATATGAACCACACTAGATGGAATATGTGGGAATCAAATCAACTACATCTGCGGAAAGACATGATGGAGAACAAGGCCAGGGCTGACTGTGAAACAGATCATCAACTGCTCTATACAAGTTTAAGGTGAAGCTGAAAAATATTAAAACATGCCCAGAGGAGCCCAAATATGACCTTTACTATATCCCACCCGAGTTTAGACACTATCTGAAGAATAGATTTGAGGCACTGACCACTAATGACTGAAGACCAGAAGAGTTATGGGATGACATCAAGGTCATCAAACATGAAGAAAGAAAAAAGTAAGTAAAAAGGTAGGCAAGATATATGACTATGACGTCAGAAGAACTAGATGGTGCCTGGCTACCACTGTCAGCCACTCGGAGGGGGATTTATGTAGGAGATCCTGGATAGAGAAGGAGAATAATGTGGAATAAAACTCAAAATCATTTTGGGGGGAAAAAAAAAGAAGAAGGGGACCAGGTTTGCTGGTCTGGTAGAGCCTGGTGGAACCACTGAGACTATGGCCCCTAACTGCCCTTCAGATCTGGAATTGAACCCACACCTGTAGCTTCCAGCCAAACAAAAGACAGGCATATGAGTTGAACATGTACCTGAGGTAGATACACTCCTTGGAGAGAACAATCATGGGAGAAAAATGGGCTGTTTATGCACAGGGAGATAGCTCAGGGGGCAGGAGTGCATGGAGGAATGGACACACTGAAGAGGTAACTATTGAGAGGAAGTGGGAGGGGTGCTGTTGCATTGGGGTAAGTTGTAGTCAATGTCATGAGACAAGGTGTATATGAATTGCTGTATGGAAAGTGAATTTGCTTTGTTAACTTTCACCCAAATCACAATTAAAAAAAAAAAAAAAAAAAAGACAGGTGTGTTAGACTGAATTCTCTAGAGAAACAAAACCAGTAAAGCTTATGTATAGAGAGAGAAAGAGAAATTTATCTTAGGAAAATGGCTTACACACTTATAGAAGCTGGCAAGTCCAAAGTTCTTGGATCAAATGTCAAGCTGGAGGCTTTTCCTGAATCACGCAGCTGCAGGGGCTGAGGAGCTTAAGGTTGGCAGGCAGTATACTGGCTGATGTGTCCAACAAATGACGAATCCAAGATCTCCAGGCCGAATGGTGGATTGTTTGCTCACGGACTGTTGTAGGCAGCCAACAGAATCCCAATCCACAGAAGAGTGTCTCTTTTCCCAGATGTCCATAAATATACTGGAAGTAGGCCACACCCCTAGGGAAACTCCCTTTCAATGAATTGGCTGCTCAAAACATATACATCTGATCCTATCATGGGAATAAGCACATCACAACTGCTTAAACCACACAGGATTGTGGTCCAGCCAAGCTGACACACAGCTCCAACTATCACAACAGGCAAGAAAGAAAAGACCAAAATGGATGTCAGAAGAAACTCTGAAATTTGCTCTTGAATTGAGTAGCTAAAGTGAATAGAAGAAATGATAAAGTAAAAGGGCTGAACAAAAGATTTCAAAGGGTGGTTTAAGAAGACAAAGTAAAGAATTACAATGAAACATGCAAAGACCTGGAGTTAGAAAGCCAAAAGGGGAGAACACACTCAGCATTTCTCAAGCTGAAAGAACTGAAGAAAAATTTCGAGCTTCAAGTTGCAATATTGAAGGATTCAATGGGTAAAATATTGAACAACACAAGAAGCATCAAAAGAAGATAGAAGGAATACACAGAGTTACTGTACCAAAATTGATTGGTTGACATTTAGCCATTTCAGGAGTTTGCATACAATGGAGACCTGATGGGAAGGAAGAAAGAAGTCCAAGGTGCACTGAAGAAATTGGTGAAAAACAAGGCTCCAGGAATTGATGGAATATCTATTGAGATGTTTCAATAAATGGATGCAGTGCTAGAAGCACTCACTTGTTTATGCCAAGAAGTTTGGAAGATAGCTACTTGACCACCTGACTGGAAGAGATCCATATTTGTGCCCATTCTGAAGAAATGTGATTCAACAGATTGTAGAAATTATCAAACGGTATCATTAATATCACACTCAAGTAAAATTTTGCTGAAGACAGAAAGTGGTTGCAGCAGTATATAGACAGGGAACTGCCTCAGGAGAGGATGTGGAATGAAGGCCATCATTGCTGATATTAGATGATTCTTGGCTGAAATCAAAGAATACTAGAAAGGTGTTTACCTGTGTTTTATAGGCTATGCAAAACCCTTCAACTGTGTGGATCATAACAAATATTTTGAAGAGTGAGAATTTCACAACATTAATTGTGTTCATGAGGAACCTGTATGTGGACCAAGAGGCAGTCATTCAAATAGAACAAGGGGAATACATGGTTTAAAATCAAGAAAGGTGTGTGTCAGGGTTCAACCCTTTCACCTTACTTGTTCAGTCTGTGTGGTGAGAAAATTATCCTAGAAGCTGCACATATGAAGAACAATGCTGCATCAGGATTGGAGGAAGAACCATTAATAAACTATGATAGGCAGATGATACAACTTTGCTTGATGAAAGTGAAGGTGACTTAAAGCACTTACCGATGAGGACTGAAGACTACAGCTGCAGTATGGATTACACCTCAACATAAAGAAAGCAAAAATCCTCACAAACTAGACCAATAAGCAACTTCATGATAAATAGAAAAAGTTGTCAAAGATTTCATTTTACTTGGATCCACAATCAACACCTGTTGAAACAGCAGTCAAATTAAACAACATATGGCATTGGACAAATTTGCTGCACAAGGCCCCTTTAAAATGCTAGCGTAAAGAAGTCACTTTGAAGACTGAGGTGGGCTTGACCTAAGCCATATTCTTTTCAGGAACCATATATACAGGTGAAAGCTGGACAATGAATAATTAAGGTTGCAGAAAAACTGATGCATTTGAATCATGGCAAAAAACATTGAATTGAATATACTAGCAAACCAAAAAAACAACAACAACAAAAAAAATCAAACTCACTGCCATCAAGTTGATTCTGACTCATAGTGACCCCCATTGGGTTTCTGAGGTGGTAAATCTTTACAGAAGTAGATTGCCCCATATTCCTTCTGTGGAGTGGCTGGTGGGTTTGAACCAACAGCCTTCTGGTTAGCAGTCAAATTCCTTAGGCACTGTACCACCAGAACTCCTTTAAATATGCTATAAACCAAACCAAACCAAACTCACTGCCATCAAGCTGGTTTAGACTCATAGCGACCCCTCCTTGGGTTTCCGAGGCAGTATCTCTATGGAAGTAGATCCCCCAATCTTCCTTCTGAGGAGTGGCTAGTGGGTTTGAACCACCAGCCTTCTGTTAGCAGTCAAATGTCTTAGACACTACGCCACCAGAGCTCCTGACAATAGACTGTCGGAAAATCGAACAATCTGTCTTGGAAGAAGTACAGCAAAGTACTCCTTAGAATGGCCAGACTTTACTGCTCATACTTTGATCATGTTATCAGGAGGGACCAGTCTTGGAGAATGATATCATGCTTGATGACATAGAAGGTTAATGAAAAAGAGGAAGACTTTCAATGAGATGGATTGAGTCAGTGCTGCAACAATGGGTCCAAGCATGGTGAAGATTGTGAGGTTGGTGCAGGACTGGGTATTGTTTTGTTCTGTTGTACCTAAGGTTGCTATGTATCAAAACCGACTGGATGGTACCTAACAATAACAAGCCTTCCTTGTCTTTCTCCTTTAGTACTGCTTGGTTTTGTGTTTAATTGATTTATTGCAGATGTGAATCAGACCATTGTGATCCATAGGTTGTTCATTAGTTGATTTTTGGAAGTAGATTGCCAGACTTCTCTTCCTAGTCTTAGTCTAGAAGCTGAGCTAAAAACCTGTTCAGCATCACATGCAGATCTCCTCTGCTAGATGAGTGGTGGCTGTGTATGAGGTGCCTTGGCCAGGGCAAAGAGGTACATTGTTCAGGAAGGCAGGGTCTAAATAGGAATGGACCAATTACTTTTGTGGTGGTGATCTGGAAGGATGTCTTGGAAAGGACACTCTTGTGTACACTCTGAAGAGTTAATGGTTTAAATGGAGAAAGTTGTTAGAGGGGGAAAGAGACCTCAGATTAAGAAAAGCACCAGGTTTTTAATGTAATCTTGAATTGTGGTAGAGTATGTGTTCCCTAGAATTACTTAGAAGAATGCAAGTCTTCAAAGGTTTTAGAGCCAGATTTTAAATGACTTTGAAATCCCATATTTATGTGTTTGACTGCATCTGGTGAAGAAATTATTTTGAGCAGAAACAAGATGGAATATTTTATCATTTGATATCTAGTGAAATTTAAGCTATTCATGTTCCCCCTACATTTTTGTATTTGTATTGAATTTGCATTTCAAATTACTTCATGAACCTAATTTTTTTTAGTATTTTAATGCTGTTATCTGCTCAATTATCTTAATTACAACAGAAATAAGAACAATAATTTTCAGCCAACAAACTTTAAATATTTGCCCAGAATTTAGTTCATTTTCTGCAGCAGCACTACTCACCTGCTACATTAATTAATAAAATACTGAGTGAGGAGTCAGCAATAATGATAGCTTCTTACTTTCATACTACTTTCTATGTGCCACCCACTAAATGCTATACATAATAATTCATTAATACTCACCACAACCTTGTTAGATATATTTTGTTATTATTCCCATTCTACAGTGAGGAAACTGAGGAACCAAAAAAAGTTAAATATGAAAAATAAAAAGCTCATAGTAAGCGGCAGAGCTTGGATCTGAACACATACATTGTGGCTTGCTCCCAGGAGCTATGGTGATACAATGGTTAAAGCACTCAGACGATAAGTGAAAAGTCGGTGATTTGAACTCATCAGTCACTCCATGAGAGAAAGATGTGTCAGTAGGCTTCCGTAAAGATCTTGTTGTTATTGTTACATGTCATCGAGTCGGACCCGATTCATAGCGACCCCTCCTTGGGTTTCCTAGGCGGTATCACTATGGAAGTAGATTGCCCCACCTTCCTTTGGAGGAGTGGCTGGTGGGTTTGAACCGCCATCCTTCTAGTTAACAGTCAGCCTTGCAAATCCCATGGAGCAGCAGTTCTATTCTGTCCTTTAGGGTCGCTGTGAATCGGAATTGACGGGACAGCAGGGGTTTTGGCTTTTTAGCAGTATATCTGGCTCGAGTCCTTGCATTTAACTGCATACTCCTGCCTCTCCTTGGTGTGGAAACCAACAAGCAAGAACTGACGGTAATAGTTGTAATCTGCAATTTTATCTTTTTCCGGGTGAAAATGTCAATCCTGAATCAGATTTTCTGGAATTTCCATAGCCCTCAAGGAACAGGAATCCTAACCCTTCTCAGAGGAAGTGAAGGAAAGAGGATTCCAGAGACTCATGAAACTTTAGAGGAAGCAGGTGAAGGTGTTAGGTTACAAATAGAATTTTAGCTGGGGTGTTGTTGGCAGAGAGTCCAGAGCCAGTCTCATTAAAGGAGTCACAACCGTATGTTTTTGCCAAATTATGAGTGTCTGGGAGCCATAGAAATAACAGAAGAAAACTAGTCTTGCCTCATCTAAATTAGAAAGTAGGTTAATAACTCACTGACCGAAAAGTTCACGTAGGATCTTTCTTTTTAGTTTTACATTACAGGCCACCAAGTTTTTGCCATCTAGTGGTCATAGAGCATACTGCAAGAGTTGGAACTCAGAAGTCAAGTCATTCCAGAAATCCAACCAAAAATTCACTCACCAGGTATTTAAAGAGGGTTCACCAAGTGTTCTAGTTACCTAGTGCTGCTCTGACAAGAAATATACCACAAATGGGATGGCCTTAATAAACAGGAGTTTATTCTTACAATTTGGAGGCTTTAAGTCCAAGTTCAAAGTGCCAGGCTCTAGGGGCTGGGTGAAAGCCCCTCAACCTTAGGGTCCAGCTCTGCCTCCTGTTCCTGGCCCACTGGAGCTAGAGGTGTTTCTTCACTCAGACAGCTGCTGGCTGCTGAGGCTGAGAAGCCCCAAGGTTGGCAAAAGTAAAAAGGCACAGTCCTGATGTTACCAAACCACACCGCAGGCCATTAACTTAGGTCCATTGTAAGTCCAAAGGTCAGCAGAGCACAACAGGCTGCTGAGCAATGACACGGCTACATGCAGCGTCTAAGCATGCCATAGGCTGGAGTCCATTCTCAAAGTTTCTTCTTATATAAAGAAAGCAGACCACATGCCCAAAAGCAGCTACTCAGCTGCTCCCAGTAGATTCCACTATGGAGTTGATTACCAGTTTCATCATGGGGAATACTACATCCAGCTGCCCAGCCACTCAGCCAGGCCTAGCCAAGTTGACATACAAACATAAACATCACACCAAGTGGCTCTCTCACTTTCAAGTCTCTTTCCTCTTTTCAGGAATAGAAAATATTTAATGTTATTAGTACCTGTGGATTACTTTAGTTGGAATAAATTTCCTTTTTAATTGAAGGTTTTGAAAATTCTGGCTTTTATCTTTAATTGTAGAATTTATATCTTTCTAATAGATATGAACGTTGGTTAGATTGTTAAGGTAGAATGGAGGGAATTAGACCTTATCACTGTCCTTGAAATCATAAACTGGATAATCTGTAGTGTCTTTCCTTTACATACTTCCTGCCAGGATGGTAGGCAGCAACTGTGTGAAGAGGCCTGTTTAACTTCCCAGCTGCCCCAAGCCTGTACCATCAGATCCCCAGGGGCTTACCCTGGTATATAGTATTTCTCTCTCGACAGTAATCATTGATTTACTCATTTTTTCTTCTCTCTGACGTGCACATCTCCAAAGCAGAAATCCTTTCTAATTCGACTAGCGAATTATGAATTCTCAATAAATAGTTATTCAATGAATGTTGCCAAGGATGTGTGTGTCATACTAACTTGTTCTAGTTTATAATCCCCAAATCAAGTTTAGCCTGCTTGGACAAAAAATCCTGTAGCCAGCCTTAACCTAAGCTTTTCTTAACATGAGCACAGGTCAGCTTCCTCTTTCCCCTGTCCATTTCTTGAACTTCTCTCCTTTTTTCTGCACCAAAATAACCATCCATTAAACCAAAACCAAACTCACTGCTATTGAGTTGGATCTGACTCATAGTGACCCCTCCTTGGCTTTCCAAGGCAGTATCACTACGGAAGTAGATTGCCCAACCTTCCTTCCGAGGAGTGGCTGGTGGGTTTGAACAATCAGCCTTCTGGTTAGCAGTCAAGTGCCTTAGGTACTATGCCACCAGAGCTCCCTTGGCCTTAGTTTAGTAGTACTAAATACAGTTATTTTACATGAACTGCTTGCCCTTAATTATTCAAATAATTAAATGTCATTAAATCATTTAATTGTAACAGTAAATTGTTCATATGCTCAAGATGGACAGCTTTTTGTTTATGTGTCACAGTAGTTATAGGCAGTTCCTGGGTTACACCACCACTGGACAGCTCATATTTGCCCTTTATTGTTATGTAAATTTGCCATAACTCTGAGACAATTGAACCAACCTCTAAACAAAACCACACCCGCTGCAACCTCCATTGGGTTTCCAAGGCTTTGGAAGCTGATTGCACAATCACCTTCACTTGCTGCACGTGCAGCTTTTAAATCTTTAAAAAGGCATCAAGCTTTTTCTTGCACTAAAGGCTAAATAACAACTGCATGCATCTGTTCCAACTCACCTATAAATTCCTTTCTTAAAAAATTTAAGAGCTTGTTTTACATTCAACGTGACATGTACATTTAGTTTCATTCCCCATTCGCCATGTCCAGCCCTAACCCAATCTCCTCCCCTCCCTACCCTATAACCCTCCCCTTGTTCTCTTCATATTTATGCCCTCCTGTTTGTCCTGCATTTCCTCAATTTGAATGTTGGTCCTCTGGTGTCCCATAGTCTATTGCTCTAAGGGATGTATTTCCATAGAGTATGTGGGTGTGTCATCCTGGGTTGAGTGGTCTGCGTGTACATCTTGTTAACTATTGGGCTGAGAACCAGCCCTTGGGGGTATGTTTTATTCCAGGTGCAGAATGTATTCCAGGGCCATAGTATTGGGAGTCTCGCCAGATTTCATCTGACCAGTAATTCTGGTCATTACTGAGTTTTTTCACCTATAAATTCTTAAAGACAGAGTTAGGAATGGATCCTGATTGTAACCCAGGAGTGCCTGGTGCCTGCTTGTATAGCTTAGTTGTGTGCTCATACTTTAATGATGAAAACACATACTTGTGGAATTCAGAGTCATCTTTAGTTATTTCTCCTTCATTGGATCAGATCCAGTGGCAATGCTTCAAATATTAAACAAACTCAAATAAATTATAAATAAAAAGCTACTCTGAAGGATTACTCTAAGTAAAACTATTTGCAGAGATTGGGAGGGAAAGCTTTCTTTTGCTGAAGAGCTTAAATCTACTTTATTTGACCAGAATTTTAAATATATATATATGCTTTCCCTTAAGTATAGCAGTGTTTGGTGGCATTTGATTTAAAATATATTCTGAATTATTTCCTTATATCTTCTGCTGTCCCCTCTAAGTAGATTATTCTGGTTTCAAAGACTTTTAAAAATACACATTCCCCTAATTCTTTTCCTCCTAAAACAGTGCAGCTTTTCTAAGAGTTCTCTGGGTTAAAGACAAGTCTTTATACCCTCAACCTTCACACTTTGCAGATAATCTAGTTCTGTACATTCCTTTGGATTCTTTTTCTATGTACTAACAGTTTGGTCAACAGGAGATAATTTCTTCTTTTGGCACACTGGCCAATTTCATCCTTAAATCTATTAAGATCTCAGATGGTTGTAGGGTAAGGAGAATAGCTAGTTTATTGTCATCGATAGAAAAACACAGGGAATGAGTTTAGTTTGTTTAGTCAACACCTGAACGGAGGGAAATTCCTAATAGAGAAACAGACTGTCTACAAAAAGAGGGGTTGCTATGAGTCGGTCGAGGGCACATAACAACAACATTACATTCCTGGGAGCTCTGGAAGCATAGTGCCTAAGGCATTTGACTGCTACCAGAAGGCTGGCCCACCAGCCACTCCTCGGAAGGAAGGTTGGGCAATCTACTTCCTCCTCAGAAACCCAAGGTGCGGTCGCTATGAGTCAGGTTCAACTCGACAGCAGTCGAGTCCTAGCACTAGAGATACCAAAAGAAATACTTATGATTTTATACATCATAAATTGCCTTTAACTTGATTAACTATCAATTTTATTCACAAACTTCTCAGATTATAGTAGTAAGACAGGGACTTGGGAAATGAGTGTATCAGAAGTAAATTATATGATTAAAATGAAGTGTGATGTATTGTTTACTACTATTGAGTAATGATATTTTTTAAGCTAATCAGTGGTTCTCATCCAGGGCAATTTTTCCCCCATGAGGTGTATCTGGAGACATTTTTGGTTGTCAAGGCTCAGGGAGTAATGCTACTGGTATGAAGTGGGAAGAAGTCAGGGATGCTGCTAAACAGTGTATAGAATGCCTCCTCACCCCACTTGTAATCAAGAATTATCCAGTCCAAAATACTGGTAGTACCAAGGTGGAGAAATTCGGAGTAAATCCTACTGGAAATAGCAAACTAAATGCCAACAGGTATTAGTTTGAAGGCACAAAGAAAAAAATTCTAGTATATTTCTCCAATTTTAGTACATATCTCTAGTAAACAAATTAGGTTTGGAATACATTTGTTAAAATCTCTATTTTTTTAACCTAATTTACCAAAGATAAGTATTTCAGGGGACTATGAATACATGCCTGGGATCTAAAGGTAAACATGTCAAAATGAGACTGAAGTACAAATAAACAGACAAAATGCTTCCAGTCCTTCTTATTCTCTTGTTCAATTTCAAATAATCACTTTCATTATGGTCATATGTTCAAAAGCCAAGAAGTAAATTATGACTGTTTCATTAAAATGTGTTTCGTCTAATGTAATACACAACTAGTAAGCATCTGGTACTGATATTTCATGATATTCATCCTTTGGAGAGCACTTTAAAAGTCTGTTCTCTGCAATCCAGAAGCAAAAGGAGGAGGTTAAGTATTACTCTTACCTATATAAATTTTGAGTTTTGGAGTTTTTTACTGATAGGAGCTACTGCCTCAATAAATAATAGTAATAATATAAAAATTTGAAAAGTTCATCAGTAAGAGAGAAGCTGAGACATTTGCCTGTACATGAAAGAGATAGAAAAAATGTTTTATTTATTATCATGTATCAAGGTGATCAAGATTTTAATAAACATCTTAATCCTCACAACAACCCTGTGAGGTAGGTAAATCATTGTTTTGTAATAAACTAGTATTATTCCAAATAAAGTGCAATTGTTAAAATAACTCTGCATGAAGAGTAACTTTAATAATGACATAATTTACACTTTAATATTTGTTTTTGTATGCTCAGATTTATGTAATAAGGTGTCTGTGGAAAAGTTTACTGTGACTCAAATCTTATTTAAATATAATCGAGACACCATTTAAGTAATGGTAAATCCCTTTGTAAAATAAATCAATATTTATGTAAAAAAGGAATTTTCATAGTATTTGCTCAAAGTTATACAAATACTACATTTATCTATTCTCATTCTTCGGCAAATTATCTTAATGTGGCACCAAACCAATATAAGATTTTATTTACTGAATTAAACCTCAGTGATTTGGTATATGGCAGTGAACTGTGTTGTCACATAAAAGTTCTCTAAATATATTGCACTTAATCTCAACCCAAAACCTAAGGCAGACCATTTATTAAAATGTAAACACTAAGTAGAGGCTGATAAATTTCAAAAAAGTATTTTTCCTTGAGAATCTTACTTTAATTTTTCCTTTGAAAGGAGAACAGATCTTAGGGTCTTTATAAAAAAGCGTAATACTCTGATAACTATAAAATTCTAGTGATTTTCACTGCAAATGAAAGCCTCATGCTATCAATTTATCACATACAAGGGAGCCAGCAGATGCCACCCCAAAAATTTAACTAGTTTTTTCTCTGTCAATATACGATTTACAAGGAAAAGAAATATTCCCAGGCATTCATTTTCCTCTTAAATATACAAAGTACTTTTCTATTGTTTGTCCAACATTAGTAAACATCTAGATGCTTAATATTTTTTATAGTTGACTTATCTGCAAAATACATTTTTAAGACAATTTCTGTTAGATTTAATTATGAGATAAATATTTAGGATATTTATAGAATTTATTTGTAACAATAACTTTAATTAAGCTTGGAAGCTTATTTAACACTTAAAATCCAATGGAAAAGTTTACAATACTTTAGAGCAAGTGGTTAAAGTAATTTTCCATTATAAATAGTTCAAGTCCAGAAAAAACACTCTCATCTACGTACTTTAAAAATTGCTGTAGACAAGTCAGGCAAATCAACGGGTAATATAACCTAATCCATCTATAAGTTGTACATTCAAATCCATACCAGACCCAACAGTGCACTTTGGATTACAGTGAGGTAGGGCAAAGCAAGAGAGTCAGATGTATTCTGAATTGTTAAATTTATATAAACTGAAATATTGACTTCTACCCAGCTTTTATTTGGATATCCAAAAAGAAAACTTTAGAACTCAAAGGACAAAGCATTTTCTTGGATTCAAGGACAGAATTGTAAAAACGGTTGCCAAAAAATCCAAAACTGTTGACGTTCATATAAATAAAAACTACAAAGTCTACAAGATTTTTTTATTTCAACATAAAATATGCTTGTATAAAAATAACCCAGGAAATATAAAAAAGTACAAACATTTTGCATAGATAGAAATAGAAAACATTTATCTGCAGCTAAGCACTGGATAATACACCTCTGAAACTAGTATAGTTGAACTATTTCCTTGGATACCAAGTATATACAAAAGAAGCCCTTAATCTGGGGAGCATGGGCAGGAGGGAAACAATTTAATTCAGCATCAGTCTATATTTATTTTTCTGTTGCTCGAATATAAACCAATGATGACAAGAGGAGAAACTCTGGGGGTTTATTTAACAAAATTAAATTCACATTTCTGAGGCCATCATAGTGCATCCAATGTCCATCAATCTGGAAAGCTGCAGAATAATGATGTTCCTCTTTGTTAAATAATGTGGCACCTTCCAATAAATACCTGCAAAACAAATGACCAAGTGTAGCAGAAAATTATAATAATTAGTTAAGATAAATATTCCTTAAATTCTTAACTATGGAATTAAAATAAATCAAGATTATTTACATTCTGCTCCCTTAAAAACACATCCACCTGTATAAATCATGTACTGTAACTGGTAATTTGGAATAAAATGTTTAAGAATCTTTTTTATTTTAAGGTGAAAGTTTTCACCACAAATTAGATTCCCCTTCAACAATTTTTATATCAATTGGTCTGTGCCACTGGTTATAAATTTTACACTGTGTCAGCATTCTCATTATTATTTCCATTTTATTTGTTCCGTTTCCATTGATCTAGCTTTCTTTCCTGTCCTTGCTTTCTCGTCTTTGCTTTTGGGTAAATGTTGACCATTTTAGTCTTAGATAGTTCATTGTTTAAGGGAGCACATTACTCACAGGTGCTACTGTTTATTTTATTAGTCAATCTATTATTTGGCTGAAAGATGATCTGAAAAAATAGCTTCAATTCCATGCTCAAAGGTTATCTTAAGGTGATAGTTTTGGTGGTTCTTCTAGTCTCTATTGGTTCAGTAGGTCTGGCCTATTTTTGGAATTTGAGTTTTGTTTTACATTATTCCCCTAATCTATCCAGGTCTTTCTTTTGTGTCCCTGGCCAGAACAGTCAGTAATGGTAGCTGGGCACCACCTAGTTCTGGTCTCAAGTTAGAAGGCTGTGATTTGTATGGGCTATTAGTCCTGTGGATTAGTTTCTTTGTTGAAACTAATTATCTTGTGTTCCACATGAGTAGAGATCAAGAGTTGTATATTAGATGGCTGCTTGTAAGCTTTTAGACCCCAGACACTACTCACCAAACCAGCATGTAGAAGTTATCTTTGTGAACTATGTTATACCAATTGACTAAGTTGTCCCCAAGACTACAGTCCCAAGCCTTTTAACCCTGTAAACTAATTCTGCTGGTTATTTGGATATGTTTAGGAAGTCTCTGTAACTGTGCCTATGTGGTTTGTTATATATGTGGATATATGTGCAGTACATACAAATGTGTGTGTGTGTTTGTGTGTGTGTATACAGGTACATTTATTAGCACATGCCTCCTATACACATACATGCATCCATATCCATCTATGTAATCACATACTTTTTTGTTTTTAACTGTTGGTGCAAAATTGTTAAGTACAGCATTTGACAAAATTTTCCCTTTTTTCTCATGTACTTCTTAGTGACCTTATTTACCTTGGTCAAGTTGTGCTGACTTTACCCAAATTTGGTCTTGCTTTTCTCATCACCAAAAATGATAAGTTCTACTATCTGGAAAGTGATTCTCCCTCTCTCTTCCTCCCCTCCCTGGTAACCATAAAAGAACTTTGCTTTCTGTGTATTTATCTATTCTTGACTTTTTATAGTACTGAAACATAGTTCACAAATATTTATCTTTTTGTGACTGATTTATTTCATTCAGCATTAATATCCTTCAGAAGGAGCTCTGGTAGCGTAGTGCCTAAGGCACTTGACTGCTAACCAGAAGGCTGGCGGTTCAAACCCACCAGCCACTCCTCGGAAGGAAGATGGAGCAATCTACTTCCATACTGATAGTGCCTCGGAAACCCAAGGAGAGGTTGCTATGAGTCGGGTCTGACTCGACATGCATATAACAACAACAATAACAGTGTCCTTCAGAAGGAGCTCTGGTGGCACAGTGCCTAAGGCATTTGACTGCAAACCAGAAGGTTGGTGGTTCAAACCCACCAGCCACTCTGCAGAAGAAAGACTGGGCAATCTCCTTTCATAAAGATTTACTGCCTCAGAAAACCAATGGGGGTCACTATGAGTTGGAATTGACTCAATGGCAGTGGGTTAATGGCCTCCAGATTCATCCATGTTGTAAGATGTCTCATAGACTTCTCATTATTCTTATAGTTGTATAGTATTCCATCATATGTATGTACCAGTTTTTAAAATCCATTCCTCCATTGATGAGCACTTACGTTATTTCTATCTTTTTGCTATTGTGAATAATGTTGCAATGAACGTAGGTATGCATATGTTTATAAATGTCACTACTCTTATACATCTAGGATATATACTGAGGAGTGGAATTGCTGGATTATAAGATATTTCTATTTCTAGCTTTTTGAGGAAATGCCATACTGTTTTTCATAGTGTTTGTACCATTTTACAATCCCACCAGCAATGTATAAGGGTTCCAATCCTACTACAACCTCACCATCATTTGTTACTTCTGTTTTGTTGGTCATTGCCATTTTTGCAGGGGTAAGATGATACCTCCTTTTAGTTTTAACTTACATCACTCTAATGGCTATGATCACAAGCATCTTTTCATATATTTGTTGGCTGCATAAATGTCCTCTTTGTTGAAGCATTGGTTCATATCCTTTGCCCATTTTTGACTGGATTATTTTCTTTTCATTGTTGAGTTGTTGGAGTTTTCTATATAGTTTAGAGATTAGACCTTGATCTGATATGTCTTTGTCAAAGATTTTTTCTCAGTGTGTAGGTTCTCTTTTTACTCTCTTGGTAAAGTCTTTTGATGAGCACGAATGTTTAATTTTTAGGAGGTCCCAGCTATCTAATTTGTCTTTTCTTGTTTGTGTATTTTTACTTTTTTTTGATAGGCTATTTATGCAGAAGAGTAAGTCCCTAGTTTTGACCCTATGTTATCTTTCAGAAACTTTATTGTTATTGTTACCTTTCAGAGACTTTATTGTTTCAGAAACTTTATTGTAACTCTTAGGTCTTTGAGTGATTTTGAGTTAGTTTTTGTGCATGGCATGAGGTATAGATCTTGATTCATTTTTCTGAATATAGATAACAAGTTCTGTCAGCACCATTGGTTAAAGAGACTGTCTTTTCCCTACTGAATGGACTTTGACCCTTTGTGGAAGATCATCTGCCAGTAGTTGGATGGGTTTATTTCTGGGTTCTCAATTCTATTGCACTGGTCTATGTATATTTCATTTTATCAGTATCAGGCTGCTTTTAATACTGTGGCTGTACATTAAGTTTTGAGATCAGAAGTGTGAGGCCTCTTGCTTTGTTCTTCTTCAATATTGCTTTAACTATTCGGGGCTTCCTTCCTTTCCATATAAAGTTGGAGATTAGTTTTTCCATTTCATTAAAGAATGCTGCTGGGATTTGGATTGGGATTGCATTTTATCTATAGATCACTTTTGGTAGTACTGACATTTTCAGTGTTAAGTCTTCCAATCCATGAGCATGGAATATTTTTCCATTTATGTAGATCTCTTTCAGTTTCTTGCAGGAGTATTTTATAGTTTTCCTTGTATAAGTCTTTTATGTACCTGGTAAGGTTTATTCTTAGGTATTTTATTCTTTTGGGGCATTGTTGGTGCATTTGGATTTTATTAAATGCTTTTTTTGGTATCAGTTGAGATGATCATATGATTCTTTTTTTTTTTTTATGTGGTATGATATCAATAGGTATGAATTTACTGCTGTTGTTTTGTTGCTTTTATTTATTTTTTGTGGTGTTAATGGTTTCTTTGTTCCACTTAATTTTTTGTGCTGAGTTATTTTTGTTTACAGGTTTTCATTTTTGTTGTTGTTCATTTTGTGTTTGTTGGTTCTTTTTGATATTCTTTATTTTTGTAGTAGATTTATTAATCTTCTTAGTGGTTACCCTAAAATTTACCTTTATTTTCCTAAAGTTTATAGCAGTTTGTTATATCTTGATATTGCTATTATTTTCTCTACATATGGAAGTTCTGTATTTACACGATTTCTTTTCCCTTTTTGTTTAAAGTTGTCATCATTTCAGATTGAGACCTCTGGTTCTCTGTTCTCAGTTTTGTAGCTTTATTTTGCTTTTGAGAATTCTTTATTTGGACTGGTGTCTGGGTAATTCTGTTTTATGTCTTCATCTCTAGTTGCTGTCTGATGTAGCTGGTTCTGTGTAGACCTCCTTTAATATTTCTTGTAAGACTAGTCTGGTTTTTATACATTCCCTTAATTTCTGTTTATCTGGGACTGTACTAGTTTCACCATTATAGTCGGAAGACAATTTTGTTGGATACATGATTCTTGGTTGGCAATGCTTTGTTCTTTCTGAGTGTTGTATATTGCATCCCATTGCCTCCTTGCCTGCATATTTTCTGCTGAGAAATCAGAGCTTAGTCTTATTGGCACCCCTTTGTAGGTGATACTTTTTTTTTTTTTTTTCATGAGCTGCTCTTGGCATTCTTTTTTTTATCTTTGGTTTTGGAAGGTTTGATTAGCATATGTCTTGGTGACTTTCTTTTGGGGTGTATCCTGTAGGGTTTGCTGAGTTTCTTTGATGGAAACTTTCTGTGTTTCATGATAATAGGGAAGTTTTCTACCAATAAATATTCTACAATTCTCTCTGTGCTTTTCTTTCTCTCACCCTGTTCTGGAATTACAATTACGTGTAAATTATTCCTCTTGATGGTATTCCACATAACTCTTAGGCTTTCTTCATTCTTTTTTCTGATTGTTCTTCATACAAATTAGTATAAGGGATTTATCCTGTGTTTCATGGATTCTTCCTTCAAGAATCTTTTTAATGGATGTAATTTAAGAATTTTTGTTTTTTAACTTTTTTTTTTTTTT
>NW_006921852.1:1990711-1992228 GCF_000298275.1 Orycteropus afer afer
CAAGCATTTAACCACTATCACACTGCCACTTACTGACTCCCTAACATAGATTCTGATCCTATTCAGAATATATGAATTTAGAGACAGCTGAGTTTTCAACAATGTCGTAAGGGTTAGTCAAAATCAAAAAAGAATAGCAGGAAAAATGTAAAAGTAATTAAAAAAAAAACACTTAAAAACACACTTACTTGTGATCAGATAAATCCAAGTAATAGGGTACATATGCCAGATCTTCAGATTTCCAATGCTGCATATTTAAGACAACAAAAGGGGGTGCTCCATGGCAGAAAATTCTTTGGGAAAATTCTCTTAAGCCACCACACCTAAAATGGAAAACTATCATGAACATTACTACAATTGGGACAAAGCTGCCTTTTAACACTTCTGGATTGTCTTTATGACTTTAATTTCCCAGAAGTTTAAGTCATAAAGTCATACAGGTAAATTTGTAAGGTAAATGTTATTCTTTTTAGGTACTGTTGAGTCTGTGCTGACTCACAGCAACCCTATGTTCAACAGAATGAAACACTGCCCAGTAAGTATGATACATAGGTAAGCATAATTACCTATCGTAAGTATGGGCAATGGTTTGGCTTATTACCCAATCTATCTATTCCCAGGAGCCATGGTAGTGCAGTGGTGAAAAGCACTCAGCTGATAACCAAAAGTTTAGTGGTTCAAACCCACCAGCCAATCTATGGGAGAACGAGGTGGCAGTCTCCTTGTGTAAAGATTGATAGCCTTGGAAACCCTGTTCTACTCTGTCTTACAGGGTTGTTATGAGTTGAAATCAATTTGAAGGCAATGGGTTTGGGTTTTGTTTTACCTGTTCCTAGAGTTTACAAGCTGTGAGATTATTTGTACTGGAAATGATACTTTAAAAACTCTATAAAAAGTTCTGCTGAACTGATATAATAGCTTTTTCTTAGTATTATCAGGTATTGAACACATGGATCAGAATATAACAAATAAAATTATACAGTAAAATCTTGATTAACCACAATGCTCAGGGTACAGTATTCTGGTTAACAAACATTATTGACTAAACTAAGTTAACCAGAAAACTATTACTGTTGTTCTATTTGTTACTAAAAATGCTTCTAAAACACATTAGTTCACCTTCTGGACTTAATAAGTACAATTAATTAAACAGTTTAATCTTTTCTTCTTTTGTAATTAATCAGTTGTAAGATTATCCTTCTAAATACTCATTGTACAATATTATAGATAAAGAAACTGTTAAGAGAATGGGTTGAATATGTTCTACTCTGGATTTTTTGTTTGCTTTATCATGTTGAATTTTTTGGTTGCCCTTTACCTCTTTCTCCTAAATGTGCAGTGCAGAAAAAAATCCAGTTAATTGAGGGTCCCGATTAGCTGGGTTCCGGTTGTTGTTGTTGTTATGTGCCATCGAGTCGACCCCGACTCATAGCAACCCCTCCTTGGGTTTCCGAGGCAGTATCACTACAGAAGTAGGATTGCCCAACCTTCCTTCCGAGGAGTGGCTGGTGGGTTTG
>NW_006921852.1:1993508-1996359 GCF_000298275.1 Orycteropus afer afer
CCAGGCAGCTACCCAGCTGCTTGTGGTAGATCCCACCATGGAGTTGATTGCCAGTCTCCTCATGGGGATTAACTACCACCAGCTGCCCAGCCACTCAACCAGGCCCAGCCAAGTTGACACACAAACCAAACTACCACAAATATGATGCAAACATTTTAAGTATCTAAGATAAGCACTGGTGACACAGTGGTTAAATGCTTGGCTGCTAAACAAAAGGTCAACGGTTCGAACTCACCAGCCACTCAGAGGGAGAAAAATGTGGCAGTCTGCTTCCATAAAGATTACAGCCTTGGAAACCCTATAGGGCAGTTATACTTTGTTTTATAGGGTCACCATGAGAAGGAATCAGCTTGTTGGCAATGGGTGAGAAGCATAAAATATTATTATTAATGCAGAACTGTAATTATTTCATTATAGTTCCAAATCATTTACAAATTAAAAGATATGCTTTTTTGAAAAAAGGAGGCCTGTTGATGCACTGGTTAAGTGCTTGGCTGACAACCAAACTGGAAACCAGTTGTAATTGGCTTGATGGCAATGGGCTAGTTGGCTGACTTTTAAAAAACAAGATAAATTTCTGAAACCCCTTCAGTCCATGATGATGTACAGCAAGGTAACTTTTCCCCCAATAGAGATTTCAAATAAACATCATCATAACAACACAACTTACTCCATGTCATGTAATATTTCTTTAATATACAGCATCACAACTACTATACACTAACATATAAAGGTTAGAATTAACCAGAAATACTGTCAGATCTGTAATGGGCATGGTTTACTAGTTTCCATCTCTTCTTCTTCTTTTTTTTTTTTTGCAGTGTTTCCTCCCCTCTCCTCCTCCCCTGCCCCCCGGCAACCAACAATGAAAGTTTTCCTCCATATATAAACATTTCCTTGATCCTCCACAACAATGAACTAACACTGTATTTGGCCTTCTGTGATTGACTTATACTACTCAGCATAATGTCCTCCAAGTTCCTCCATATTATGTGGTATTTTGCAGATTCTACATTATTCTTCAGTGCTGCATAGCATTCCATTATATGTATGTACCATAGTTTGGTCAGCCACTCTTCCGCTATAAATCTTAGGGATAAGTCCCTTGCTAGATATGTAATTATCGGCAAATATGAATTTGTTGCTGTCATTTTTGTTATGTGCTTTTTCATGGTGATTTCTTTGTTCCATATAATTTTCTATGCTGAGCTCATTTTTATAAATTGTGTTATCACTTCTTTCATTGCTATTGTTTTAGTGCTGGTCTTCTTTTTTGATGTGAAGTTTTATCATTTTTCTTTGAGGTTACCCTGTGATTTATAGTTTTCTTCCCAAGTTTAGAATAGTCCATTCTATCCTGTAGTTGTCTTGACTTCCCTACCATCTAGAATTTCTGTAACGACACAGTTTTTCCCCTCTTTTTGGTTTGTAGTTGTCCTCATTGGACAATTGATGTCTCTGGTTTCCTGTGTACAATCTTGTAGGCTTATTTAATTTGGATACTTCCATAGCTAGGTTGGTTTCTGGGTTATATCATCATGTGTATTAATGGTCAGTTGTTGTTGGCTGGTGTTGCTTCTCTGTCAAAGGGCTCCCTATAGCATCTCTTGTAAGGCTGGTCTGGTTTGAACAAATTCCTTTAATTTCTGCTTATCTGGAAATGTCCTAATTTCATCATCATGTTTGAGGGACAGTTTTGCTGGCTACATGATTCTTGGTTGGAAATTTTTCTTTCAGGGTTTTATATATACTATCCCATTGTCTTCTTGCCTGCATGGTTTCTGCCAAGAAATCTGAGCTTAGTCTTATTGGTTGCCTCTTGTAGGTAACTTTTCGCTTTTCCTGTGCTGCTCTCATGATTCTGTCTTTGTCTCTGGTTTTGATGAGTTTGATGATGACATGTCTTGGTGATTTTCTTTTGGGGTCTATCCTGTTTGGGGTTTGTTGGACTTCCTGAATGGATATATTCTCACTTTTCATCATACCAGGAAAAGTCTCTTCCAATAAATCTTCGACAATTTTCTCTGTGGTTTTATTTTTCTCTTCCTGTTCTGGAATTCAAATTACACATAGGTTACTCCTTTTGATGGTATTCCACATTAACCTTAGGCTTTCTTCATTTTGTTTTGATCTTTTTTCTGATTTATCCCTTTTCAAAGAAGTGTTTAGGTATTTGCCTTCAATCTCCCTAATTCTGTCTTCCATTGATGAAATTTTGCTCCTTAGCCCATTCAATGTCTTATCTATTTCTGAAAATTTAGTATTAATCTTCTGGATTTCTGTGTGTAGATTTTGTATCATTTCTAATTTTTCATTTATTTTGTCATTTTGTTTTTGCATTGTCTTTTGAAATTGTTCTAGGGTTTTCTCTGTGTTTTCCTTGATCTGTCTCTCAATTCATTGAAAATGCCTAAATATAATTCTTTTGAATTCCTTATCAGGGACTTCCAATGTGGCATCTTCCTCAGGGATGTGTTTTGGGTCTGTATCCTGGTGCCGTTTCTCCTGCTTTATCTTTCTTCTTTGTGTGGACTGTGATGCTCTGTTGTCTCCGAGGCACTGTGACATTTTTGTGTTTATATTTAATTGCTGATTGTATGTTGGAGTGACTTGCCCACTATTTTTGTTTTCTTTGTATGTTATCTACACAAGCAGGGCACTGTGCTCCTCTATTTGCTAGTTGACAGCACTTACATACTCACCACTTGTCTCCTTTATTGTTGTCAGCCTTTCGTATGTCCCTCCTGACCTTGGCAAACAGAGCTTATTCTTAGGTCCGTGGAATCCGAATGAAAATGCTATCACTTTAAAGTCCAAAATGGTTGCCACTTGTAAAGATTCAAAATGGCTG
>NW_006921852.1:1996584-2014126 GCF_000298275.1 Orycteropus afer afer
CTGACAGTCCGCAGTTTTGACCATCTCTGTACTCACTGTTTTCATTCAGGTTTTTCCACTAGTTGGTGCCTAATCCACTTCTGCATAGTTCCTTTCAAAGCTCAGGACTCCAGGATTATCTTCTGTATCTCTGTCAATTGGTTTTTCTTTTCTTTGTTGAAGAGGGACTATGTTGCTTGTCTGCCTATTCCTCCATCTTACCGGAAGTCCAGTTTTGACCTCTTCTATTGAGGAATTTTTAATATTAAAATTGGCAAAATATTTGGACAGGAGTTCAATGAAAAATTCTGGCTAAGCATTTATAAAATGGCAGACTAAAATTGTTCAATTTCTGACAAAATTCATTAGACAAGCTGATAAATGATCTTTTTTTTCATTTGCTAACAGAAGGAATGAAACAGAGTTTATACTTAAGAATACATATGAATTTTATTTAGTACAAAAAAGTTTAAGAGTTTTTACTTCAGATGGAACTTAAAGTTCACTAAATGCACGGAAAATGTTTAATATTTAAAAGCTGTTGCGTAGTGCCTAAGGCACTGACTGCTAACCAGAAGGCTCGTGGTTCAAACTCACCAGCCACTCCTTGGAAGGAAGGTTGGGCAATCTAGTTCTGTAGAGATACTGCCTCAGAAACCCAAGGAGGGGTCGCTATGAGTTGGGACCAACTCAACAGCAGTAAGTTTGGATTTTTGGTTTTAACACTGACTAAATTGAAGGGATAGATAGGTATCTATAAAAATTAAAGAAACCTAAGACAAATGAATAGAGCCAAAATAATACAAGAAAACAGTGAAAGTGTATTTCAGAAAAAAGAGGAATTGGTAGAATCTAAAATGAATAAAATATTTAAAACTTCCCATAAGCAGCATGTTATAATATTAATCTAAACAGGCTATAAAAAATGTGAATTTAATAAGATAGGTTATATGATCTACATTCCCAAATGCACACTTTCTTTGAGGCTTTTCTTTTGAATCGTAGGGCTAAATATCCTTTCTGACAGCAGTGTGTTTGGGTCTATTTTTCTGTCTCATTTTCTTCCACTAGCAATTATCCCTTTCAAGCGCATGTCTCCTGGTGGCTTTAATGTTTCCCAGCGTTCCACCTGGGCTTGCCAATTTGGTCTCCCTTCCTGTCTTTACCAGCTGGGATGTCTGCATTCTTTCTAAAAAGTGAAAATACTCAGCTGGCTTTCTGTACCTTTTCTTGTCATTGTAAAAGGTTATCATACCACCATCCTCTCCAAGTGTTAGATTCCAACACTGAGGCTCCTCTCTGTAACTATACTCTGGCTATGACATGAAGGAGTAATTTCAGTATTTTTGTTCCTATGGAACTAGCCAAGAGACCTAATTCAAAGAGTCAAACACATCAAAATAATAGTAAGTGCTCTGTAAGAGGCTAAATTGACAACACAAGGAATTAATATCCATCACAGTCATATCCCACCATTGGTCTGTCAATTTGTTGTACTGTGGTAGTTTGCATGTTGCTGTAAGGCTTGAAGCTATGCACCAGTATTTCAAATACCAGCAAGGTCACCCATGGTGGACAAGTTTCAGTAGAGCTTCTAGACTAAGTACAAACTAGGAAGAAGGATGTTGTGGTGTACTTCTGAAAAAAATGGCCACTGAAAACCTTATGAATAGCAGTGAAACACTGTCTGATGTATTACTGGAAAGCTTTATGAATAACAGTGAAACAATGTCTAATATAGTGCTGGAAGATGAGCCCCTCAAAATATGACTGGGGAAGAGCTGCCTTCTCAAAGTAGACTCGATTTTAATGATGTGGATGGAGTTAAGCTTTCTGGACCTTCATTTGCTGATGTGGTATGACTCAAAATGAGAAGAAATAACTGCAAATATTCATTAATAATTGGAACATGGTATGTATGAAGTATGAATTTAGGAAAATTAGAAGTTGTGAAAAATGAAAAAGAACGCATGAAGCTTGATATCCTACACATTAGATGAGCTGAAATGGACTGGTACTGACCATTTTGAATCAGACAATCACAGAATCTACTATGACAGAAATTGAAGAGGAATGATGTCACTTAGAACACTAAGGTGCACCTGACCGAAGCCATGGCATTTTCAATAGCCTCATACGCATGCAAAAGCTGGATAATGAATAAGGAAGACCAAAGAAGAATTGATCCATTTGAATTATGGTGTTGGGAAGAATACTGAAAATACCATGGACTTCCAGGAGAATGAACAAATCTGTCTTGGAAGAAGTATAGCTAGAATGCTTCTTAGATGTGAGAATGGCCTGACTTCATCTCATGTACTTTGGCTATGGTGTCAGAAGAGCCCAGTTTCTGGAGAAGGATATTATGCTTGGTAAAATAAAGGTCAGTGAAACAGGCGAAAACTCTCAATGAAATATCCTGACACAGTGGCTGCAATGATGGGTTGAAGCACAGCAAAGACTGAGGATGGTGCGTGACTGGGCAGTGTTTTGCTGTACACAGGGTTGCTATCAGTCAGAGCCAACTCAATGGCACCTAACAACAACAACAATTCAAAACAAGTGTAAAACATTTTTATATTAAATAATCCATTATTTTGCCACTGAAATAATTGTTAGCTTTGCAAAGTATATTCTAAGATGTTTGGATGTAATAGACTCACATTTTTTGTATGGGACTTACTGTCATCTTGTATCTGTATGTGATTGCTTTACGCTAAGGAATAATTAGTTATACAAGTTATGCACTTTAAGTAGTGTAACCATACATGTGTGGGTGTATTTTTTAAAGTACTGTTTATTAAAAAAGGTATATAATCTTATTTTTTCTGAAAGTGACAAAACAGACTTTATGAGCAACTTACTTTATAATAATTATGCGCTGCTGATCTTCCTGTACTCGAGTTGGGCATCTCCAGTTGGAACAGTAACTCTCTTGAATGGTAGACATGAGATTTTCAAGATTTCTTGTAAAATTATCATGCTCATTCCCAAACAAATCAATTACTAGTGAAGCTTTATGAACTTCAGATTTGTACTGCTGTTTTTCCATCTTGTCCCAAATCCAAAGTAGCTTCACAGTTGTAAAACTGTAGGTGTCCATTAAATAAAGAAAACAGTCTATAAACTCTCTACCTAAATGAAGAGAGAGTTCCCTGGGGAAATTTTCATTTTCATTAAGAATGACATATAATAACATCAAGAATCCATCTATGGTGCAGGTATTTTTCAGTCTTATTTCAACATAGAGTGGTGTACAGGATACTGCCTTGCGGCCAGCTTTGAGAGTGAAAACACCTCCCCAAGGAAGAACAGGCCTCCAAAATGAGCGATCTTGGTTATAGTTATTTTTAATTGATGCTTTGATCTCTTCAAACAGTGTCTTCATCCTGAATTTTAAAGGTATAAAATACAACATATAAACTTGTGACTTTGCATGTTAAATATATGAGATATATTAAGTGAAAATAAAGCTATGTAAAGATTTCAACTAAATATGGTTAAATGTTCTCCCAACGCAACAAAAAAAATTTAAAGCTATTCAAGCTATGTCCTGGTTACCTAGTGCCGCTCATGGGATGGCCTTGACAAACAGGAGTTTATTCTCTTACAGTTTGGAGGCTTTAAGTCCAAGTTCAAAGTGCCAGGCTCCAGGGGCTGGGTGAAAAGCCCCTTAACCCTGTGGTCTAGCTCTGCCTCCTGCTCCTGGCTCACTGGAGCTAGAGGCATTTCTTCACTCAGACAGCTGTTGGCTGCTGAGACTGATAAGCCCAAGGTTGACAAGTCAAAAGGCACAGTCCTGATGTTACCAAACCAAATGTCAGGCCAGGAATTCAAGTTCATTGTAAGTCCCAAGGTCAGCAGAGTGTGGCAGGCTGCTGAACAATGACATGGCTACATGCAGGGTCCAAGCGTGCCATAATGCTAGAGATCATTCCCAAAGACATTTCTTATATATGGGAAGCAGATCACATACCCAAAGCAGCTACTCAGCTGCTTGTGGTAGATCCCACCATGGAGTTGACTGCCAGTATCATCATGGGGAATGACTACCACCAGCTGCCCAGCCATTCAACCAGGCCCCGCCAAGTTGACACACAAGTTTAACCACCACAACTCCACCTCTTGTCAACTTGGCATCTGTACAGATCTCTCTCACTGGGTGGCTCCAGTCCCCTAGTTCCTCTAAGTGGCGACCTCACCCTCTTGGCCTGGAGGACCCGTTCCTCTCCCTCTTGGGCATAGCAGCCCTGCCCCCTCACTCTTGGGCAGCGGCTATGGCTCCATCCCACTGGCTCACATGAACGAGCAGCCTACACTCCAGAACTAAGGCTTGGCTCTCTGAAACCTAGGGGGCTGTGGTCATTCTACCCCCAAAGGTCATAGTCCTACCCTTCCAGGGTGAGGCAGCTCTGCTTCTATTTTCTTGGTCTCCACTTCTGCCGATTAACGCTGAAGGCAACCTACTCCGCTGGAAAACCCTGCCCCAAAAGCACTTGGCTTTCTTGCTCCATGGGCTGGACAACCTGCTACTCCATTTTGTGCCAGTCTTTTCTACCACTTAATGCCCGAAGGTAACCTACTCCATCAGTAAGCCGCCTAACCAAAGGCATCAAGATTTCTCCTCCATGGGCTGGTAAGGCTGTCGCTGTCTCATGCTGGTTCTCTTGGCTCTGCTCCTGCCGTCTCTCATGCCAGTCTCTCGGCTCTGCTCCTGCTGTCTCTCATGCCGTATGCCGGAGTCTCTCTGCCAGGGCCTTGGGTCAAGGATGCACTCCACTCCTGTTTCCACATTTTAGGTATCTGTCAGAGCAGCACCCCACTCTCTTGGTACCAAATTCTATTCTGGTTACCTAGTACCACTCTGACAAGAATATACCACAAATGGGATGGCCTTAACGAACAGGAATTTATTCTGTTACAGTTTGGAGGCTTTAAGTCCAAGTTCAAAGTGCCAGGCTCTAGGGGCTGGGTGAAAGCCCCTCAGCCTTGGGTTCCAGCTCTGCCTCCTGCTCCTGGCCCACTGGAGCTAGAGGTGTTTCTTCACTCAGACAGCTGCTGGTTGCTGAAACTGACAAGCCCAAGGTTCACAAGTCAAAAGGCACAGTGCTGATGTTACCAAACCACACGGTCAGGCCATTAATTCAAGTTCATTTTAAGTCCCAAGGTCAGATGAGCATGGCAGGCTGCTGAACAACAACATGGCTGCATGTAGGGTTCAAGAGTGACATATGCTAGAGACCATTCCCAAAGCTGCTTCTTACATAACCCAAAGCAGCTACTCAGCTGCTTGTGGTAGATCCCACCATGGAGCTGACTGCCAGTGTCATCATGGGGAACGACTACCAGCAGCTACCCAGCCACTCAACCAGGCCCAGCCAAGTTGACACACAAACATAACCAGCACAAGCTATGTACCATTTTCTTAGCAACATGAATGGTGCAGAGCATTTCACAAACTGCTATCTTTTTAAAAAAATTTTTTTTTGAGATACAGAATGACCATTTGAAGGGCCATTATAGTAGCTATATTATTGATTTTGTCTATGATATAGGAAAATCAATGTAATAAAAAAATCCTAAATGAAATAAAATTATTTAAAGATATAATTAAATTTGGTTAGGTATACTCCTAACGTAAACCTCCTCTTCCCCCCAAAATATATCTTATTTTCTTGTAAATATGCATGGTCCTATTTAAGAAACCGATATATTAAAATCCTTACTTGGAGTACAGAATAATGGTCATTTGATAGTCTTTATATTAATCACACTACATATTTAATTTGTGGTATAGAAAAATCCTGTTGTGATAGGTTAATTCTACCATTTAACTGTGAAAGATGACACATGGGAAGTAACTGAAAAGTTAACTGAATAGCAATGTAACTAATACAAAAATCATTTCTATCTACTTTAGGATTTGTACTTTTAATTTAGAACTGTGCTGATATCTTATAGTTCTAAATATAGAGACCATGACGAGAAGATCTGATTCAGAACTGGATAAATATTCCTATTACCCCCTATGTATACTTTGGTTATCAGCTGAAGTAACCTTACTCTCTAGAATAGCAAACACTTACCTTTACCCTCACCTTGAGAAGGCTAAGCATTTGAGGCTTGACAGGGTTTTAATAAACACAGTTGTGTCCTATGTATGTTATATAAAACAAAATCTAAAAAAAAAAATGAGAGGAATGAGATCCTATTGAAATTGTATTAAAAAAAATTGCTTTACTTTGGACAAATGTCTAAACTAAAAATAACATGTTTTCCAATGTTCCTTTTATGGGAATATGTATTTTTATGAAAAAGGACAGCATCTGAGGAAGCATGTGACTACGGTCAATGTCTTATTTTGGCCATCTTTTCATAAACCACATCCTCCCAAGCACATGAACCCAACACTCAATAATAATGCAGATCTGTGTTTTCAATCATTTGTGTGATACATAATTAAAAAATGATTTGGCAACACTAGACTAAAAATTCAGTTTTGTAATATATTAAACATACCCACCCCCCCCCCCACCCACCCACCAAGTGTTAGGCTTGAAGCAAGATACTGTGGACTCTGAAGTGTAGATGTTTATATATAGCATGCTTACATGTTGGCTCTAGTCAACCAATCATTTACGATTAAGAGGGTGTGGCAAATCTGGAGTCTAGGAAAACACAAATTCAATTTCTTCTCAATAGGACCAGTTTCCTGAGCAGATTTAAAAAAATCATGCAGCATTCAAGTAAGAAAATAACCTTCTTTATGGTGTGTTTATTTCTGTTGAATTTTAAAGGTCTTTCTAGCATGTTTGTAAGATTAAGAGCCTGAGTTCAGATTCCTAAGTATTGCACTGGAAAGAAAGCCTAAACCTCAGTAGTATTTCTCTTCAAATTATCTTTTAGACATGACCAAATGAAAAGTACAGTTCAGTAAAGCAATACTTATGCTCTCAGGGAATTAAACTGCAATGGTACACATACACAGAAAATATGAAACTAATTTTTTGGTCTTTTTCTGGGGGAAAAAAGGGGATAGTTGGGATTGGAAAAAACTAGAAGACACAATCTAGTTTCAGCATTAACATGGTGATCTGTCCCAGAGTAATTTACAACAAAAAGGATAAGTAAGACGGAGAAATGGCTGCAAACAGCTTTACTTAAAAGTCTTAAGTTTTCACCACACCCTCAGAAGGCTGTTTCGTTAAGCACTGCACTGAAAGCCCAGGAAGAGGTGTTTGTTGGCTGAGAATATTTACCTGCTTCAACAGGCCCTTCATTTTGAATAAACCTGGCAATCCCTCGACTCTTTCTCTGGCTTTCTACACTGGCTGTGACACTAGACAACTTGCCCTAGGCATTGAATGATTGACTCTGTAAAGGTTAAGGAAAGAGTTCCCTTTCTAATCAGCGCCCGGAAATATTCTTCCAAAAAATAGCCACGCGCACCCACTAGCAGCTAGCGCTGAGCTTCTGGGCAGAGCCGCGGGGGTCGCGCTGCAGCAACATCCTCCGGGGTCCGGCCACGCCCACCCAGCTGCCAGTCCCTAGCCCGCTGAACCCTGTAAGGCCTGGCACAGAGGACCGGTTCCGCAAGGCGGGCGGGTCCCTGAAAGAGGAGCCGGTGGCACTGCCAGGCTCGGGCAGTGCCCACCGAACTCCTGTGTCTGCGGGCAAATAAGGAATCGGGGGAGGGCCGTCCGCAGAAGGCGTTCCCACACCGGCCAGTCTCCGTCCACCAGGAAGCCGACTCCTCGTACCTCCTCGGGGACCGAAAACCGCCGGTGCCGCCGCACCCGTCGCCGCCGCCGCTTGCTCATGGAGAGCCAGGGCTGCCGCCACCGCCGCCTCATCTACTAGCACCGTCGGCTGTCTCGGCCTCCCCCGGCCTGAATGCTGGGCTTCGGCACGGCCTCCATCGCACCCGCTGCGGCGGAAGCCACCGCAGCTCCAGCGCCCAGGCCCGATCCGATCGGACCCACAGAGCCAGGACAGCTGGACACGTTGTTTCTTATTACGGAGGAAGATTCGGCCTGACCTCTGCCCTCCTCCCTCAGCACTCAGTAGCCTAACAGCGCTGCTGCGCTTGCGTGAAGACGCTGTGGCCAAACGTGCGCGTGTCGAGTGTGTATAGTATCCAGATTCGCCAATGAAAATCAGGATCAGGTGCAGGGGGCGGGACCTCGCAAGTGAGGCGGGGTTCCAGTATTAGGAGGGTAGGTGGGGCAGCCGGAAGTGGGGAGAGTGCACGAAGGTCAAGCTTTGCTGGCAAACCTGTTTGGCTTTTGGGGTGTGTACCAGTTTACGAATTTCTTGTTTTAGGTTTCTGTCTTAACGTCTCAGGTTCTTAACTCAGAAGGAGATAACTTTGTTTCTGTAGTAAATCATTAATTATTGAAGCCTCTTAAGTATATATTTAGAAAAAAAGTTAATTATGTTACGTGATGTTCAGGGTTCAAGATAATGACTGGCCAATACTGGGTAATTTACAGTGGAGAGTACCGTTAAAAGTTAGATGATCTTTAGGCCCATTGTAAATTTGAAAAAATTCAGTTTTGGCGATGATAAGGTTCTATGCATCGAAGACTCTGCTGGAAATTGAAGGTAGGCGTAGTTAATGCCAGATCCTGTGCCCTCAACCGCTATTCTCTTTTGGTAAACTCTAGTTCTTTTATCCTCCCATAAAAACTCTAAGCCTCAAGTGGTGCCCTAGTAAGTGTTAGTCCACCTTTACCCAGTTAGAAATACAAGTTATGGTAGAGCAAATTCAGGGTCTGCTTAAAGTAAAAGCAAAAGAAGTTTGTTGGGGGATAGAGCTATTCACAAGGAGCTCTGGTGGTAGTGTGGTTAAGGCATTCAGCTGCTAAGCAAAAGGTCCATGGTTTGAACCCACCAGCCACTCTGCAGAAGAAAGATGAGGCAGTATAGTTCTGTAAAGATTACAACCTTAGAAACCCAATAGGGGTTTCCTATGAATCAGAATTGACTTGATGGCAGTGAGTTTGGGTTTGGTTTGGTTTGTGTTGAGATTCACAGGCAAAAAGTCCACTCTGAAACCTATCCTGCAAGTGAACAACCCTTTAAGAACGTTTATAAGTGTGGATTATATGTTTAACTGACAACCTCTCACAAGACATAAACTTTATATTGATTGGGCCATTATTTTCCCCAAAACAGATAAGGTAGACAGTTTCTGAAGAATGGCAGTGAGACAGGTATTAGAGCTTAAATTCCGAAGCATGTGGTTTGTGGCAGTACAACTTCCCAAAACAAGGGGGTCTGCTGCTTGTACACTGATTGCTTGAATAATTTCTTTTAGAAAGATCAGCACAAGGCTGGCCCCTATAAGGCAGAGGTTAAAGATGTCCCAAATGTCCAACTTCTTCAAACTACTGTGCCACTCCGTCATTTGTGATGCCCTCAGCACTCTCACTCCTGTTTTAGGGTTCCATATTTCTCTGTAATGTTGCATAGAACTCATAAACTCCTTAGGAAACGGTTCATGTGGTGGTAGTGGAGGCTGGCAGTCTGGCAAGTCCCAAGTCCGTGGTAGGTCTGGAGAATTCCCCCAACTCACATGGTTGCAGGGGCTTGTGAACCCAAATAGGTGGGTTAGATGACTGACTGGTTGCTGTCTCAAGTCGAGGGGTGATATGATGACAAGCCAAATGCAGGACTGGAGCAAGAGAGAGAACTTTCCCAGAACATTCACATAAATCCCTTGAGGAAGCTAAGGGTGGGGACTTGAGTCACACCCTCCAGTAAGGCAGGACTCAAGGTACATCCTACCCTATATGTGCATAGAAACTAGGATTTATAATACATCACAAAATGGAGGACAGTGGCTAGAAGGGCAACACCAAGCAATTCATTGCACTACAGGCCACCTCCTGGCTCTTCTAACCATTAACCCTTTCATATTTTTGCAGGATTAATTTGCTCTTCCTAATCATTTAATCAGTCCCAAAGTCATTAACAATTAGTCCTTCAGTAGGACAGAGTCCTAAGGGTGAGGTTACTCAGGTCCAGCCATTCAGATCTGCTGCAGGTGTCCATCTGTCTGATCAGGTACTCCAAAAGTTTGTCTGATCATCACCCTTTCTGGCCTCTGATAAAATTTGACTTAGAGAAGATTAGTCCCTTGCTCTCTTTAGGTATTAGCATAATGTTATATTTCCCCTGCTGCCTAACACATTTATTCATTCCTTTATGTTCAGCTATTATTTCCCCTTCCTCCCATGTGTCATTTATTTTTACCCAGAGTTTCTCACTTTGGGAAACAACATCAGGTTCAGCTGCTGTGGCACTCCAGAGTACTGGTAACAAAATCAGTCTAGCAAGTGCTTCCCCCTCAGTCCACTTCCATACATGTTGGGTAGGGTGACATAGGCACAACACTAGTGGGCTCTCTCAACCACTGGACAAGACAGTACTACTCACTGTCAACCCTAGTTTTGCCCTTGGAATACTGGTGTACAGTTTCAGGGGTATAGTTAACAGTCTCTTGCTTGAGGATCACCTCTGCCTCTGGCATCTGCAGCTGCATCTGGGTCATGGGACCACAGCTTCTGGTAGGAAGAAAGCAATATTAGGTGATGTGGGGAAGAATTGTACAATGACATCAGTGTCCTCCCCATACCCTCTTCGCCAGATCCCCCAGAAAAACAGGAATCTGTCCAGTGGTGATCCTCTCTTCACACCCCTCCCCAACGTTGAGTGTGAGCACACACTCATGAAGAAATATGAACCAGCTATTTATGCCTTTATTTCCCCCTGTTTTAAATAACAAATGTTTCAGTTGTCCATTCTAATTCTCTATCAAACCATTACTTTGAGGATGGTATGCAACATGGTATGCCCACTTAATACGTTTCTTGGCCCATTGTTGCATCCTATGGGCTGAAAAGTATGTTCCTTGGTCTGAGGAAATATAACTTGGTAGCCCAAATTCGTATAGTATCTTTTTGGTGTTTTTGGCGTTTGCATCTGTCACGGGATAAGCAAAGCCCAGTACAGAGTAAGCATCTATTACTGTGAGGACCCATTTGTAGCCACCTGGAGCCACTGACATCATTGGTCCTATATAATCGACTTACCAGCTACGTGCAGGGCCTTCCCCCCAGGGAATTTGCCCATAGCCATTAGTAACCTCTGTCATTCTTGCTGACAGAGCAGTCTTTATTGGCATCTTGTGCCTTAGAGGGTGCAAGAGGGATGTGTCGAGATTCAGCCAGTCTCTGCCTTGCTGCCGCACCCCCATTGTCCACTCATTTCACGGACCCAGTTGTACCAACATGTCCAATTGTTGATTCCAATCACCTTCTGATCCAGGGAGGGCATTCTTGTGATGGGCATCAACATGGCCTACTCTGATGTGTCCTCTGAATTCCCAGAATGCTTTCCATAGGTCCATACCCCTCGTGGGTGTTCCCTTGATAATACAATTTTCCATCACCCAGTTGCCTGATCATATAGCCAGGCCATTGGCCACTTCCCATGAATCTGTAAAAATCCAAACATATGGGTTTTCACCATTGCCCAATTCTTCCATGACAGGTAGGAAGACAGCCTGCAGTTCAGCCCATTGAGTTGACTTGTTCGTCCCTTCTTCAGTCAGGGTCTTGCCATCTGCTGGTCTTAATGCAGCCACTTTCCATATCAAATGTCCATGTACCCTTGAACTGCCATCTGTGAACCAAGCAGCCTTCTGCTTGTTAGCAGAAAATTGTTCATAGGACACTGTCCATGTGGCTATGGGTTCTGGCAGCTCAGGCAGTTCCAGGGTAGGACCTATGGGAAAAGAGGCTACCTGCTCATGGGTACAGTGGGTGCCTCCCTGCTTTCCTCCAGTAGCTTGTTTTTATCTGAACCATTTCCATTTTATGATGGAACTATTTTGGGCACTGCTTTCCTTATTAGGATGTTTCTCTGATATCACCTAAGACATTATGGGTATTTCAGGTCTCATGATGATTTTGTGTCAGTATGAGTTGGATCCGACTTGATGGCAGTGAGTTTGTTTTTTTTTTAGTTGTTTTGTTTTTTGTAATTCAGACATAGCCTGCTGTTGCTTGAACCCCCATTCAAATGCCATTTTCTTCCAAGTGGTTTTGTGGGTGGGAACCAGCAATGTTCCCATATGTGGAATATGTGTTCTCCAAATTCCATATAGAGCAATTAAACGTTGGGCTTCCTCCTTAGTTCTGGAAGCAGATAATGACAGCAACATATTCTCGATTGCCTGTGGAATGTCATGAGTGGCTCCTGCCCAAGTTAATCCCAAGAATTTCACTGTTTTGGCTGGGCCCTGGATTTTTGCTGGATTTGTTAACTAACCTCTGTTGATCATGTGGGCCATGCCTGTTTTCAGATCTGTCCTAGCCTGTTCTTCTGTGTTTGATATTAACATAGTATCATCAATGTAATGTATCACCATAGTTGAAATCTGCACCAAGTCTAAGTCTCTTTTAACCAAGCCATGACAGTAAGCTGGTGCATTCAGATGGCCCTGTGGCAAGAAAGTATATTGAGAGCATTCCTATGTGAAAGCAAACTGTGGCTGACTCTTTTCCAAGATGGGGATGGAGATAAAGGCATTTGCAAGATCAATCACTGAGTACCAGTCTCCTTTAGCCTGCTGTATTTTCTGTACCATTGATACCATGTGTGGCACAGCTGAAGCCACTGGTGGCACTACTTTATTTAGGCTTCTGCAGTCTACTGTCAGCTTCCATGAGCCAAATGCCTTTTTCATGGGCCATATAGGGTTGTTATACAGAGAATTTGTTGGCACAAAAACGCCAGCTTTAAATCAAAGCAGTCATTTCCTTTTGTCCACTAGGTATCCTATACTGTTTCAAGTTAACAACCTGAGTGGGTTTGGGCAGTTTTAATGGTTACTATTTAGCATGTCCAATCAATACTGGCCCAATGGCAGACTTACATGCCTTCAGTTTTACAATATTAGGTAGAGGGGGTGTTCTCCAATTAGACATAATATCCATACCAATAATACATTCAGGTAAGGGAGATGTGACTACTTCATACAACATCTGTTTAAATCTTCTAGTTCTCATCCAAACTTTCACCTTAGTCCCATCACCTGTTGCATCCTCATATCCCTTCCCCCCAAGTCTAACCTTAGGCCCCTTCAAGATTTCATTGACAGGTTTTGGGATGACAGTAACTTGGGTTCCTGTGTCCAGGAGCCCCAAGAAGGTCTCTTCCCCATTCCCAGGCCATTTTACCCACACATGTGCTTATGTCCTTGGGTCCCCTGCTGGAGACTGGACTAGAAGACCCTGGCCCCTTCATCAGTCTCTATCTCCATCAAGTAGCTGAGCCTCTGATTTAGTTGGTCCCAGGTGGGAGTTCCTATTATTAAATTCCTCCCTATTGGAGTGAATAGAACAGACTTGTTTAGGTCTTCTTAACATTGGGGGACCAGCAGGAGTTTCCATTGGTCCACCCAGCCTCCTGTAGTGCTGCATTGGTACCTTTGTCTCAACTCCATCAGTGTCCGCTGTATTCATTCCATTCCTTAGTAACCACTGGAAAATCTCCTACCTGCTGAAGTAAGTCCTTTCCCCATTGCCTCTTTCCATTCTTCTGTTAATCATTCTTACGTTTCTTGCATGTGTGAGACTCATGTGGGAACCTGTGCCAACAGACCCAACACAGCTTTTCAGATAGTTTTGTTTTTCAGTAGCAAGGTTACATGGGGTGCCCATGTCGAAGGGGCTCCCTTGATTACCATATGTGCTATGACCTGCGTAAGGGGCATAATTATTGGATGAATATCCTGATCACCATAAAGCCATTCCAGCATGGCTTGCATAAGCAGCACAGTAGCTGCTTCCTCTGGAGTATTCCAGGGGTATTTAGAGGGGGAGAGGGGCAGTTTCCCTTCTCAGGATACACAAACATGACTGCAAATTTTTATCCATTCCAACAGACTGGCTGCCCCGTCTGGGTTAACCTGTCCTGTAAATGGATCTTGGGTCAACATTTGTGCCTGTTCCATCGTGAGTTGTGGGTCTTGCATCAATTCAAACATACTCTTCCATTCTGTAGCATCCAAAACTAAAGACATTGCCTCCTGACTAGTCACTCTCAAAATCCATTTTAGTAAAAGTTCCTCGGGAAGCTGACAATACCGATCCTCAAACTGAAGCAACTCTTTTACACTATGCCCTCTGGTTTCAAAAAGTTCTTGGTTTTGCCTGTTCCCTTCCCAGCCTACCTTCCTGGTGACCAGTGGTCGTAGGGGTACTGCATATTGTTTTGATACAATTTTTCCTTTCTGGATAAGCCCTGAGAGTAGAGGTTGTAGCTTTGATCTGAATGGATCTGGGTTTTTTTCAGTGCTACAACCCACCCCTACAGTATTTTTTCCTTCCATTGAAGTTATAAGGAGCTCTGGTGGCCTAGTGCCTAAGGCATTTGACTGCTAACCAGAGGTTGGTGGTTCAAACCCACCAGCCACTCCGTTCCTGGGAAGGAAGGTTGGGCAATCTCCTTCTGTAGAGATACCGCCTCAAAACCCAAGGAGGGACCGCTGTGAGTTGGATAAACCAAACTCACTGCCATGAAGTCAGATCTGACTCATAGTGACCCCTTCTTGGGTTTCGAAGGCAGTATCACCCCGGAAGTAGATTGCCCAACCTTCCTTCCGAAGAGTGGCTGGTGGGTTTGAACTTCCAGCCTTCTGGTTAGCATTTACATGCCTTAAGCACCAGAGCTCCTATGAGTTGGATTGTTGTTGTTGTTGTTATGTGCCGTTGAGTTGGACCCTACTCATAGCGACCCCTCCTTGGGTTTCCGAGGCAGTATCACTACAGAAGTAGATTGCCCCATCTTCCTTCCGAGGAGTGGCTGGTGGGTTTGAACCGCCAGCCTTCTGGTTAGCAGTCAAGTGCCTTAGCCACTGTGAGCTATTGCAGTATTACTGATAACAACAACCAAGGAATAATAAGTCTTGCCCTTTCCTTATCACTCTGTATTTCCTTATGCATGCAAATAGCCAATTCTTCAGGAGTTAGATCCACCTGTCCTAAATCCCATGAATAGTTTTTTCCTTGGGTAACTGATCTCAGCAAAACAGCTGCTGCAATCCATGGATGTTTTTTAATTTTTATTATTTTTTTCACTCCATCTGTAAACTAAAGGTTTCTTATTCTCTCATTTATCTCCTTTTTCCCAAAACCACATATTCCATTGATGCTAAGCCATTGCAGCAAATCCATCATTCTGACACCAACTGCTTGAATAATTTCTTTTAGAAGGTGCAAAAACGACAAGGAGGCCACATGTTCTGACCTCCTCTAACCCTACAAGGGGAAGGCAGGATTACCAGCAGTAACCCAAGGCCTATTACTGCCAGGCCAGACATGTTGCCTCCCTCCAGTCTTTTCTCCAACCGTTCCTCCCAGAGCACCCACCACCTCTCTCCTGGGTTCGATAATTCACTGCAGTGGCCACACAGAACTCACGGATTACAGGGTTTATTAGGGAAGCACCAGGCTACAACTCAAGTTCAGGAAGGACGCTCAGTCTCTCTCCCAGCCCACCATCCCTCAGCCAACAGTCTCTCACAGTCTCTTTCCCAGCAGTGCTGGTCCCTCGGTGTCTCACTCAGCGATGCATGTCTCTTGCGTCTCTTTCCCAGCAGTGCGTGTCTCTTTCAGGGGCGCGTGTCTCTTTCAGCAGCACGTCTTCCTCCACCAGCAATCAGAGAGAGAGTTCTGCCTCTAGGAGGCCTCCTTTTGAGCCTGGAAGGGTGGTCAAACTAGCCAATCACAGCATCAGAACTCTAAGCACGTGAGAGAGAGTGGGAACTTCCCAGAACATTGTATTGTGCCACGCCCAACAGAAATAACCCAGGTGGGCGACTTTAAAATCAGGATCTCCTCCGTAGCTAATAGCAATTCCCACCTTAGAGTTTACAAAGACTTATGGGTAGAAAAGCCACACTAAGTAATTTACTACACCGCAGAAGGACAGCACAAGGCTGGTCCCTATGAGGTGGCAGTTAAAGATGTCCCAAATGTCCAACGTTTCCAAACTGCTGTGCCACGCCATTATCTCTGACATCAACTCCTCCTCCTCCTGTCAGTATTTTCCCTCCTGTCTTAGGGTTCCATATATTGCTGTAATGTTTAACAGAATGCACAGACTCCTAAGGAAACAGCTCACTTGGTGGTGGTGGAAGCTGGTAGGCTGGTAGGCTGGTAGGCTGGCAAGTCCCAAGTCAGTGGGTAGGTCTGGAGGATTCCCCCAACTCATGTGCTTGCAGGAGCTGGTGAACCCAAATAGGCGGATCAGATGACCAGCTGCTATCTCAAGTCTAGGGGTGAGATGATGATGAACCAAACGCAGGACTGGAGCAAGAGAAAGAACCTTCCCAGAGCACTCACTATACACCCTCAAGGAAGCTAAGGGTGGTGACTTGAGTCACACCCTCCAGCAAAGCTGACTCAGATTCTTCCAACCCTAAACAGACCTAGAGACTAGGATTTACAATACTTTATAAAATGGAGGACAATGGCTAGAAGGTCCATACCAAGCAATTCACTGCACTGCCCTTATTAAGAATAACTCAGAGGCAAGCCGAATAGAGTTTTCAGCAGTGTAGCTTTTATTATTTGCAAGCGAATAAGATGGGAATCTCTTTTTCCAAAGTACTGTCTCCTTGAACAAAAGCAATTAAGGAAGTTTTAAAGCCTAATGGGGATGTGGGGAGTTGTACATATTCAAAAATTTTGGAGAGGTGTCAGCCTTGCTCATAGGGGCAGAGTTATAGTCTAGCACAGAAGTGGCAGAAGGACCCCTTGTTTCTGAAATGGGTCGCTGTAGCACCAATCATGTAATCCTAGTGATTTTTGGTTCCTTGACATGAGTCTTAATGTTCTGGGTTCAGCTAAAGGGCAGAGTTGTTCTTTTTGCACAAGCTCCTGGATCTGGCTGGGACCAGCTCAGAGTGAGTGACTGCAAATGGGAGGATCAGCAGGAAATGGGGTGGGGTTTTTTCTTTGTCATTGGCTGATTACATCTCCCTCCCCCCAAAAAAACCCAAACCCACGAACATCAAGTTGATTCCGACTCATAGTGACCTCCATTGGGTTTCCAAAGTGGTAAATCTTTATGGAAGCAGATTGTCCCATCTTCCTTCCGTGGAACAGCTGTTGGGTCTGAACTGTCAGCCTACTGGTTAGTTGTCAGATGCCTTAGGCACTGTGCCACCAGAGGCTCCTTAGTTGCCTAATTAGGTCTTACTATTAGGAGTTCTGACTGGATGCCAGTGAGTTTTAGTTTAAATGGTGCCCTTACGTCCCATCTCCGTGAGTGATAAAAGGCTTTCTCTTTAGCTTAATTGGTCTCAAAGATAAAAAGCTTTTCTAAATTAGCTGGCTTCAACAGACTGTCTACATTGGAAGCCCTAATTCCATTTTTGAGGCTTAATGTAAGTTGCAGACCCCATTTCAGTTGTTTCTCCTAACATTGTGGCTGTGTATAGGCAAGTTCTAGGACAAGTCTAGGAAGAAGCAGTTTTCCCTCAGGAAGA